>NW_016690193.1:2519011-2709091 GCF_001604755.1 Lepidothrix coronata
AAACAGGGGCAATTCCACTACCCTTTCACACTTCCTTCCCATGGTTAAGTAGTGAGGCAGAGCAAGAAATGGATCTGGCACTATGAAAGCAGCATCTTATTCAAATCAATTTGTCTTAATGAGGCCATAAAATCACAGTTCAAGATATAAAGATGTCCACTATCCTGAGGTTTCTGAAAGACTGAAACCTCAAGAAGGGTTTAGAGATTACAGATGGTTTCCCAGGTGCTGAAGCTCTCCTGCATCTTCCTATTGCTCATTTGCTCCAAAATCTGGCATCAGCCCACTTTGAATCGGGCTCTAAAAATCTACTTTAATCTTTTCATTGTGAGCTTTGAGGGAGATATGTTGCCTCTTGAAGGAAGGAAAACTGTTGAAATAAAATAGGAGAAATAGAGGGAGAATAAAAAAAAATCAGATTTAAATAAAGCCTATTTTGCAGATGCTAGAGTTAAGGTGCACAACAATCAATGCAGCTGATGTTTCACTCTAATTGTCATCCTTGTTGCTCTTTTCTATCAAGCCCACATGCTATGAGAAGTATTGAAGGGACAATTTCATATCTACTAATTATTATCATGATGTTATTAATTTAGACTAAGGATAATAATAAGATAGGGGGTGTGTAGAAAGAATTCATTATGAAATTAATTGCTCTGATTAGGGTCAACACATAAGATAAGGTTTATAAAGCATTTTAGAAACAATTAGTTTTGATGGTTATTTGGCATCCTAAGACATGTAAATCTAGAGTATGCATTTTACATTTCTCCCCCGTCCCCATTCATATGCTAAGTCCTCTGATAAACGCCTCTTGTTCAAAAGAAAATTGAAATCAGTAGATTGAAGCAAAGCTGGATAATGAGGTATTATTGATATATTCTGTAAATGCTTCAATTATTTCTGCCTTCGGGTTTGAAATTATTTCAAAGAAACAAAAAATAAATAAAAAATGGCTTTTTACAAAGTCAATTTTAACGTCTCCATTGCATTTTTGGTTGTTGTCTTTTCCTCTTAATAGAAACAGAAAGAGCTTGATTATAGTTATCTTTCTGAATATACTGTTGCTTTTCAAAATTCCTTTCTCTTGACTCTTAAGGGTTCTCTCACAGAATGGTGGCCCTCAGTTGTGTGAAGCACCTGTTCCCAATTCATCTCTGTAAATGAAACTTAACATGGTTTTGTCTCCTTGCGTCTTAAATGCCCTTCTTTTCTTTCTTTCTTTCTTTCCTCTGAATTCTTAAAGAAAACAACTAACAGAAGGAGGTGGCAGAAATACCCTTTAAACCAAAGAGTAATTGTGCATTCAAGATGATCTTTACCGTAAAGGCCTGCAGTGGTCTACATTCCTTCCTAATGCAGTTGATTTTTGGCCCTTCATTTCAATATGATCACACTTGGTCAATCCTGACAGCTTTCAAAGATCTTATCCAAAACAGAGGCTGTCGACAGCAAAGATACAATTTAGCTAAACTAACTGCTTCTGGCTCAACAGTGGTCTGACCTTCCTCTGCTGGAACATGTGGGCTCTCAGAGGATTATCATTGTAGCTGTGCCTGAAACTAGACATATCACTTCAGATCTTGCTCATCTGCCTTTTTCACTGTCCAGTCACTCAAACTAACAATGGAAGCAATCAATTCTTCTATAAAACAAATGAGAAGTCCTCAGGCTTTTTTTTTTTTTAAAGAAGCAACTATTGTTATTGATATCTTTGCAGAAGGAGAAACTGAGGTCCTGAGGTGTATAGCTAAGACCAAAGTGCTTCTGGCAAACAGCCTGTTTCTCCAGAGCTCTGGCACAGAAAGGACATTAAGGAGCTGTGGGTACACGAGCACAGCATATACAGCTTCCTGAATTCAAGTCCCTGAGAAACACAGGAGGTTGCAATTAGAAAGGGAACCGGACCTTACTGAAGTCAGTGGAAATCTTTCCAATTATTTCAATAGGTATCTGGCACAAGCCCCTGATGAATCCTTTGGGGGTGCCTGTTGCCTGCTCTGTATGGCTCATTAAAATCAAAATTCATTGTGAGCATGTAACTCAACTGGTAGGTTTGTAGGTGTCTGTGCTTATCTTTCCATTGCAAGCAGTAGCTAACAGAGACAGGATAGAGAAAAGAGTATAAGAGGGGAGAGATCAGCCATAGCAAGTCACAAGAGGAAGCAGCTTACAGGAATGGCAGGACCTCTTGTTCACTTTTGCCTGTCCCCCAGGAGCTTGGCAGAAAGCTGACAGCTTTGTGGCAGTTAGTAGAGCAAACACCATTTCTCAGCTTATTTTCTATTGCAAAGACGAGTAGCTTGATACTGTGATTGATCGATACTCCCCATGAGTCAATACTCAGATCACACGCAGTAAATCCCAGAAGCAGTGCCAAAACCACAGTGTGACTGTCTCAGCGCACTGCCAAATTCTTCTTCCCCTCCCACACCAGAAACTCACCAAGCCAATGGAGATGATGTGAGTTGACATCAGCACATCAGAAGCTAGAAGTTGGCTCATTTCAGTCTGTGAGACATCATCATTGGACATATAGCTCCAGGAGAACTGTCTAGAAAAAGCAGCAGGCCTCTAGAAGAGAAGGTAGCACAGACAGGAATTCTGGAGAGCTGTAGCAATGGAGTACAATACCTCAGGTGATATGTCACTCAAACAATGCCCTGTATCAGGGCAAGCTAGGCTATTTCGTTAGTCTAGGATAAAGACTGGAAAAGAAGAAGAAAAAAAAAAAAAAAGAACAGATTATACGACAGCAGGCAGCTCTGCCGCTCAATACCAAGTAATAAAAATCAACTGTATGATCAATAGGCCTTTCTGTCCACAGGGCTTTGAAAATTCCACTGTCATGCTCTCTGCTATAATTAGCACTTGATGAACTTAAAATGTTTGATGACTGTGAAATTGCATTCCTATAGAGACAATGCACACCTGGAATAACAGCATGCAATTCAGGGGTCTATGGAGTCTCACACCATTAAACACAGCACTTCAAATAGAGTTTTCACTGTGAAAATGGAGCAGCCTCTTTGACGTGCTAACATCAGCTCTGGTCCACTTGCTTCTCAAATCACTGGTGTAGCAGACAATCTTCAGAGGGCTCAGGATACACTTTAAAGCAACTACAACATTTTCTTGTTTAGGAATGAATGTACTCTTCTGGCAGAAGATGAAGAGAGGCAGACCATCCTTACCTCAATTTCACCTTCATAGTCAGAATGAAGGTAGAATGGGGTATATCACTCTATATACCAACATATATATATAGGGAGAAAGACTCATTGACCAATTAACCCATTCCAGCTTCACTAAAAAATAAGCTGCTTTGTGATATGGATTAGAAAATAGAATCTTTTATGTGAAGAAAAGTAAGAAAATGCATTGCAAATATGATTGACTCCAACTCACAGTTTTGCAATGCTAAGAGTGCAATGGAGATGCACAGGAAAGTATGTGTTTTCTTCTACAGAATCAGTATTTTTCACCGCAAGCACTTCCACCATTTCCATACTAAATGAAAAGAGCACTCTTGCCTGAGCTGAGGGCACACACCTGAAAAGGAAAGCTGAGTTGGCAAAGACAAGACAAAGGCCAAGGAGTGCAGCAGAACCTTGGCCACACCCTGGTATAGAACTACTCCTTTCATAGGGTCAGGATGTTTCTACCTGTGCTATTCATTACTCATCGTGGCAACTGAAACCCCAACAGAGAAGGCTCATTGTATCAGACGGCTATTTCCAAAGAGCAAACACACAAGATAGATCAAGTGGTATCATCAACTTTGCTTTACGGGTTAATGCCGAGGGGGTAAGAATGTGACTTTCAGAAGACATTCATGCTGAGAAGATGGCAGTCTGAGAATGAAGACCCACAGCATGGGAGCACTATGTGGCACCTCAGACTGGCCTTTTCACTCCACACGAAAGTCTAAACCCAAAAAAATGAAAAACGAAGGCCTGTAAATGGATTTTGTCCTTCTAGGGATTTTCAGAGCCAGTGTTTAGAACAAGGACCCTAGCTTCTAATATCATGCTGGGCAGACACTAAAAGAAGCTGAGACAGAGTCCCAACCAGAATTATCTCTTTTAATGCTGTCTCCTCAGTCATGGAATAAAATTATCTTCTGTCTCTCTACATGTCCCATCATTAAACCCGGAGTTCAAGGTCACACAAATATTTGTAAATATTTTCATGATTTCACTCTGACTAAACATGTCTGCATAGAAATTCAAAATGGATTTTTTGCATCTTTAAATCTCATGCTTGACCTCTTCAGTTTTTAAGTCTGCTATGGAAGGCTTGTCATGAATCATAGAATCATAGAATGTCCTGAGCTGGAAGGGACCCACAAGGATCATCGAGTCTAACTCCTGGCCTTGCACAGGACAACCCCAAGAATCTCATCATGTCCCTGAGAGTGTTGTCCAAATACTTCTGGAAGGCTTGGTGCTGTGACCTCTTCCCTGGGGAACGTGAACTTATCGTGAAAAAAGAAAAGTAAAACTATTAACACTATGCAAGCATTCATTATGTGGACAAGGTTAATGCATGGTAAGGTTTGAGGGCTGGATGTAAATCTGTAGGGCTTGATCTCAGAATTCAAGCTGAACTGCTTAAAGGTTTTTCTGTGCTAACACTGCTAGAATTATCCAAGTCACTCCCATTTCTGATCTGTAAGGTCTGAAAGCTAACAATTCTCTGCCACATAAAAATACAAGGAAGATCATATATTGCTGAAAAAGAATAGTATCTCATATTTAAAGAGACCTGCCAAAAATGTGTGAATACGGATTAAAAACAGAAAAAGAATCCCTTCGTATATCACATGACAAGTACCGGTGTGTCTTTTCTGTCTGCTTTTGTAAGGTGCATATAGAACGTTTTAAAGCTAGGGGTTAAACATTTGACCTTTACTTTGAGCTTTCCTGCCCCTGAAGTGTTTCCATAGATACTTAATATATAAGACAATCTGACCTTTGAAGGGTGCTCTATTGAGTTTTCAGATACTATCTGGTTGTAACAAATGTGGGTAGAGCCCTTCCCAAATCATTTGCGAAGCCTAGCCATGATGCCACTTCTTCTGTGACAGGCAGCAAGACAACCTGAAGAACTGGCACATCTTTGCTTGGCTATTCCTCAACTTGTTACATGGGTAGCAAAGGCCAGGCCAAATTCCTATGCTGTCTTAAGAGCATATCCCAACAGGCAGTCTGGAACATCAGTTACTGATCTAATGCACATGTGTTGTCATACTCATCTAAATTGACTGGATCATAGTTTATATTTCAGGGAAATATCCCAAGTTACTAAAGCTGGAGGAGCTGGGCCATTGACCTCAATGAAGACACGATAATTTACATCAGCCAGGGAAGTAGCTTGGTGGAACTTTGCTCATTTAAATCAGTGGAGGATTTCACCCATTATCCCTGCAAATGTTCTACAAAAATGCAATGTTCCCTCTATTCCTTGGCATTGTCTTAAGCAATGACTACTCTACATTCCCAAGAAAGGGTATAGCAATATATATTTTAATCTCAAGGTGACTTACTGACTGTTTTTCCATAACAAAAGATGGGTGCTTTACTTCAATAGCTTTTATTAGTGGTGAAAAAAAAAAAGGCAGTGATCAGATTTGGTAATTGAATATAGAAGGTAATTTGCACTCCAATCTTCTTGGAAATTAGGCTTTTTATTAGAAAAAGGAAGAAGTCTGAAAGCAATAACTGTCTTTCATGCGTTGTGATACATTAAAAAAAAAAAAGGCTGGAGAATAGTGGGGGCTGTCCCTTTCTTCCAATGTGTAGTTCTTTCCTGAAGAGAAAACCAGAGCTAAATCCTAGCCATATCTCTGTGACACTGATAGGTTAGTTGACTTACTGCCTCTCAGGGGTTCTGAACATGTGCAGCCCTTATAAGAACAGGCCTTGTCTTGCACTGACAGCACCAGAAACAGCAGAGAGCAAAAGAGGGGATTGGGTTCTGGAGGTGTGTATGAAGACACTATGAGGACTTGTATCATATTCTAGGATGTGCCTAAGGAGACTTTCTTTCCACTTCCTACCTGCCACCAGCCCACAGGAACCAGCTCTGCAGAAACTATAGAAATACACAGTAAATATATCCTGCATTACTGTCATATCTGAGGCAGGGGTACCTCTCCTGCAGAAA
Source organism: Lepidothrix coronata (assembly GCF_001604755.1). NCBI lineage: Eukaryota > Metazoa > Chordata > Aves > Passeriformes > Pipridae > Lepidothrix > Lepidothrix coronata. The sequence continues at coordinate 2,525,180 of NW_016690193.1, forward strand.
TCAGATGCCATAAAAAATGAGCACCGTGTACCTCAAAGAAGTAGAAAGCCTCAATTTTCAATAAAAGGCTTTGAAATAAAAATGGGGTCAAGAACGTCATGAATGAGACAAATCAGTGGCTCAGAGAGCTATGATTCCACTTGAGTAGTCTGGAACATGGTTGAGAACCCAAAGACTTTTGTTTCACAAAATATGAAGTGACAGTTTTGACACCCTTCTGTAAAGTTTTTAGGTAAAGCAAAAAAGCAGGCTTACAAGTTGAATTTACCTTGCCATTTCATTATTTGCTTATTAAAATTCAGAATCAAACACAAAGAGAAAATGTCATCTTTTTCTTCAAGAAAAAGAAATTAATAGCCAAACTGCAGAAGCAATAGACAATAAAGACTCCATTGTCAGAAAAAAAACCCTGCTCATGTTCTGAATAAGGAACAAAAGTAAGAACAGTGATAGTTTTCATAGACTTAAAAAAAAAGCCCCAAAATAAAAAACAAAACCAAAACAAAAACAAACAAACAAAACAAAACAAAACAAAACCAAAACAAAACAAAGAAAGCAGCTGAAATATTGTTTCCTGGCTGTGTTTTATTCAATGGGATGGTTTTGTTCACTATTTTAGTCCCAGACTTTTTGCTGTCTGCAGGCTATGCCCTATGCCTGCAAAAAACAGATGATGCTGATACATAACTAAAGAAGAACTCACTGGAACAGAGAGGTGTGAATGGTTGAACCAGCCTTGACAGGAAGATTATTTGTTGCTCAGAGGGACACTAGATGGTTGTGTAAGATGGGGATGTCAAGATCAGCTGTGTAATAGAATCTGTCCTGAGATTGGAACAATGAGCAGCAGAATTAAAAACATAAGGAAAAAATTACCCATTTAGAAATCCTGAGTAACCTCCTCTACCAAGACAATCAGATGAAGAGAGCCCAGGGTTGGGTAGTCTTCACTTTTTGTTCATGTTTTCAGAGCATGGGAAATTCAGCAGCAGCCACTATCAGCAGCAGCTGAAGAAGTACATTTTAAGCACCATATACAAAGTTTTAAAGTTCAAAATCACTTGAGGGATCTTCAGGATGGGACAGAAAGATGAACTGGTGTGGGTTTGGATTTGGGTTTGGGTTTAGTTGCTGCCTCTACCTTATTTGGTTGCTAAGTATATGGCATGGATAAATGAAGCTAGATAACTTAGGGGGAAAAAAACTACATTGCAAATACAGTTCAGCCAAGCTTTATTTTTCAATTGGCTAAAGAAGAAGCTTTTTAAACTTAATATGACCTAGAAACTGCGCATTCCCCAACAGTCCCAGCAGCCCTAATTAGTTGAAGAAACTAAGAGGTTTACCATATAACCTTCAAATCATCTCTTTGAATTCACTCTTTGCTTCTAAATCTCACTGGTTTCCCAAGTGTTTCTCCCTTGTCCCATTTCATATAGTTAATGAAACATCTCAATCAAGGAGCAGGTTTTTATACGCAAGCAGTTTCTGTCTGCATTTTAAAGGGATGAGATTTGAAATAAATTACCACTTTTTGCTTTGTTCCTTAGGGTAAAATGAGTGTCAGCACCACAACCTCTTTCTGACTCAGGAACGATTTGCCAGGTACCTCACCTCCCTTTTTACTCTCAGAAGAATACTTTCACGTCTCAGGAGGAGAAGAGTTTGGGAATGGGAATCCAAAACGTTTTGTTTCTCATGTACACTTGCTGATTGAAATGTGTAGCCCCTCTCCAGCTTTACCTTTTAAAATGGGGTAATTTGCTCCGTACCCTGCAAAAGCTCTTCTGAACAGAACACAGTTCATACTTGTCAAGGCACTGACGTTTCCAGACCTGGCACATAAATATGGAAATAAAATTTTATCCAGAACAGAGGGTGCCAGGGACATCCTGTTCACAGAAGGTGTGTCTTCCTTTTTTTTCATTCAGCAGCTATTCAGAAAATGTCTTTCAGATATCTAACCTAAATTGACCGAAGTAGTGTCATCTCATTCCAAAGTCTGGGAGATTGACCCACACAGAGAAAGTCTGGAATTTGTGCAGCATTTCCAGAGCTTCTTCCTCCTTTCTTCTTGTTTTCTTTCACTCACTTATTTACACTATGACTAAATTTCACAAATACAGTTGAAATTGCTACTGGAGTTACTGCTATTGGCAAATCCTCTACTGAGGGAAAAAACTGTTGGAATTTTACCTATGTGAGATATCTAGTCACAGAATTCAGATGGTTAAAGTGTTCATGTAATATAGGACCTTGATGACCTTCAAAATTTAGGGTCTGGTTGCCTCAATCAGCTACCCCAGAATCCTCAACATGGTCACTGTTTGCCTCTCTTTTTCACTTTGAACTGCACCTAGTTAAAAAGTTTGTCAAGACATTTACAAGCTTACCAGTTTTGAGGACAGATGGTAAGCAAAAGAAGATGAAGTCAACCAGCCTGTAAAATAATTTTTAACACTACTATTTTCTAAAAATAGTCAACTAAAATCTTTTTAAAATATGAAAAGAATGTTATGGGCTTTCAGTAAAAAACCCTATTCTGTTCCTGCTAAAGTTATGGGGTTTTAGAATAACTGAAGAACACTGTGTGTGTGAAAGTATTCCAGTGAAAACATTTGGCCAGCCCCAACAGACTCCTAGAAAACTTCTTTTGTCTTACTGTTACTAATGTGGGGATAAATACATAATGGGGTAAAGAAATTACAAGGCTCTTATCTGTTCACTTTCTGAAATAAGCACACATTGTGTGTGCTTACACAAAAACTACAATGTAAATGAAAGCTCATGATCTGCAGCATTATAACCCATTAATGACAACACAAAATGAGGAGAACAAAGGAAAACCAGAATGGAAGAGATGAAAGAAAGCAGGGCATACAAATCTAACCTCAAGAACCAGCTGGAAATTTTCCATTGGAGGGTTCCCTGATAGAAAACAACTTCAACAAAAATGCAATTGCATTATTTACAGTAAATATTTCAACTCCACAGTGGGAGAAATTGCAATGAAGCCATGTTATTTCAACAGTTTTCAACATTTTCAGATCCAACTTCAGGTAACAGACAATTGCTCAAAGGAAGATCGAAGTGAACAAGCAAATCCGGACAACTTTATCGTGTTTGCTTTTTTTTTAAATCCTAAGGGATATTCAACCTTCCTGAGTAAGATTTTCTTTTGACAACCAAATTCTTACAAGGTGGAAGCAAACCCAATGGTTCAGAACCAACTGAAATGTCATTTGGCTCACAGCTTTGACAGCTTCTGATTTCCTGGAAATTCTTGGAAAGATGTTATTCAGAAAAAGTTTGCTTCAGTTTGCAATTCCTCTCAGATGCATTTCCTTTTCTGAGTCTCTGGGGACACACAGAAACCAACATCATCAATGTTCTGTACCATGTTCTGACTTCTCACAATAGGGTAATAGATAGGTTACTTGCTGGGCCTGTTCAGTATCACATAAATATATGATATACCTATTCTGCTAGAACTGTTATTCCTTTCCTAAGAACTGCTCATTTTCTTCATCTGTTAAATTTCACAGCTGCTTGAAAATGTGCTCATATTTCTGACACTGTTTTTGCCTAGAAGAGATTCACTAACTTGGAACTTTGTGAAAAATGCATTTGATTCTGGTTTCCTGGGAATATTCACTACTGCACAGCTTCCAAAGTCATTATATTGAAGAATTAGAAATAGTAACATTTAGAATTATCCGACACTTCATTTACATACCTAACAACCAAACTCTCTTGCTAACCTATCTCTAATTATGATGCTGAATTGATGATCTACCAGATGCTTAATTAATAGAATACAAGACAGTTTTGCTGGCCAATGAACTGGTTTTGCAACTGCATTGCTCACCTTTCTGTTATCAGGTGCCTATATCCTTAAACAAACCAAAAGTGTTTCTTTAAACACTATTTCAGCATGAGAAAAATTTACCCTGCAGAAACTTTCTCCCTATTCAAAATATATCTGTACTATAAGGCATGAGTGGTTCAAGGGCACACAGCAATGCTAGTTTCATTCTCATCCTAACTCAAACCAGTTCGGCTTTGTCTGCTTGGGCTTCTGCAAAATAAATCGGGCTTGTCGTCCTCACCCCGAGTTGTCCAGCCCACAGCCGGGAACTAGAAGCTGGTATTTCCTCAGGCTGGAAGAGCAGTGCTGGAGCTTGCGGACTACTTGCACCACCTAGTGATGCCTGCGGGCTTGCACAACTACTCCTTCCTGCCTGAAGCACAAAGCGAATCCTGGCTGAGAATGTCAGAAGTATCTGGAAGGAAAAGGGGGAAAACCAACGCTTAAAACACAAATATTGTTGCAAGAACTAGCATTCTGTCCTCACCATCAACATTTTTAATTGGCTTTTCCCCGACACAGCATGTAACACTAAGTAAAGTACATCTGCATCACATTTGTATGGATATCAGATGAATTACAGAGGGTTTACAGGGCACAACAGAGTGGTACTTACTGGAGAAAGCAAGATGCAATGGGGAGGGTCAACCACATTTCCACATGCATTTTTCTGTAAAACCAGTGTTTTCAGTCAAAAAAAATCTTGACGGACCTCCAGATTTTCTCTCCTTCCTGCTGAAGTTGCCAGCTGCTCATATGGCAGCAAGAAGAATTTCCACTGGTCCTCTTCTGGAAACTTTTGAAAGGCCTTTGAAAGGCCTCCATCTCAAGAAATTGGAGACACTGGCCTTTCTCTCAGTTTCCTCCTCAGCTGTGTGATTGCTCTTTGATGTGCTGATGCAGAAACCAAGGTGGAAGGTGCTGGCATCTCTCATCTACCATGAGGGTTGTCTGTAGCGGACAGGATGCCTGCATTTATTTCCTACCTTAGTAACAGCAAGTCCATGCTCCGTTGTGAATTCCACTGTAGGTTCCTGCTCTCATCCCAGTCAGGTCCCTTAGCAGTTCCTTGCCTTTTCTGTTCTGCTCTTCCGCTTCCCTACGAGCACAAACAGGAAAAGAAACAGTGCAGTGCTCAGCTCTTCAAGGGCTGACATCACTCCTAGAGCTGGGCAAAACTTCTCTTTTTTGCTGCCCATCTTCAGAAGATGTTTTTGGTCACACCAAAGGCTTTTGTTATTCTGTCCCCTTTTTTTTAATATATTGTTATATTTTTTCCTTTAGAGGAAAATTAATCAAGGTATCCAAGGCCACTCTAGGTTTGATAGTATCAAAATAAGCCCAAAATAATTTCTAGGGGAGATGAAAGACAGTTCTAGTTTAAAAATCTTTTCTCTGTAAGACATTCCAGAACTGCAACCGAACGACAGGCTCAAGAGTTGAAACCAAGTGTTGAGGCTGACCAGAGAGAGTTCTTTTCCCCATTGTTTTCATTCACTGGTAGATATAGGAGGTCAAAAACAGATTTTTTTTTTTTTCAAAAGAAAACATTCCTTTTCCTCTGTCTTCCTTCTTCTTAAACAGTGTTCTGAGTTTTGGTGATATCTTTAGTGCCACATCACTGTAGTAATAGTGGTGAGAGAGACACTAGAGACCACAGGAAATGTAGAAGCTGACAGAGAAGATCATCGGGTTAGAGAAGCCCAAGGAAAAACAGGACACTTTGCCTGAAGAGAGCTGTCTGGAGAGAGGTGTGTCTGTTTTCTAATGAGGTCAGCTCATGCCCTCAGCTCCCATGCAGGAGATGAGTCACACCCATGGACTGCAAAGCAAGGTGACCCTACAAAAATGTTTGCTTAACTTCAGCTGGCCCAGAGGCATTTCACTGGAATTCAGCCCTTACCAGCAGCAAAGGAAATGTACCCTGCAAGCTCACACTGAGGCAAGAGACATTGCCTGGGGCTATGTTAGGGGACTCACAGAAGATCCCCAGACCCTGGAGTGGTGGCTGAAGGATGGGCCCAGGAATTTATACTTACATTGCTATACACTTGGGTGGGAACAGCACTATTTAGAAAAGACAGGGTTTGATGGTTGGTTTTTTTTAATTAGAATTGGGACACAGAAGTCACGAGTCTCAGGATCTGTGCTGTAAATACTTAGTTTAACTTAAATTACATTGCCTATTGGTGTAGACTTTTGCGTAAAATAGAGGCAATTTTTGCCTGAATTGCCAGTGCATCTCCAGGCTTTGCTGCCTAATGCTTGAAAAAAAAGGCATAGAAACCTTTGAATGAAGATTCTGTAACATAGAATTCAGGAGACTAGAATTAAAACAGAACAAGAGAAAGAGCAGATTTGTGTAAAAAAACCCAACCAAATGTCTCTAGTTCTGCCATAGGAAGTAGAGGAGCTATTCACCTAAAAATGAGATTATAGGTTATTGGTGACTTCATGGGGATTTTAATTCTTTCTGTTAAGTTTGAGGGCAAAGAAGATGGGAAGGGATGTGACCAGAAGTGAGATGTGCTCCATTTTTTCGGCTACTGTGTTAAAACTGAGGTTGAAGTTGTGTTCCCAGAGATTAACTCAAGTACCTACTCACAGTCCGATCTTTTATTAAAATTATCCAAAGAGGTCTTGCCTCAAGAGTTAAATTGCTTAGTGACATCTCTATATGAGCGTTGCCTTTTCTCCGCATGAGTGTTTCTCTGATGACTAGTCACTTAATTCCATTAGCAATTAATATTAGGCAGTCTCCCATCTGAAAATGCTATTACTTCAGGAAAATCATAGTTAATTGGGCCTGAAGGGGGGAGGGGAGGGAGGAGTGCATGTGTGGGAGGGTGGCTTTTCTGATCTTTGTTTTACTTGATGGTGTTTTCTGCTCTTGATTTCTTTGGTTCTGACATTTAAAAGGGCAAGCCAGTAGAGTTTAAATCAATCCTGGTTTTTTGTTAACTTGCCAATCCATTAAGGGTTTCATATATTACTTGCTTTTCAGTAAAGGCATTACTGAGAATTAGACTTAATTGCCAAAAGAGCAAATTTTTCGGGATTCTCCAGCAAACACCAGGTAACATTAACACTACTTTGCTTCTTTTAATCCAAAGCCATTTCACTGCTGTGTTTCAAACTAAGGGAATGTTTATCTGAAAGTCTTCATTATGCTAATATCCATAGGATCCATCTCAATGCCAGCCTCTACTGAGAGGACTCATTTTAATCTAGGTTGTTGCAGAGCTCCACTGCACAGTAATATGAATTCAATTACAAACGGTCTCAGTTAAATCTCTGAGGTTTCCAGAAACATCTTCAGCTCTTCAAAAAGTTATTTTCTGCCAACCATGTTGATTAGCCAAAGACATTTTAAAGGCAACCTCTTCCCTCACTCATTATAAAGGCCCGAACAAAACTGACATAAAAAAATGTTGGTTAGGGGACCAGCCTTTTCATAATGACAGCAAGAGGTAATGAAGTTTGTACATCTTGATTTTAGAATGACCTTTGAGATCAATTTTCATTCTTCTCCTGACTTGGTCACTGTGATGTTGACCTTCCCTCACTGTCACTGCAGTTGCCCTTCTTTCCTTCCCCCGTACTCATACAGCCACATGGGCATTCCCATGAACCATACACTTCTCACCTGCATACATCCTAAGAAGATTTGGTGTGTTTGTGTAACTTCCTGAGTGAGGTCTACAGCGACAAAAGGGAATCCTTGACCCCACTCTTCCTGAGTTTCAGAGTTTGATCACTGAAGCCTCCTGCTCTTAATGCTTACCCCTCTCATTCATTGGAACAAGCGGAGGACGTCGAGACCCATCTTCTGCTAGCATAGCTCCTGTGAAGGCAGCGGATCTGTGCCAGAAGAAGATTCCAGAAATGCTAAATATCAGGAACAAAATATATCAGGTCTTTTTGTTTGACCTCCTTTAAAAATTCAAGGATAGAAAAGAGCCCAAATACTTCTATTATTGAAGAACGCAGTGCTGAAACAGATACACATCTGATCTGAGGCCATCAAGGAATGGAGAAACCCAGCAAAGATTCTCATATATTTTCAGTTTTCTGTTGGTCTCACTATTAATACCTGACCCTTACTTTAAAGCTTTTGGTGTGTTTTCTTACCTAAAATTACTGGATCTTCCTGATGTAAATCAAGGTGCTTCCCCCCAGTAGAGTTATTTCAACATTATCATGTCTCAAATCAGCTTTGTGTTTGAAGAGAACAAATTGCATTCCTTCAGTCTATCACTTCAATGCCCTATGGATATCGTGCAAAAAGAGTATTCGCTGTTAACGTTTCTGTGTCAGTAAAACATGGATGTGCTTGACAACCACTGTAATATTACATTAAGGACCTGAAACTTGCCTTGATATTGCTGTAGTTGAAATCAGATGCAGTTTCCTGTCAACATTAGTGGGATTTGTCCTGAAGATGAAGAAATTCCCAGGCAAGCTCTGCTGTCTTGTCCCATACACCTTCTAATGCAACTGCCTGCATTCAAATGTCAAATCCCTTATTACTGTGCTTCGTAACCTGTGCTAGACATGAGAAATTCCATGCCAGTCAAGAACAATATGAATTTGAAAGCAAAGCCTGATAAATTCAAATTCTTTTGCAAACTCTAGATTCATGTATAAGTCAAATCAAATAACAGATTTTCACATCTTCCAGGAGTTACACTATTCTAAATATGTTTGTCACAATATTTCTGACATATGTAGGACTTTTATATCAGTAATAACATTTGAGTAGCACCAGAATATCTCTGAAAACTTTCAAATCTGTGGATCTTTAGACAGTGACAGAAATAAATCAGTTTCCAAAGACATTGCAAGCAAGTGGGTTTCTCTAAGGAGCTGGGTGGATTTAGCCACCCTCAGAATCAAGCTCTTTGTGAATCCAGATGGGCAGCAGAAGTATGATGAGCTTGGCTTCAGTTCAGCCCTTGGGTGGGAACCTGCACAGACTCTGCAAGTTGTATCTACACACGTGGCTTGCTTAAAAGTTATATGATCCCAGTCCTTCAGTTACTGCCACAGTTCAATGGTTGCTAAGTACAATCTGCATTTCCTATCCATAGGCAGCAAGTGGTTCTAGAGTTGCCAGAGTTTGGAGAAGTGATGGCACTCTAAATCAGCAGGACCAGTGCTCAAAGTGTAGGTTTGGTGATGTTGATAACCAAGATGTCTGTCACAGCCCAATAGCAACTGCTCAGTCTGTACAGAAACTTTATGTCTGCATCTCATTTGTCTGCCAACTGGTTTGCTTTAACATATGGAAGAGAAAAGACCCTCAAACCAAAAGCTGGGTGAGCAGTCCAGCAGCAATTCTCAGTAGCCATCGTTGAAGAAACGCCAACGATCTCTTTTTGCCTTTATGAACTGGACTGGCATGGACCTGAGCATGCAACGGTCCCTGTTCTTTAAAGTTGATTTGAAAATGACTGTGAACAATTTAAGCACTCTCAAAAGCTTTGACAGTTTCCAATCTGTTCCTCTGGAATATTTTAAGTTAGTACAGCAATAACAGTCCTAAAAAATTCTCAGGCCAAACAGCTGCTAGTTGTCACATTTCCATATTTTTCAAATGGTTCCGGGGACTATTTATGACCACTGCTTTGTAGTTTGGCATGGAAAGCAGACTGTAATTTGGGAACTGCTGCACCTAAGACAAACAGGTATGGGCTGGTTTCTCCATTACATCAGCATAGGCATTCCCATGGAGCTGAAGAGCTTAACAGGGACAGAAAAGTGACTATCACTGTGGTACCCACAGAGATGACTGATAACTTTCGACCTCCCTTATCCCTTGAGAAAGACATACTGAAACACCATCAATCTGGTTTCCTAGTGATCTAAAATTGACTTCATGTAGGCATAAACAACTTAATAAGCTGTGAATGGACAACGTTAGAGCAAGACTGGAGATTTTTTGCCCTGAAGTTAAAGGTTCTTCTAGTAAGGGTTTCCTTGGTCACACAAAGCCCCCAGTCTCATTATCTGATGCCTTAGCTGATGATCTTCCAACAGCAAGGCTGCATGAACGCTGGGAACGCAGCAACCCTGCCCCCAAAACAGGGAAAAGGGGAGCACATGAACTCTTCAGAGAAGCTGCGCTTTAAGCACTTTTTAGACACACTTTCCCCCCAGAAAATCACAGGGCATACTGATAAGGATGACCTGAAAGGACTCTGCAAATGCTTGACCAGTGACCACACCAGCTGCTGTCTCTTTCCTTCTGAGGTATTTGGAGGGCTTAGTAGATCAAAACAGCAGGCACACATTTATTGCTGATCAGCAACTACAATGCACGAAAAAAAAGTCCGATATTCTTACGCACTAAGGTGCAAATCCTGTGCAGCAAAACCTGTCTACATACTGCTTTATGCAATATGGTAATATAATCCTTTTTATCTGATTTTTTTCAGTGCTTCTTCCCCATGCTCAAACACAGGGGACTGCATGTACTTGCAGCTTTTTAGATCCTCTGATAAAATATCATTTCCCCTCCTGGAGATATATTCGTTACTGTCAATGCCTGCCAGCCAAAGGGAGAAGCAGCACTTGATTTTTTTTTTTTTCTTTTTTTAGCAGCTGGAATTTTCTGGTGTTGCTCTCTTGTCACATCACCCAACCTCCTGCTATAATCCAGAATAAGCACAGGCTGCGGGTGGCGCTCCCTCCCCGCCACCGGGTTCGTCCCTCAGCGCTGTGAGAAGAAACTCTGAGCAGGAAAAGCCTCGTCACGGACCACTGGATTTCCACCGCTGAAATAACAGACTGGAACAAAACAACGTCAGCAGAATTACACAGAAAAAAAAAATATCTCCCAACAGCTGCCAGCTTTCCTCAGGCTCCATGGCCCCTGTGTACACACTGACTTCATTCTTGCAGAGCATTATTGGCGCTGCCTTGCTGGAGACTGACCGCAGGGTCTCACATCTGAGGGGAGCAATGACTCAAATGAGCTCCACAGAAACATCTTCAGCTGCGCAAATGTAGCAGAAATACATAATCCCTGCCCTGTGACTGCCTGGCACAGTTGCTGGTATAGATTTGCGAGCGTTGCTTCCTCTTGGAAAGGAACTGTGTGCAAAAGGCACCATATGATTACTCCCATCTCCTATAATTACCCTAATCAGAGGACGGTCAGACCTTTTAGGCTAAAAAGTACTGTGACAGCATTGTTGATAATATTCCCAAACTATCCCCATATTTTCCAATTGATTAGGTTTGGTGTCCAACCTTAAGAAAGCAGCCTTAAAATTGACAAATCTCAGCTTGAAAGTCAGAATGCCTGATCTTTCTACTGCCTTTTATACAGTCTGTGCAATCAACTTTTCAACTTATCTGCAAAATAAAGAATAAAAAAATTATTTGTTCTTTCTAGACTCGCCTCGAGCCTGACTCTACCCTCCCTATATTTTGATTTGGGATCAAAGCACCTATATTTTCTGGACAGGGGAGTAGGAACCAGCTGCAGTTATGGGCTATGGTGTGAGCAGTTCCTCCCTTTACTGGAGCCACAAAGTTGTAGTTAGGAATTACAGGCAAGGGATTGGTGCCCTGGGAAATGTGAATGCTTAGTGATGACCCAAGAACTTTCTACAGTGCTCTAGGCAGCCAATGATCCACCTTGCTATAAACTGTATATGATGTTATTAAAAGTGTAGATGAGGCGTCTATAAGAAAAAATAAATAGCCAAAAGGTTAATTTTGTTAATATGGTAAAGAATGAAACTCTAATATTATAAACATCATAGAAATGAGTATTCCCATTTCAGTTAATATATGCTGGTGGGTTCCCTTTGAAATCAACAGGCCTGTATGAATCAAGTTAACAGTATGAGTGAATTTGTTCTGTGATCTAATTAAAAAAAGCTAATAATCTGATAAGCATAGAAGTTTGCAAGGATTTTGTAATCACTCCATCAATTGCCTTTTTATTTTTTGTTTAGTGGCAATTCTAAACTAAAGGTTTTATAGAGCATTCAATTTGACTGTTATTAAAATGCTAGTGTATTTCATGTACCTATTTTAGTATCAGAGCAAAGATGTAAGACTACACAGCAGAATACCTTTTTAAATCAAGGGTCTGATTTCCAAATGTACTGAAAAATTGATAGGAATTAGAACTTCCTAATGTGAGCAGATGGAGGCTTACCACCTTGGAAAAGCAACACCTACAGGTTTAAATATCAGATTCATGTGCTGCAAATAATCACTGGCTAGCTCCACATGCACATAAATGAATACACACCTTAGAGGCATTTACAAGTGGAAATAACTACAGATTAACCACAGGGGTTGAGGTTTTCAAGAGCAGAAATCCAAGCTGTATAATGTTATTTCTCATAATTTTTCTCTGTTCTTTTTTTATTCTGCTTCCTTTTTTTTCTTTTCTTTTTTTTTAAAGAAAGCCAGAAGTGTTTTTGTTACACGCATGAAATTCATCAAGAAAATGATTTCTCTCAGATTACTGCTTTCTTTTTTCTCCCTTGCAAACATTACCACTGACAGCTTTGTATTTTTTTCCTTGTAACATTCAAAAATGCAAACTTGTCTGAAGTATGATATCTACAAGGCCTCAGCAGAAAGTCACCACCTCCAGTAGAAGTCACCATCTTCTCCAGTAGGTCCTGGAGTCACTGCACCACTCATGTCAGAGGTCTCCAGCCGGACAGACCTTCTGACAGCAGATGTAGCTCTGCAGGTCTCAGGTTGCTGAGAGGACCTGATGCTACTCCATGAAGGTGAGTCTGACGGTCATCCCTTCTGCAGAAGGTGATGATGACAGCCCTGGGACAGCTATTCTTTGTTGTTCATCTTTAAAAGGGAATATTGAAATGCTACTCAGATCTGACCATTGGAGGGGGTTAAAGTGGAGACCAGCACCCACAGGGCTCCTGGATTGTCTTTACCTGGCTGACTTTCTCCCCTGGTCACCTGGCTGCCAGTGCGCTGTCACATCAGAGAGTCGTGTACATCTGCAGCCAGTCACTTCTGCTCAACCCTAACCCTAACCCCTTGATATCCCCAGTGGGATATGTGGCCAGTGGAGAATGAAGATTAACAGTAGATTATCCTTGTCTAAATAAAGTCACATTGCCACTGAGTGCTGGCGTTCCGGACATGCTGGAACTTCAGTGCCAGCTGGAGTCAAAGACAGCCACAACTGGTATCGCTAATGCATTTTTCTCAGTCTCTTTAGTGGCAGAGTGCAGGTCACAGCTTGCTTTCACCTGGAGAGGTGTCCAGTGCACTTGGAATTGGCTGCCCCAGAGGTGGGAACACAGTCCTACCATCTGCCATGGACCAATCAAGACTGCACTGGAATAGGGTGAAGGTCCAGAATACCCACAGTACATCAACAATATCATCATGTGGGACAATACATCAGCAGAAGTTTTTGTGAAAGGGAATAGTCCAAATCCTTCTGAAAGCTGACTTTGTCATTAAAGGGAGGGCTGCATCTCCCTGCCACACTGAAAGCACGGATGTATGGTCACGAGTGGGAGCCTGTGGGTTGGTTTTCTTTGGCATGCATCTGATGTGGTGCCAGCTCACACCTCCCCAAAAAAAAAAACCCACAGGTTCTTTTCCCACCCAGTGGCTATTCCCTTTTCAGAGCTGGTCATGGTGGGGGACTCCCAGCCTACAAAAATGACTGCTGCTTTTCAAGGCAAGAGCTGAACAAGTCCCATGCAAAATTTGAAATTTTACCCACTGTTAACACACTCAAAATAGCCTGTAATGTGAGGAGAGGCCCATTGGGCTGAGAGCCTAGTGAACCACACAGTTTGCAGTTGCCCACAAACTCCCCCCAGCAGCAACTGTCTTCGCTGATCTTGCAGCTAAACTGCTGGGGGTTGCCCAATATGACGTGCTGGAACAGAAACTTGATGGTGGGCCACCCATGCCCTGGCAGTGCACTGACACATCCCAGTGGTTCTTCTGCTGGGAGAGTTGTGTCTGTGCAGATCAGATAGCAGCCTCCTGAAGCACCAGGTGGAGTTCCTGACTGTCTACTGTTGGGGATGAGTCGGTGGTAACATCCCATGTCACCTATTGCATGCCATGGTGTGGTTATACCACATCTTTGAATTATTCTGTGCCTCAGGTCCTCGGTCCAGCCTTACCAGGCAGCACCAAATCAAGGAAGAGGACAAAAAGAAAGAAGGAAAGAAAAAAGCCCTCAAACCATCAGGGTTATTCTGGCCAGCTCTAATCAGACTCAGTGCCTGCTTAGTACCTTTTGGGAAGACTGGAGGAGCATATGACCCCCAGCACAGCAACAGGAAAAGCCCCTGGCACTCTGCAACCACTGCAGGCACTGCCAACATCCTTGTCCCTGGCATCCCCGCCAAGGGACCAGTCACCATCTTCCCACTCAATTTTTTGCTGCAACTTTCTTTTGGCTGCTTATGATGGAAGCAAGCCCAGCAACAAACATCATCTGTCCCCCTCACCTCCAGCACAGCCTCAGCTGCAGATGACAGCAGCTTGAGTATTCTGACCTGTATAGGGCTAAAGGAGACCATGAAGGCTCCTTGGACTAGCCTGTGGGCAAAGGACGGGTTTGGCCATGTGGTTTGAGCCCGGGGGTGTCAGAGCTACAACATTGTGTTGCTGCAGGTCTGGTGCTTCCAGCAAAGGAGGGAGAACTCATTTTACCAAGCTTAAAAATACAACGTGGGTGAGAGAAGGATCCTGTCCTGTCCTTTTAGATTTACCTTTTCCTACACATAGCTTATATTGTATATGAACAGTGGTAAAGCCAATTATGTCAGCATGGCTAAGCTTTAAAAACAAAAGACAACCACCAAATCAAAATCAGGAACCTAGCATTTTGGCTCCTTCAGAGCATTAAGGCCTGAATAAGGCAGCTGAATTAAGACACGAGCTCGCTCTGTCCCCATACAAGCCATCGGGAAGCTAAGCTATCCTCCACTCAAGTCAACTCACCTTTTGGGCATCTCAGTGTGTGGGGAGGATCTCCTGCTGGCCTGCAAGATACCGCAGAGCCATGCATTTGTGCTTAGCTACCCAGTTCTGCTAAAAAACAACTTAGCACAAAGCAGATTCTTAGCTGACTTTTCAGCCTAGCAGGTTTTATCCTGGTCTTCTATCAGGAAAAAACTAGCAGGTTTTCTGGCGGGGTGCAAGGAACTAGTCAAAGATAAGGATGACCTGACTGCAGGTGTAAGGGAAAATGATTTCTCAGGTTGCCAACCCACTTGTGTTCTCTGGTTTCAGCTAGCTTGTCACCAAAACGCCTTCCTGGGGGTGAGGGGCAGCACTGGCTGGTGGTGCAAAGGGTAGGACCTCCTCTATTGATCCAGTTTGAAATCATTAACTTACACAGCACAGGCAGAGGCACA
Organism: Lepidothrix coronata; assembly: GCF_001604755.1. Classification (NCBI taxonomy): domain Eukaryota; kingdom Metazoa; phylum Chordata; class Aves; order Passeriformes; family Pipridae; genus Lepidothrix; species Lepidothrix coronata. Next base: position 2,540,438 of record NW_016690193.1, read on the forward strand.
CAAGTGCCTATCCAAACCCTGCCATCTCTTTGCCATGCTCTTACATCTCCTTTGCAGTCCATGGGCAGGCTCAGGTATCGCTCCTGTTCCCTGTCCTCACCATAAATTGCACACGTTGCCTACAAAACTTCTAAGGGGAGCAACTCCAAACCCACCCTTATCTGAATACTGACAGCCCCCGCCCAAGGGTATGTCCTGTGGTAGTGGTGCACCCTGCTCTTTGCTGCTTAACTAGTAACTGTATGGCTTGGAAACCTGAATTTCCACTAAGATGTCACAGGGTGGGAGAGGGGCATGGCTTATGAGAAAAAGTTATAACAGAGAAGCCTAAAGCTCATTTCTTATGTTCTAGGAGCATCCCGAACCATTCAAAGCTGCAGCAGCTGCATACACAAGTATCCCCTTAAGTTCATCAAATGTTTGCCTTAATCCCTTAGGAATTGTTCTGTGCTAGGAGGAGGTAAGAATGATCAAGCCCCACAAGTAGGTTAGCATCCAGCTCAGGTTTTCTAAAATGGCCAGGCTGGCAGACAGATGAAATGTCACCCTTGCAGGTTATTCCAGGCTCCACAGCTCTCAAGACATTTTCAGTGTCTATATAGACAGTACTGCAGCCATAGGGATGATGGGTGACATTAACTTTTACAAATCTACTGCTAATTCACCAAGTGAGACTGCATCAGAAATCCTTCTGGAATGCAGAAGATATTGCCACCTCATTACCTCTGAAAATCAAATTTAAATTCCTCGGCTTCCATCAAGTTGCATCCCTTCTCACGTGGCAGGGAATATTGCCTTTCATGCCCATTGGGCCCATCCTCCAAAATCACTAACAGGTTCAGCATTCCATATGAATCTCATCCATATGCACGCAACTCCCACCTTGTGCCCTGCCCTCACTGAAATGAAAACAGTACGCTGAAATGGAAAAACAATGTATTTCTGGAGCCCCTGTCCCCGCCTGCAGCCAAGTCTGCGTGTGCACGCACCTGGCATCTCTGTACTGGCTCCCCCACACCCACCTGGCTGGCTGGAGGTCTTCAGGAGTTCTGCCAATGTTGCTTGCACTGCTCCTGCCTCTGGTTACAAACGGCTTCCAGAGCCATTAATAAGTAGAAGATAGAAGCCGCATGTTCCTTAATAAAGTTTATTTAATCATAACTATGCTTAGGAAAATACACTTGTCAAGGTTAATATAATGCAATTTAGTTTATACTACATTTTGGACAAAAGACTTCTTATACATGATTTAGGTAAAAACAGGATGTATGATCTGGCTCGTTTTACATCTATTACAAATGTAGAAAAGACTGTCATGCACTACAGTAGAGAGCATGAAAAAAAATTACCTTTGGTTTAATTCAGAGAATACAAGTATTGCACTGTAAAAGCATCAAACATGGTGCAACTAAACATCATAAACATGTTTCCATGCCAGCTTACAAAAGTTTGTTAGCTAGTGTAATTTTAGAGGGGGAAAAAATTTATGTACACATAAAACAATTCCATTAGCTATTTGGATTCTGTTAATATCGTATGCACGCCACTTATCTATACAACTGACATTCAAGAAAACTCTTGAATTTGATTTAATACCTTCCAGCTACATTAAATCTGTTGAAATCAATGACATTATCATATCTTAACTGGCCTGTCAGCTCTTAAACATTCTTCTTTAAATGACTAAAGTTCCAGCCTAGGTCATCAAAATCCAGAAATAGCAATTACAATACCATGGATTATTAGTGCCTAGCTACCCACTTCTTGACTGTTTCCCAGGGCAGTTACTTTGACTGTATAGATTCATACAGCAAAAGCCCAAAACACCACATTATTCGAATGAGGGCTGGCAGTGTAGGGGTATCAGTGTGCTAATCCTTCCAACCATGTATTGGAGGTTAAACACTTATGAAGATACTATTGCCAAAAAACACAAAAACTCTAGCATTGGCAAAACCAACACATAATAATTTAAGAATATTGAAAAAGACCAAGGAAAAAAAAAAACATTGTTTAAAGGGAGATACAGCAATGTAAGACCACCATATATGGTGGGCTACCTGACCTGCACTCCCTCTCAAACACTCAGTATTAGCAGTGCTTAACATTTTAGATACACATAATGCATTACATCCTTGCCTCTTTACTGTAACATAATCCCAAACCTTGCAGAGAATTCCAACACAGTTCTGCATCAACATTAGGTATCTCAGGACATTGTTGATGGGTCTCAGATATAAAGAATCAACTTTTCTTCTTAATATGTTAATAATAATTTATTTTCAGTTTGTCATCTTGTGGTAAGAAACACTGCCAAACAGGAGCCGACTGTTGTCTTCAAAGAGTTCTTGTCAGATCAAGCACTGAAACCTTGACCGCTTCATGGAAATGTGCAGCACAGTATTTCAAAGAACCATCTTTGTTCTTATCTCACAGAGAGATTTAGAGTCAGTCAACAGCAACATTTTCATTTAAAAACAAACAAGAAAAAAATTATCAGGCCAGTCCACGAGTTTATTTGAACATAGCTAAAGTCCTTGAAGTCTCTCACAAGATGGCAGAGGCTCTTTGCAAGGATATGAAGGGAGCTATAAAACCTCTACACAGTACTGGAATTCCCAGCAGCTACTCATATCGCTCACAAATGGTGGCAACATTTATATATAAAGAAACACTATTATAAAAAAAAAAAATACATCTAAGACTATTACAACTGGTAGTTTAGGAAAAAAAATTCAACTAGGTTTATTTTCTTAATGTTTAACATAAATATAGTTGCAACTTGATCTTGAGTTGACAGTGATTGTCGCAGCCAAGGTAAGGATTGAACACTATCTATGCAAACAAAAACTCACTATACATTATACAAGTTATTTCTGCCATGAGGGATGCCTTCCCTCTCAAATCTTTGGCCTCCTATTACCAATCTTTCCCAAAAGCAGAAGCAATGTAGCATTGTTGCTCTCTATTCATTCAAGGCAGTGGGTTTCTTTGGAGGGGAAGATGCTGTGGGAACACCCAGTGAAAAATGGGGTTTATTCCAGAACTTAAACATCGAGAGTTATTTGCTACAAAGTGCTCTGACAAATGCTGTCTGAGCTCTTCAACTCCACTCTCCAAATAACACCCACCTCCAAATTTGCATTTTTGGAGCTGACAATCAGAGAAGCTGCCCAACTGTTCCCACTGGAAAGGCAGCTATTGACCATCGGAAGAGTGCACAGATGAGACCTGGAGGGCTTTGCTTCTTCCCTGCTGGTTTGGATTTTGTTTACACTTTGCCACGGGTTGGCTACAAGCAGTAAGTATGCAATCTCTCGTGTGTGTGTGCTAGAAATGACATTCATTTAGAATTACAAACTCCCAGTATGACATGTAGACCTGAGATGACAATCTTACATGCTTCTCCCTGCACGGAAGCAGGAGGATGATTTTATTAAATGCAACTTGAATGAATAAGGAGCAGAAATCCCTAGTTTTTTTAATGTCAGGTTTGTTGCTTACCAGTTGATTTATCTGTATTTGTTTGATGGGGTTTTTCTGTGTATGAGATGTTAGATTATATCACTGCTACTATTTTGGTTTTTTTAAGCTTGTGATGTTTGACCGCTGTCCACCACAGAAATGAATAGGGAAGGGGAAAAAAATAACCATCTGGACTTGCAGAATGTGCGAACTGTTTCCACGGAGAGTGATTATTTTCCTGTCCAAATTATTAATCAGAATTTATTACTCTGTATGTGTGTTCAAAATATCAGAAGTGGCATTTCCATGATAGAATAAATCTCATTACAAAGTGTTTTGAAATTGCATTGGTATCCTTTTGCTCAAGGACTATACAATTTTAAAGCCAGTTAAAAATATATAGCCAAGCAGATCATAATTTCAGCAACTTCATGCACGACTAATCACAATCCAGGAAAATAAGAAAAATCTGCAGTAAGAAGCATCACAGAAAACTGCCACAGAAAACTGTCCCGTGGTAAGCAACAAGTCTGAATGTTTCCAAATAAAAAAAACTTACATACAAAACCAAACATGCATATATAAAGTGTACATGTTCTGCACAAGCACTATTCCTAAAGGATTAAACTGCATAGGTAAAAATCAAAAACAATGTGCAACATTATTAAGCCCTTAAAGCACAATCCAAAAAAAAAGCAGAAAGTAAAAATAAAAAACTTGTTCCCCCACAACAAAGCCAATTACATATCAGTGATTAAGATATTAATCAAGACAGAGGTTCTCCAATCAAAAGTTGGAAGGACTGCTCTCAAATTTTGGCTTATCATTCATGCTTAGGGGACCTGAAATGTACGTTCATAATTGTAATTAGCTTAAACAGTTATGTTCATCACTAGCCAACTTTGATTTCTTTTACAAAGTGCTCTTTATGTAATAGAAGCTATATTCCTGGTAGAAAAACCATCAAATAGTTTAACACTTTGAACTTCAAGACACATCGAAAAGAGCTAAAAAAAATGGGGAAGGGAGGAGGGGACAGAGTTGGCTGCTAGAACAAAAACAACTAATGCCAGTGGCTCTATGAACATGCAACTTGTGTATTGCTAGCTCCAGTCTTGTTCCTAAAACTCAGTTTATAAAAGAACTGCATATGCTAATAGACTAGAAGCTTACGCTCACTTTACAGGACAGAACCTCATACCACCTACCTGCCTTCTCTAATTAAGAGATCCAATAGTTAATGAGTTCACCATTACACACAAAGTTGTCAAAAATATTTTCAACTTACAAAAAAAAAAAAACCAACAAAACAAAAAAGAAACCAATGCAGACACTAAAGGAAACCATGCTTAAAAAAAATCTACAATATCTGTACATAAGCTGTGTAAGATCTTACAAAAGAAGATTCTCCAAACAACCGCTATTTCTATTCCTGCCCTTTTGCTGCCTTCTCAAGATAATACACATTAACTAGGTGCCGGTTGAGGTGCTTGCTGTATTCACCTTCTTTTTTAAATGAGCGGTCACAGAAAATGCACACATAGTTCTCTCTGGCCTCTGTGGTGTCTGGAGCTCCTTGTGGTGTCTTTGGACTTGTTTCCTCTTGTACAGAGCGAGCACCATTTAACCCCGAGTCATCGCTTCCTTCTGATATGTTGTCACTTATGTCGCTGCCTTCATGGCTGTGGATGCCCTCATCCTCATCCATTTCCTGAGATTCATTCACTGCTGTGTTATCCCGAGATAAGGCCAGAGCTACTTTAGGGCTCTGTGTACACCTTTCTGGAGGCATGGGTGCTGGCACAGCATCTCCTGTTGGCTCTGTCGCTGGCAGGCATGTCTTGGTCAGGTCCATCAGGTCTGAGTTGCTCACAGGTTCTGCCACAAAGGTTTCCTCTGGCTCCTTCTCAGGTGCCAGATCTGGTACCACATCCATGAGCACGTCCAAGCTTTTTTCAGAAGACACTGCATGGGAAGATTCCTCAGAGCAAGTGTCTTCCCCTTTGTTGGCCCGTCTCTCCTCCTCTTTTGCATCAATAGTGTCTTCGCTCTCTCCTGCTGCAGCAGGCATTTCTTGGTCCTCTACCTCAACTTCTGTGTTTGCATCCTGAACTGGCAAACAAAGCTGCTCTGGATCTTGGATGCAGTCTTCTTTGGGATCAGTGCTCTCCCCCTTGAGAGCATGATCACCATTGTTGTTTAATGCCACTGTCTCAGAGGGATCTTGCTCCTTCTGGTTACTGCTCTCAGTGTCCGGCTTCACGCATCCATCATCTTCTGTGATATGATGCTCATCCAGCATCTCCTTTTCCTCGATCTTTTCCTGGTTGAGTTTACTGCTTTTTTTACTGTGCTTAATTTTCAGAGCTTTCTTTTTTCTATTTTTCTTGAGGCAAAAAGTTTGCTTTTTAGGCTCCTCCTCTGGTACAACATCACTTTTTTGAGCTTCCTGGCAGTCTCTGGGTTTAGCTTCCACTTTCTTTTTCTTTTTTGTTACTAGTGAGGTATCATTTGCTGGCTCTTGCTTTGAGGAAGTTGCTTCAGTCTCTGCCTTTCTTTTGACCTTCTTTGTTTTACACGTTTTCTCAGTACTCTTCTCAGTTTTAATATCCATCTCCCTGTTTTCTGAAGCTGATTTCCGACTTCTGGTTGTCACCTGGCCTGCAGAAACATTGCTTGTTGATTTCTTTTCCTTTGTCAAATTATCTTTTTTCTCCACCTTCACAATTTTCTCAGTTTTCTTTGCAGCTGCATCCCCTTTTGTTGGTTCCTTCTCCACTTTGTCATTACCGCTCTCAGAAAAGTCAGCTTCACTCTTTTTAGTCCGTAGCTTCACCTTTGAAACATCCATGGTGATGTCAGCACAATCGGGATGCCTGGATTTGATGTGGTACTGCAGGTTACATTTTTTAGACGCTGCATAATCACAAACAGGACAGAGGAACTGGCGCGGATTGACGTGGAGCTCAACGTGCTTTTTGAAATTGCTCCGGTCAGCCGTTTTGTAGTTACAGTGCGGGCAAATCAGAGGCTTTGGCCCATTGTGAACTTGCCTTGCATGACGAGTTACTTCATGCTGGTTTGAGGCCACATAGCTGCACTGATCACATTTGAATGGCTTCTCACCTAGGGAAGGAAGGACGGAAGGGAATGATGGTGATTATTAAGTATGGGGGTTGGGGAGCATTCACTTCCCACTAATACAGATAAAGAAATATGAAACTCAAAAAGGATAAAAAAAAATTATCCATGCGCCTTTAAAATTAAGCAAAGTCAACATAAGAAATCCAAAAGTCACAAACACATTCACAGGACACTAAGAACAAAATACAGGAAAAGAAAGAAGGGGTGAGGGTTGGGAGGAAGGGGATCCAAAACCAAACAAGCAGTAACAACGTCACAGGTTCTGGCTAGGCATACATACCGGCAGAGATCTCTCTACAGTAATATTAGCAAATGGAATCCATACCCAACTGGTCCATTGAATGCATTGTAGAAAAATGGAAATGTAACATTTGATGAATAGCAGTTTCACACAAACGTTTCAAAAAAGTCCAACTTTACACAGATTTAGCATATTTCATGTTTGCATTGAAAAGGAAATGAGGGAAAAGAAGCTAGCAAAAACCTAAGCACATGAAAGGGGTGCCCAGATGATCTTTACCTCTGAAAAAGTTCAGTTCACTGTTTTGGTGTCTCAAACACATGATGTATTGGCTGCAGGCTACTCTTGGCAAGCCAACCAAATGCAGACTGAAGCCATCATCTTGCTACTGAAATCCGCATTTACAGTTGTGCAACAACTCTTGTAGAAGTGTTCTGCTTAGTGCATGCTGCTGCAGCAGAAGTGGCTTTTCACTTACACATCAAAGCAAATAGGAAAAACACTTCTAGTGCAACAACTCAAGCCCAGAAATAGTCTGAGAGCATGTGTGAATTCAACTGAGGAATTTGGGATGCTTCTGAGGTCTGAACCAGCATCTCAAAAGTGACCCACAGAACTCATGCCTGCCACTTCTTCAATAAGCTGAAAATCCACTCCAGTCCCTTCTGCGCATGGTACAATAGCGCTTCTCCCACCCTTGCAACCTGCTGCCCTGGCACTGCCCATACTCAAGCTGGTCCTCCAGAGCATGACTGAGGAAACCAGACAGCCTGCAGTGAAGATATGGTGCCTGTTCATGCGTTAACCACATAGTTGATCTGCAACACCCTCAAAAACTCTAGAAAAGGCTGTGCTGCTTCCCTGGCAGGAGGGGGTCATTTGTTTAAGAATCCAGATCACTTCATGTCTGCCTGCAGCATCTCTTTATTATTTAAATAAGAGCCAGTTTGTTTCCCTCCCTCCCCACTTTACGTCCTTCCTTTTTCCCCTCACTTTCTGGTGACGTTTTCCACAAGTTTAAGCTTGATGTGCTTATTGCTCATCCTGCATCCAAGTATGGAGCCTTACCACCTACACTTCAAGGCACAATTCTGTGTTACATGCGGTGAGGACAAGAGCAGCCTGTGTCTTATATACACACAAACAAGCTGTTCTAAGTACACAGAGTGCTCAGAGGTAGCTGCAACAAGGTAACTCAAAGACAGTGTGTAAAGACTTTGCGCATCACCTCTAAATCCAGGGGGTTTATTGCACAACTGAAAAGGACATGTACCAACATGGCTGAAAAACCAGCTGTGAATTAGGCTTTAAACCACTGTCATTTGCTGTCTGACGTAGGAAGAAAGCTATGGCACCATTTGGCCTCAAAAGGTCAGCCTGTGAACTGCAGGAGTCCAGAAATTGCCACAGAAAAGGTTCAGCTGCCTGGGCAATGCAGCAAAACACACAATAGAATTTAGAAGAGCTAATAATACAACATCCCTGATAGCAAAAGTCATGCCCTCCATCCCAGACCTTTGAGGTAAGGGTCACAGGCAGATCCTACTCCTTAACTCCTTCAGATTTGAGACTTCCTTGCACAGAACAAGGGGAGAGTAATACATTCCTGAAATGGTTTTCAGGTTTGGTATTGACCAAACTGTTTGCAAATTCCGTTTGGCTGAACTAGAGTTTCAGCCAAAAATGGTTTTCATTTCTGGAAGCAGAATACTGCATTCACAAAATTCTCAAACCAAAACACTGACATGTCATTTTAAAGTTGGCTATTTTTAATGGCTCCAAGCCCCCCCCTCCACTACAATTAAAATTGCCTGCATCCTGCTTTCAATTAAAAGTCACATCTATTGAAATTGAAACAATTACTGTTCAGGAGATCTTCACTCCTGTTTGCTAGCATTAGGAATTCACCCAGGTCTGGTCAATTTACATTTCAGCAAACCAAAAGCACAGGCTGAGATCTACCTAAACTCCCCTGCAAGAGTGATAGAGAACAACTGTGCCTGTGTCTGTGGTGTTACAACTCACAAAAATGCTGCAAGAGAACAGATGTTTGTAACACCACCAGTAATGGGAAATAAAGGCTAGTGAAAACTGCTAATTTGGCTTTTAGTGCCAAAGTCACTTGTGAACAACTTCTGAGTTTGCTTTTTCTCCTCTGTGTCTCCTTGACATAAGCAGACACTAATTTACATCACCTCAGAACCCCTGGATGAGATGAAATCCCAGACATCATAGAGAAGACTCTCAGCTACTCAAAATTTTCCCAGTTTCACTGATTTGATCTCAGCTATGGCAGCAGACAGAAGACAAGAATTTGTTCCTATATCATCACAATGCTGTATTTATTACTAGATTACTAGGACTACTAGAGCAGCCCTATGAACCTCAGAATACATCTTGAAAAGTAAAAGGGAAAGAAAAAGATATATTCCTGTCATCACTTTTATTAATGACTTAGCATTTCCTTAGTAAGTACAGACATTAAAAGAGGAGCTAAAACTCAGGCTGTACTGAATAAGATGGCATCTCACAAAGAACTGGGCAGCCTGCTCTAGGTGAACTGGGTGACCTCCAGAGGTCCTTTCCAACTTCAACCACACTGTGATACTGTGAACCATCCCCTTTTCCTCAGTCCCGCTGCTGCCACGCCTTACCAACCTGAGTGGGTGCGCATGTGCCTGGTTAAATGGGTCTTCTGAGAGCTGGAGTAGGGACACATAGCACACTGATAGGGTCGCTCTCCTGCAAAAACAAATGGTAAATTAGTTACTCAAACACAGCAGATTCCCAAATCTGGTTACCAACCCAGACAGGTGAGGCTGTCACAGCCCCTCAAGTTGTATTTGAGGGCACGTTATCTCTCAGCAAAGGGAAACAGTGAGAATCACATGCCCGAGCTGGACCAGCACAATGTGTCCTGCCCTATGAACGAGGATAATAAAAAGGCAGAATATGAGAGAGGCACATCCTAATGTCCATCTGGGGTCGACAGTGACCTCGGGCAAAAGGTGATGAGGACAGACACCTTTAAGAAGCCTTAAGCCACCAGATCTGACTTTCCTACAGCATTTTCTCCCAGCACTCAGAAGATGCACAAAAGATACAGATCCTGTAAGAAACCAGGTATGTTCTTGCTTCACATAACATCTTACCTGAAATCTCAGTGTTTAATTTGGATTAAGATGGGGCATAACCATCCATTCAGCATGGATGTGCATTTCCCAGAACACGTGCGCAGATAGAGACCAGGTCTCTACTTTCAAAGTTTTACTGGCAGAGTGAAACTAGCTTGCAGCATGGAAAACCATGATGCCCTGCTCAGTGAAACTATGCTGCTAGCAAAAGCTACCAAAAGTGTAGCAGTAACATTTATTTTGAAGACTCAAAACCATCTGCCTGAAGACTTATTGGTTTTGGAGAACTAATGGATACTAACCTGTCATAAGTTATATCTCCACAAGAGAGAATTAGCTTGTAATTGTAGCTAAAAATTATATCAAGTACAATGATACTTGAAAATCCTTTTCAAGTGAAGACAAGCTCCAAACAAAGGCAGATAGTTTTAGAATTAACATCTGTAGGCAGGTCCAGATAAGTAACAGGGCTGTTTGCCTCAGACTACTAGTACAGCCCAGAGATCTAGGCAGCCTCATCTCCACCAGAAGTTGTAAAAACACTTCTCAGGTGGACACTCTCAACAAGAAGAGAGGAAGGAAGCCGAAAAGGGAAAAGGAAGTTACTTGGTTGTAATATTTATTCAAGTCATAGTCAGAATTACACTACACCATTTTGGTAAATTTGCTACATATGAAGCATACAACCAAGGTGCTCTACAAATCATGGAGACCTGGACATCAGCAAAAGCAAAAGCCCTGCACACAAATCATGTGTTCCACTTACAGAGCTATAGCTCTATCTGCAGCATGTGAGGCTCCACTGCTGGCCTGTGCCAAACAGCAGCAGAAGAGGTCTTTGTAATGCAGATTAATCCCACATTTCTTCTCCCATCAAACATTTATCGTTCTTGATTAAATCAGCAGTTTAAAGTTAAATTCACCCTAACAACAACAACTCCCCTTCCTTTCCAATTAAAACAAGGTAGGAGATTGGTGCAATATACACAATTAAGATTAAGTCATGTATAAGGGAGGGTTAGTCCTTTTGTTATAAAGAAATGGTTTTGTTTTTACGTGACTCCTTACAATTAGAAAATATAAGGCCAAAGGTCCTGGAATATTCAGTCATATCTTCTTTCCATTACCTGAAATTTCACTTCTGTAAAGTTACCTACAACATTAGGAATGTGGAAAAGGCTTTTACTTCCATACCCTTTTTTACATAGGGCACAGCAACAAAACATACTATTTATGTACGATGAATGCAACCAGTTTAAAATGTGTTATTCCCACTTGAGAATTAAATGCATGACTACATTGTAAAGGCTGTTTTATAAAACACTATTCCCCAAAGGATTTGTATTGTAATTTAACAAGCTCATTCATGACATGCAAACAAGCCACCAAAAAAACCTCTCCAGAAGACACTTACAGAATAAGCCCCAAACTAGCAAAAGCTTAAGCATGCACTTAACTTTATGCAAATGAACAGGCAGACTGACATAAGAGAACAAGTTTAAGACCATCTTGTTGAGGAAACTATCCAATCTCCATTCAGGAGACTCTCTGGCAGTCACACTCCCAAGGCCAGACTGCTGGGACTGAAGGCCCTTCACGGTAGGCAGATCCAGTGAGCCGACGGGTGCCCCGCTTGGCTCCCAACACACTCCACTCTCACAGTCAAACCAGGTTTCTTTACCAGTCAGACCCCAGGTTTGCCATAGGAGAGTCTCAGATGTCTCAGCAGTAACACAGCAACAGTCCAAGCTGGTGCCTCCAAGAAGGACCCCCAACAATTGAATCTCCGGGCTTTTATACCCGCATGCAAGTCTCGCTTTTCCTCCCGGGTCTTCCGCTCCTGTTGAGTCCTTCTGTGCCCATCCACCTCGGTGGAATCATCCATTTTCGTCTCCTTAGTTATCCAAAAGGTTGGCAGTTCATGGCTCCTGCTGTGTCTCTCAGTGTCTATTCACCTGACTGGCCTCACCAGTAAAGGGTTGGCTCTGTGGGCTCCCACCCTGAGCTCAATCTGCATCTCAAACTGCAGCTTGCAAACCAAGCTACCTCCTCCAAATGTAATCCTCAACGATCTCTTTATAAAGCCTTTTTTACAATGCCATTAGAGCTTCTGTCTGCTTGAAACGAAACTGCTTCCATCAAACTTCCAACACAGTGGCAAGCAAGAAAGATCCCCTATGACAACCAAAATGTAAAAAACCCCACAACAACAACAACAACAACAACAACAAAGTCCAAAGCTAGATGCAGAACACTGTGACTGCCTAAGCAGATGTCTTATTCATAGAGCCTTGCAGATTACTTTCAATGAAGTTTTCTAGAAATTGCTTCTAACAAGTAAAACAGGAGAAAAAGGAAGAGAACAATGCTGCACTGTCTTGCACATAGTACAGCTCCAGGATCATCAGCAGGTAAATCAAGTCAAAACTTGGTCTAAAAGGTCTAACAAGCACAAATGAGCCCAGGTAGGTCTTCCCCTGACACAAAGAGTCCTTTCTGCCCAAACAGCAGAGAGATTGCCCCGAACACCTCCACCACCCACTCCTGGGCAGCAGACAGGCTCTTCCAGATGTAGCTTTCCCAGGTGACAAGTTTATGACCATCTGTATAGTCCTTGAAACACTCCTTTGCCCAAGGTCCCCCACATTTGTCAGCAGCCTGCCACACAAGCACTGCCACAAGCTGCAAGGTATCTTCCAGGACAGGGCAGATTCATGGACACCTGCTTTTCAACACGGATGCAAGCAACAGGCAAGCAGATTACCTCTGCCTGCCTCCCCGCAGTCCCCAAACATGCAGAGGATAGGTATTTTTCCCAACCACTGAAGGTACTAGCATACAGCCCCCTTCCCTGCTCCTGGCCATGTGCTCTGGCATTTCCATGTGTCCCTATTAAGTCGATTCAGTTCACTAACCAGCAGAAAATCAACCTGGGGAAGAGAAAGGGAGTTTTGCTGCCATTTTAGTGAACTGAATCAACCAGTCCCAGGACATGGGGAGAAAATCGAGACTGCCTTTCTCCAGCAGCAAAGGCAGAGCATTTGATCCTGTGAAACTCCACTCTGTACAGTCAGTGTTTCAGAAAACTGTATGGCTCTAACACAGCAGAATCCAATTATCTGCAAGAAGGCATTCTCCCACACAAAAAAAAGTCTGGCAAAGCACAAAAAATAGAAGAGAAAGATTAAGTGTTTATCCAAAATTATTTAACTTCTTAGCAATCAGGAAACCAAAGAAACAAGCAATTCCAACTCTCTTAACATTCTGAACCCATAAAATAGGAAGAAAACTATGTATGTATCCCATTCATTTTTTCCCAATAAATATTTTTCTTAAGTTTTAAATGAAAACTATAATCCAAAGCTATTTTAGTATCATTCAGTTTTTATTAAATTCAGTATTGTTATGTGAACAGTCTGTAAATACTTTTGCCTATAAAATATCTGTATGTTTTTTCAGGTTTTATGGGGCAGGGATTGTTTGGGGGTTTTTTGTGCACTGTGGGTTTTTTTGTGTTTTTTAAGGCAACTTATTACACATTAATATCAGCAAAAACTTTTAGCTTGGTGTATAAATATACCTGTCATGAGCTTATCCATTCTTCTAATACTCTTCCTTTAGTTTTAACTCTCCCCCACAAAATCAGTGTTACTGGGAACGGGGCACATTGCTAAATCATTCTACTAACATATTTGAAAGCTTTTTATCTGGAAGACATTAACTCTGTAGTTATGAAGTAGCAAAAAAACACCTACCAGGGTAGCTCACTTCAGCTTAATTAAAATAATAAAAAGACACAGCAAAACAAAGAATCAGAAACCTTGACTGCATCCCTGTTTTTAAAGGAGAAACAAGGAACTGGATTTTTTTACAATTTTAATACAGTTCACTGGTAAATTGGTCAAATGCAGTGATAACAGAGCGCTTCCTGGGTAAACATGCTTTCATGTTCCTGTAAAACTCAACATGTTAGTTCCTGTAAAACTCAACAAATGATTTCAGAGATCAGAAAGGGGGACCTAATGTCATGTACAAACACAAGCAGGGATGAATTTAAAGTCGAGACACATGTAAACCAGACAGAAACCCAGCACTGGTTCACACGTGGCCATGAGTTCCCCACATGATTCATTTGAGTTTTTTCCCTATTATTTTGCCATTTTCACCCGATCTCTTTCCTGTTACCTCCTACAATACACACAAAGAAAATGAACTGGAGGATAAACCACACCATTTTGGTAATGTCTCTCACCATAATCTTTGTTTACTTGTTTAGGAAAAAAATATTTATACAGGACTGATTTTTAAGCTGATGGTATCCTCTGAACAACATCACTCAATTATTGTTAAGAGAATAATATGTCTTAAAGTACTAAAAATGCTAGCAGACTCTTCCAGCCCCGACAAAGCAAATACTAAAGCGAGCTGAGGAACACAAACTTCTGCACACTTAAGCTCAAGCCCAGCCCCAAGGCCTCTGGAGTGCTCATCCCTTCCAGACAGCTGCAGACAACTAAACCGAAGCCTCCAAACCATTTATGTCACTGCTGTAACAAAACATGATTTTAAAGGAGAAATTCCCCAGTGTTTTGCTCAGCCGGCATAATCTACAGTAAAGGGGATCCAAGTCAGGTCAGCATGCTGGAGGATGGCTAGCAAGTCTGCCTTCTCCTCAGAAAAGGCCTGACATGGTAGAAATAAAAGCTTCTAAGAAGCTGCAAGGAAGGTCTGAACTGCTTTCCCACTTCCACAAAAGGGATCAGGAAGCAAAGCATCTCATGGCCCAAAGAGGTGAGACCACGATGATGTCCCCTCCTAGAAAGGAGTTTTGTTATGCCTCAGGACTCCTCATGTGAGAGGCCGGTGAGGCTCTCTGATACAAAGCAAAGTATTTCCTAAGTCACTTGCAGTCCCAGCTCACAGGACAGCAGCAACAGTGAAGGTCTTCTGATTCCACTTGGTATAAACCAGAGAAAAAGGGGGTCTCACACTGTTCCTTCCGATTACAAATCGAGGTTAGGATAAGTCGGGAAATCGGGCCAAGGACTCCCTCGTAGGCTTCCTATAGGGCAACAGAAGTATGTGTCTACTTCTGGTTACTACAATGATGCAGGCCCCAGAAAAAATGAAGCCCCTGTACATTAAAATGAATTAATTCACTACTCTTCTTCTGACTTTGTAGATGCTGGAGGGCTCCTCTGCATTTGAGTATCAGATCTTTCTTCTCTGTAATTACACCATAGTCAAGTTTCACCTCAGTCTGAAAGCATCATTTTCAAAACTACCTATCGGATTTAGGCACCTTCTGTCAACCAGTTTGTTTTGGTTTTAGAGTATATCAGTTTTTGGTGTTGTAGACCCTGGCAATCATCACAGGCACACTTTGTCATGCCCTCTTCAACAAATAGGCTCATAATTACTAAACAAGATGCTCTTTATCTCCTCTTGGGTACCTGACATTTCCTCAGTCTTCTAGGATTGCAGACTGGAGCTCAAATCAAACCAAATTCCACAAGTCTATAACCTGCTGGCACCAAGAGAGAGTTTGTTCCATCAGGGTGGAACAAACTTTGCAAACAGAAGACTCTGCTTGCTTCATTCATCACAGATTTCTCAGTAGTCTTACTGTACTTCAATCAAAAAAAGATTAAAGACTTACCTGTGTGAGTCCGAATATGCTGAATATAATTGTTCTTCCTATCTGAAAAATAGGAGCACTCTGAGCAGGTATACACTTTCCTGGGAAAATGATTTCTAAGGTGTTTCTTCCAGTGATATTCACTGACAGTAGTGTAAGTGCATATGGTACACTTGTAGACTCTCTCATTTTCCCCTGCTTTGTTGTGATGCTTCAAGTGAGCCAGATAGTGATCATATCTGTTAGTGTTATAGCCACATCGATCACAACGGATTGGGCCCTTAGAGAAATCCACCTCTTCTGCAGTGCAAGAATCAGACTCTTTCACCTGTGCTTGCTTTTCTGCATTTTCTTCCACAAAGAATTTCTTAGCGCTGTGAACCCTGATATGATGCACAAACTCCTCTTCGGATTCTGCCTCATACTGGCAAGGCTTACAACGGAATGGCTTGCTCTTCAAGCTCTTACACTTGTCCTCTGTGCTTTCTGGAGTACATGGTGCTTCCAATGACACATCTTTGTCCACACTGGGTGTCTTAGCAGGGGAACAAGCAGCTGGACCTTGGCTTTCCACACTAGGAACCTCAAGGGAGCTTAATTCCACACTTTCGGGTGCCTCACGGTCACTCTCCACAGCCTGGGTATCTTCCATACCATCTGCATCGCTATCTGAGAAGTTACTGTCCTCCACAGTTGTCAGTTCTGCCATCTGTCTCTCTTCTCCAACCAGGTAATCACAGCAGTTGCCATTAACTTCTCCTGTTAAGGCCACATTTGCCAACATAATAAGCTGAGGAGCTGCCAGCTCAGCTTTAGAAAGGTCCTGTAAGTCATACATGTCATTGGACAATGCCATGCCAATACCAGTACTGCCAGGAAAGAGGCTGTTCCCACCAGACTGTCCCAGCACTTGAGTTGCCATGGCAGTAATTCTGTCGGAAAAGAAAAGAACACCTGTAAGCACCCGAGTGCGGAAAAGCCTCCTCTGCTATGTACTGTCCAAGTAGCCCTCCAGGGAACATCAGAACATTAGAGTTTTTTGCTGAGGCGCTGGGGCAGCGGGAAGCAGAACCCGGGGTGAGGCTGCCACAGACCTCACTCGGCCTCGGGGAAGGTGGGGGGTCTCGTTCCTCCCCCGGAGGGGCTGTTTGGCTCTTCCCTACGGGTGGTATAAGATCCCACTGTGTGGAGGACGGGTGGGGGGCGCTGACAGCGGGGGCCCAGGGCCGAGGCCGAGCTCCGGGCCGGCGAATGGCCCCAGGCCGGGCCGGGCCCCGCGCCTCTCCCCACGCCAGACGCGGGGGGCGGCGCAGAGCCCGCCGGTGAGTGCCGCGGCCGGGTCCCGCCGAGCGCCCCTGTCCGGCCGCCGCCCACCCGACGGGCCCACGGCCGCCAACAAAGGGGGACGGCCCGGCCCTGCCGCGACCTCCCCGCGGCCCGGTGCACATCCGCCGGGGGAGCCGGGCCGGGCCGTGCCCCGCCGCCCTCCCTCCCCCCTGCCTGCCAGGCACGCGGCCATTTTCTGCCTGCCCACACAAAGCGCCCTCCCCGCGCCGCCCCCGGCCCGCCCGCCGCAGCCGCCGGGGGGGCCTGGCCGGGCACAGCCGCCCCGCCGCTCCCCGGTGCGGACGCCCGGCTCCCTCCTCCCCCCGCGGCGGGCAGGGCAGGGCAGCGGCACCGGGGCGGGGGCGCGGGCCGGGGGAAGCGCCTCGGTACCAGCAAGGTCACGGCGGCCGCGCCCACCCGGTGCCCTGCAGAGGGAGGGGGGAGCGAGCGGCGCCCCGGGCCTGCGCCCGGGCCCACGGCCTGTGGCTGCGCCCGGGCCGGCCCGGCCGGCGGAGGCTTCGCCTTCCGGCGGCGGCGCGGCCCGGCCCGGCTCGGCGAGCGCCCCCGCGGCCGGCGCGGCTCCTTAGCCGTGGTGCTGATCCCCCCGCGGCCCGGCCCGCCCGGCCGCCCCCGCCCGCCCGCCGGCCGCAGATCAGCCCTGGACAGCGCCTCTCGCCCGGCTCCCGGCCCCCCCTGCCCGGCGCCGCCGGGCCCCGCCGCGCTCGCTCGCTCACCCACCGGCGGCGCGGGGCCGCCCGGCCGCGCGGCTGCTGCGGGGCGGGGCGGGGCGGGCGGGAGGCGCTGCTGGCGGCGGCGGTGGCGGCGGGCGGAGGCGCCCCCGCATTCCAGCACACAGCGCGCAGCGGCGGCACCGCCCCGCCCGCCCCCGGCAGGAGGGGCCGGGCCCAGCGAGGTCACCCGGCAGCGGCGGAGGGCGAAGGGGAAGGGGTGGCCCGGCGGTGGCGTTCGGGGCACCCGCCCGAGGAGGGGGCTCGTGCCCGGCGGCCGCGGGGCTTGTCCGTGCCCAGCCCCGCTGCCCTGCGCTCCTTTATCCTGTTCAGGGGCGATAGCGCTGAGCTGCCCATCGCCAGGCGGTGTCCGCGGCATCGCCTTCACGAGGCGAGTCCAGAGAAGGGCGACGAAGCTGGTCGAAGGGGCTGGAGCACAAGTCCTATGAGGAGCGGCTGAGGGAGCTGGGGTTGTGTAGCCTGGGCAAAAGGAGGCTCAGGGGTGATCTTATCACTCTCTACAACTACCTGAAAGGCGGTTGTAGCCAGGTGGGGGTCGGTCTCTTCTCCCAGGAAGCTAGTGACAGGACAAGAGGACATAGTCTTAAGCTGCACCAAGAGACGTTTAGGATGGACATTTGGAGGAATTTCTTCACAGAAAGGGTGATTAGACATTGGAACAGACTGACCAAGGAGGTCGTGGAGTCACCGTGCCTGAAGGTGTTTAAGGAAAGACTGGAATTGGCACTTAGTGCCATGGTCTAGTTGACATGGTGGTGTTTGGTCATAGGTTGGACTCAATGATCTCAGAGGTCTTTTCCAACCTAATTGATTCATTGATTCACCCTGCTCCACCGTGGCATGGTCTAGGCGACTAAACTACCCAAATACAAAACGTAAAGTGCCTCATGCAATCGCAGGACTCCAAACCTCCAAATTTATTCCTTGTTCCAAAACTAGGAAAAACCCCAGCAAGCGTTTGTTGTGGAGCCTGGCTGTGCACCTGCTGGCTGTGGCAGGTCCCTGTAATGGTGAGCTCAGGAACAGTGGGCAGTCCTGCTTGTGTGACAATCCCAATTCAAAATGAAGAACCCAATTTTCCTAGTGGTTCTTTCTTCTCTTAGGCACTCGTGTGGCTCTTCATCATGAATATCTGAAAAATTTCCTTGGCCCTGGAACTCCTCAGGCTTAGCTGATTCATAAATCCCAAACCTTTCAGCAGGAGCCAAATACCTAATGAGGTGACATCACTAGGAGGCTGCGGAAACCCCCCTCCCTGTGTCATCTGGCCAACTTCAAAGAGAGTTATGCTGTACTGCTGGGCAGCAGGTGCAGACGGGGCCAGCCTCCCTGGCTGGCAAAGTAGTAATTTCTCCTAAACTGGGGAAAGCAAATGTTTTTTTTCCTAGATGCAAAAACAGCTGGAGAATGCAAACTACGTCATGAATTGTTGAAGGACTGTAAAGATACTCTGTTGGATATTTAAATGGGGTATCTAAAGAGTATCTCTGATCTGTTCCTGTAACAACCTTTCTGGCCTGCACAGCAGAGGTTTGATGTGTGTGCTGGATGTGCCTTGCCACTCTCCTTACTAACATGCCTGCGAGGGGTGTCCAGCGAGACCAGAGTAGGGCCACAAAGATGATCTCAGAGAGGGCTGGAGCACCTCTCCTATGAAAATAGGCTGAGAGAGTTGGGGTCGTTCAGCATGAGGAAGAGAGAGCTCTGAGGAGACCTTATAGCACATTCCAGTACGTGAAGGGGGCTTATAAAAAAAAAGGAGTGACTTTTACACAGGGAGATAGGGACAGGACAAGGGGATACAGTTTTAAACTAAAAGAACAGAGATTTAGATTAGGTGTTAGGAAGATATTCTTTACTCAGAGGATGGTGAGACACTGCAACAGGTAGCCCAGAGGAACTGTGCATGCCCCATCCCTGGAAGTGTTCAAGGCCAGGTTGAATGGGGCCCTGAGCAACCTGATCTAGTGGGTGGCATCCCTGCCCATGACAGGTGAGTTGGAACTGGATGATCTTTAACATCCCTTCCAAACCTATAGTTCCAGGGCTCTGTGACAGGCGCACACCATTGCCCCTCAGTTTAAAATGCCACCACGGTTCTGTCACAAGTCAGCTCTTTGCATCTTTTTTTCAGTGTCTGATGAAGACCAGTGGTGATCTGGGCTTTACACTGGAGGGGTTTTTTAGTGTAAAAGTGGCCCCTTTCAGCACTTCAGTGCGCTTTTTTACCTGAAATATGGTTCTTCAGCTCTCAGAAAGCTTCTGAGTAAAACTTGTCAAAGCACATAAATAACCTAAAAACCTAACTTACTTTCAATAAGGTTTCATTTTCTAAGTTGTTTTAAAGAAGTTTTCTTGCTTCCCACCTCTTTTGAAAACAAAATTAATGCCTTTTATATTTTATATTCAGAGAAGAGTTTCCTCATTGTGTATTTTTTCCTCCAAAGATTCGTTCATTAGCAGTTACAGAAATGCCAAGAGTGCTTGCAAATCTTGCCAACTGGCCCTACTTCTACTTGGGTATTTCTGTTTCCCAAGGGCAAGCTTCTTTCTCCAGCCTCCATATATGCCTGTCATTTTCTTCATCCAGAAAAGGAATTCCCTAAGACAGGCATCTTATATTATGAATTTATATATATTTATATATATTATGTTATGGCTTTATTTGAAAGAGGTTGCTCTAAAACCTTAACCTGAGGTCTTTTGCCGAAGCATCGCACTCTTGCAATGTCAATGTGTTTTTCCTCCTGCTTCACTGCTCCCAGGATACCCATAGTTTGGAGCCGGGTGCTTGGATCGCAGCCATGCTGTGGTATTAATATAGGCTACAGCTCTGAGCTACTCCTCAGGAAGAGAAACTTGAGCTCATGGGAGGATAGACTCACATCAAAGCTTTTCCCTTCCGAAATATATGGATGCTATTGGCTCAGGCTACTTGGCTCTGAAAAATATAATCCAACTGTAGTCCAGCTTCTGTAAGTAGTGACATTGCTGTTGCCTACCCCTCTTCCTGTAGAACTTGCCCTATTTGCAGACAGCTCTTTGCTCAACACTCCCCTTATGCCAGGCTGACACAAAAGACATGTTCCCTGGTGAAAAGCTCCTTTGACCTCTAAGTTGAACGTTGCTCCTAAGTCAAGTCTGAGCTGTTCATAAACCCCCTTAACTCTAGTGGCTGCCCCATCAGATTTATAGGTTAAAACTCAAGTTACACTACTCCTTAGCTGTGCCAGAAGTCAAGTGCTGTTAGTTCTCCAGTGCTTTCCAAAAAAATCCCCCATGTGCACCCCAAAAAGTCTTAGCAGCACACGGAAGTGGCTACATCAATTATTTTGTGGTCGGGATGCTTTTGAGCAGCTTGAACATAGATAATTCTGCAGTGAATATGTATCATGAAAGAAATGATCCACATCAAAGCCTGTAATGTCTGAAAAAAAATGCAATAGTAAATAAAAACTTCTGCCAAAACAAGAAACTTGACGTTAATACTCAGATGGATTGTTTCCATCCTGCATCAGCTGGGGAGCAGGGAGCTGAAACTGTGTTTGTAATAGAAAGCACACTTCAATAGTAACATCCAGCTGTTATAAAGGCACTGCATTCAGAACTGTTAAAGCATTTTAGATGACTTGAGGTTCCTACGGGAACTTTGGTTCTTTCCTTTGTGTATAATTTCACAATTGGATTTGACATAAGTGCCCTTTTAGGTTCATTGCCTGGAAGCGGGTTTTTTGTGCTGTCTGGTTGTCCTCATAATTTTTTTTTTCTGGTGACCAGATTGCTTAGGCTTGTCTGAAAGCACTACTATTAATGTTATCTTAATAGTATTTTAATCTTTATCACTTCAACAGAGATCTCTTTCACCTTTCAGAAACCAGTCTGACCAGATTTCTCAACTTTTGTACTCTGCAAGTAAGCCAATTTTCTGTAACTATGTTGATGTTGTAAAAAGGTGGTTACGGTTCCAGTGTTCTAAAAAACTTAAATATTAATTGCTTCACTGCCAGGCATAGACCCTACAAGCTCTTGCTTTAACAATACAATGTAGGCTCTGCTGAACTTCTAAAATGCTATTCAGAGCCTCACACCATATATATACTTTGCACTACTGTGCTCCAAGAGGAATCTCTTTTGGTGTTGGTGGAGAAAAAGCATTGCTGTCTGGGTTGAAAAAGGTCTCCATTTGTTTTGTTTTGCCTTATTTGCTAGTTACAAGACATCTCCTGTTTGAAGACCAGAATGGGCCAAAATTTCAAGCCCTATGCAGCATCACTCATATCTCAGAAATTCTGGCTTTAATACTTTTGAACAAGCTCGTTCTGCATCTCATGATGACAGGAATCTAATAAATTATTTTTTTCAAAAAGTCAGTAAAATTCTGACTCATAGCTATGCCACTGTGGCACCTCCTCCCTCCTAACATGAAGGTTTCCTGTGCGGTGAACAGGATCAGAAGTACAACACATAGTAAAACTACCTCTCCAAAATGCTCCTCTGGTGAGCAGCACTGGCCTGTCCTACCTTGCAGGGTCAGCAGAAATGCCACGTTAGCTCTTCTGCCTAGAAATGAGTGTAACACGGGGTCAGTGGAAGTGCCACGTTAGCTCTTCTGCCTAGAAATGAGTGTAACACGGGGTCAGTGGAAGTGCCACGTTAGCTCTTCTGCCTAGAAATGAGTATAATGCGGGGTCAGTTTCAGGGAATATGAGTTTACAGAAGGTTATCCAAACTTAGCTTCTCACTCTTTGGTCTTTCAGAAAAGCACACAGAATAGATTGCATTTGTTATGATGCTGCCTTCTTGGATAGCAGTTGATACTGCGAAGGGGCAAACTTTGGCAAAGCCATAATTTCATACAGTACAAAATATCATGCTCAAATAAGGCAAAGGGTCTTCAGCAAAGTATTTACTTAAAGTTATTTTTTATACTCACAGGGTATTTTTCTACAAGCAGTCAGGCTTAATATTTGTACCTATTTTTACATAGCCTTTTCAAAATATCTTTTGGCTTCTAACATATGGCTGTTACCAACTGCTGTGCCTGTGATTTTACCAAGCAGTAAATCCAGCGTTTGGGCTGCCACTGCCAGACTTAATCCACCACAGCCATCTGACTCAAAGCACGAACCTGGCACAAAACGCATCCTGTCAAGTCCTGTTTGTTTCACGATGCTCTGAACAGTTAATTTTGCGCCATCAGATCTTACACAGTTCCCATTTATGTGGACGGATTTCCAAATTATTTCAGTCCATGGAAGGAAGAGGTGGTAGGTACCGAGTGCTGTGGAAAATGTGCTCTCGAATTTGCAGCTGGACACTGTGCAGTCCGGTGTCAGGGCTAGGCACACAGCACCTAATCCTCTGCAGCAATTCTTGGCTTCTAAAACTAAAGTTGCCTGAGTAACTGTTTGGAGGGGGAGGGTAATGTTGTGCTTGGAATTACAGTGCCACAGCCTAAACAGAAGTGCAGCTGCAGTGACTCGCAAACTGTTTTGAAAAGCCTTTCTCATATGGGAACACTGGTGTAACTGGATCTGGAGCTGTACATCTTTTGTCTTGGGCAATGGCAGGGTAGGGAATGGTGTGCCTGGTGTTTGACAACAGTTCTCTGGGTGAGCAAGTGTTTTTTAAGCAGCAGTCCTCTGCTCTTTGCCGCTGGCTAATTGACAACAACAGGCATTATGTGGGGAAAAGAGATGATATAATGTACAATTACTGGGTAAGAGAAGGAGTAAGGGAGTAGGAAGGGCCCCTTTAGAGGGAACATGCAGTTGTGTGGTGGGGCTCAGCTGTTCTGACCACAGTCCTGCTTGGTTTCCCCTTCATTCCCAGGAAGTCAAACTCCATGCTGCATGTCTACTCTCAATAACTCCTGCTGTGAAGAGTTTGGTTTATTCACCTCAGGTTCAGAAATTCCACCTAACTTTCCTAAACACCTCTGGGTTTAAGCCACAGCCCTCTTGCTCCTGCTTCTCACCAGGCTTCCTATGCCTGCTGGCTTGGAAGTGTCACTCAGCCAAACCCACTTGGGATATTTACTCCATCTTTAATCGAGTCTGCTCTTCCTCTGTTCCCTCCTTCACCGTGTCTTTGCCCTATCTTCCCCAGAACAGCAGCTACTGCCTGTTCTTCTACCTGCTGCAAGCACGAGCTCACCCTCTGACAACCAGACAATATTTAACCCGAGTTGGACTCTCTGGAAGAGTTGTACCTTTCCAGTACCAGGGACAAAAGGGGTTTGAGATAGGACAATAGCAAGGAGAGGGTACTTTAAATCATGCAGTATAACTAAACAACATCCAACGTTCACTCCAGCCCAGCTCTTCAATGTTTGGTGTTTGCACCAGTGCAACTATTCAGGGAAAAAAAAGTTGAAAACACAGCCTACATAAACGTATAAACCTTTCCACTTCACCTCCAGTAATAATTGTTCAGTCAACAGAAATGTTTCACCAGCCTGAAATAATCCCTGAGAATCAGTGAAGTGTTATGAGCATTTTCCGGAGCACACTCTCTGTGCACTCTTCTGGAGTTGTACAGACTTTTCCAAAAGCTCAACTCTTCGCCATGCTGTACCTCTCCACACTGGAAAAGCTGCACCAGGAAGGACACACAGTTACCAGGTGGACAAAGGCCCCCGAGAGCGTTACTTGCCTCTCAGTTCCCAGGTAAGTTATGGGGTTGCAACACGGTTTCAAGAGAGGTTTCACTGATGCAGCCACACCGATCACTACAACATTGGCTAATGCCCATGTTTAAGTGAGGCCTAAAGTTTCCTTTAAATATGGAAAATGTAGTGCTCTGGGCAGACAAAGCGACTTTTATATTGCCCCCATTGTTTTCCTAATGGAAGCCTGAAAACAAACAAACAAATAAACCAAACCAAACAGCCCAAAACTGACAGCTGTCCTTAACAGCTCCTCACCATTGACTCCTGCAGTTAAGTCTCAGATCCGCCTTATGTCTCCTCTCTCATTCTTTTCTTTCGAGTATCTCTGCAGCTCATCTTGAGCTAACAAACTTCTGCCCACAAGGTAAGAAAGGAACTGGAAAAACCACCTCCCACCCATCTCTGCAGGGTGATCCCTCCTCCAGTCTTTTGTCTAGGGGACCTGCAGGAAGGAGATTGTGTCTTACTGAGGGCAAAACTGTGCCCGGTATGATGTATTTCCTCTGCCAGTCTGAGCTGAGGTGCAGAGGCACTGCTGCAGTATAGGAAAATCACCAGTCCTGTTAACTCTGTGCTTGCCAGCTAGCCTGCTCAGAGGCCGCCTCTGGGATAGATGGTGTTGTCATCTGAACTCGGTGAGCTTCAGTAGCATGGTAAGTTGTTAAGGAAAAATGAGCTGGAAAAGCATATTGAAGAAAAATAGTGAAGAAAAAGCAAAATGCAAGCTCTGTTTCATGCTAATAAAAATTATTTCTTCTCCCTACAGTTCTCACATGGCTTATAAAAGTAGACGTCCTGTCTCAGGTGGAAAGGTGTACTGAGATTTTATTTAACATCTATGAGATCTTAAGATCTATCTTCTGTAGATCTAGTTGATATATGAGCACTGTAATATAGCACATGCTGTAATAGAACACAGAGCTCCATCTCTTGAAACACAAATGATTAATTAATAATTGGTTTTTTGTTTATTTACGATGCTCAGTAAAAATGTCGGTTGTCCGATATGTTGACTGTGCCTTTCTCCTGATTTCAGCTGGAAATCATGCCACTTACTGAGACAAGAAAACATGAAATTCTTAACATCCATGTTTCATACGTGAACTTTCCTGGAAGAGAAGTCATGTTACCTGCCCTTGTCTGGCTCTTTAAGAAATTAACACCTCTTTAGCAGTCTTGTCTGCAAAGTGCAAAGATGTCTGAATGCAGTAAGAACAACTGCCTATTGAAATCATCAGTCTAACAGAAATGCTGATGACAACTATGATAACTTTATTCAGAAGTTTGGTCTACATTTAAATTTTTTGCCAAGAACATATATTGGGACAGGAACACAAAATATTCTCTTCACAAAACCTCTCTTCCCCCTACACCAACAAACGCTTTAGTGCAATTAGAGCTGCGCTGTTTGCAGAATTTCAGTAAACTGTACTGGACAAAGAGTTTTTCAGTCAGCATTACCCTTCTGTGCTAGAAGCTGTGCCTAGGATAAGTAGATCCTTATCCCCGTAGATGATGTAAGAGCTATCATACTGCCTTGGAGGACAGCTCTGCCTACCCCAGTACCTCAACTCTGATGGAGGCCATTAAAACCTTCTGCTTCTGGAATTCAAGTCCTAGGGATTTTTGAGCCAGAAGTCATGTAATGGCTCAATCACTGACGTGTTGTTTTTATGTAAAATCACCCAATCGCTTCCTTCTCATCTTTAGTTTTGGCCTTTAAAACATGCTGCAGTAGGAAGTTTCATAAATCAGGCCTCTGTTTTGAGGTGCACCTTATCTCTGACCTGGCAAGATTGTGAAGATGTATGGTTAAGCTGTGCATTTGGGAGGTGAGCAAGAGAACAGTCAGGACAGCCTGACCCAGCAGCTGAATTAATACAGGGTCTTCATGAGCCACATGCAGACTAGGGGATGCAGCTCCTTCAGTGTGCTGCAGCCACAGTGCACAAGAACACCCTTCCATGTGCCGACTGGCTCCATCAGAGCATTCTACATCTCTTTTTAAAGCTCTCTTTTGCTGACTGTTCCATACCCTTGCTTTATTTGTCATTCCAGGGCATAACACATTCCTATAGCTCGGCTGTCTTCCCGCGCCTCTCCTGACATGCTGTCCAAAGGTCATCAAATACAATCTTCCCTCACCCACAGCCTCTTGGCTTGGAGGTCTGCCAAGCTGAGGCTAAGTGGTAGCACTCATTGCTCCATGAGGCCTCTCAGGTGCTTAAGCAAACAAAGACTGGAGAGGAACAGATGCCTGGTAGCACGTTCAGGCTAGAAACACTATCTGGTTCCTGTCTGGGACTCTTTGCTCCCTACTCTGCTATGGCTGAATCCCGTTGGGAGATGGTTTGTGCTGGGTTTCTCTCTCAGCTGCTGCAGCGTTCTGTTTCTCAGCTCTATCCAAAGCAGCTTTGCAATGTAAAAGTCAGTATCTGCCCAAACACTAACTTTTCTTTAGCAGCTACATCACCTGAGCTAAAGGAAATGTATTAGTATCTTGAGTAAAACTGGATTACCTGAATCAAGTGTGGTCTTCCTCCCATCACTTATGTTTGCACTGCTTCAGCTCTATACACATTCACTTAGTTACAGCCTAGTCCCCAACTCCTTGTTAAAAAGGAAATAAATCCTTCCACCTGTTAGGGAGGAGAGCATGTAGGATTAACCACCCGAGCCTGCCAAGACAGAATCACACTGCACTATGACCCAGGGGGCCTGGCTCGTTTTCTAATAGTCAGGATGTGGACACATGGTTTGCCTTCCTAAGGGAAAGAGCACTTCACTTCTGACAGTAGGTGTCAGCAGCAGATGACAATTTGTGCTGAATAGGATCTTGACTCAAAGCTAAGACAAGTAAAACTTTCTGAGCTGTTTCAGCCTGACTGGAGCCTGATTTTTACCTCGGTTTCAGAAACAGCACAGATCAGTGTTTCTGTCTATGCTGCAACCACATGAATTTCTGCACTGATCTAACTTCCCCTGTTACTGCTACCAATTCTTTGCAAACTGTGTATCAAACTACAAAGACCCCTGAACAGGCCAGACTTTGTTGAACACCAAACCTGTTACAGTTCTAAGTCTCTCATTCTTGCCCAAGTGGTGCAGAAAGCACTGATGGAATTATTTAAATCCACATCAATAAAGTATTCCTCCAGCTCCTAGAGAAAGAATGTTGATAAAGTAATCCCAGCATGAAGGTCAGCTCTGCAAAATTGTTCCAACTCAGCATTTTATCTACATTCATTATACCTTTTTTTTTCTTTTCTTTTTCCCCCAACCATAATTGTTTTCTGTCCATTAAAGCAGATGTGATGCATTTACAGCTGCTAAATGACAGGAAAATGACCACAGGAGTTGACTGGAAGATGAGTAACTACCATTATTCTGCAGAAGCACCAGCAAAAGGTATTTTGGATTGATGGTAATTCCAGTGTTGCCTCAATAAACACATCCCCACACACTAATTACAAGGACACAGGAGACATAGAGAGGAAGGCTAACAGGCAATGATGTCAGGGCTATGATCTCAAGGCTGAATCTCAGAGGATCCTGCACAATGACATCCATATACAGTTGCAGAGCAAAGACTGCACAAGAATCTTGGTGCCAGGGAAGTCAAGGCAAATGCAGTAAATGAGCTAAAGTTCCTTGTACCATAACTCAGAGAACTTGGTCTTTAAATATACATGATTCGTCTCCACCAAAACTGGCAGTGGCTAGTTTGAAATCTGAATTCTGGTATGTCTTAGATGGTCCTCAGAGCAAAAGGTGTCAATACAAATTACCAGTAATTAATTGCTCGTAGGATTTCTTTAGATATGCAGAATAAACTTCTAAGCCCGGTAAAATAATCCTAGTACAACAGCTATTAGAGCTGCCTAGTATTTCCTGCTGTCATGTCAGAAGAGTGAACAAGCAGGACATAACTGGACACAGGCTTCCCCTGCAAGCCTGGCTTTGGCTGGTGCAGGTGTAAACTTGCTACCCTTCATCATGGTTGCTTGCTGCTCTTTCCATTTCTGGCCTTCTCTGTTCATTCCAAGTCAAACTGCAGCGGGAAAGAAACATGGACGCAGGGCCAAGTCCCCTTCCTTGTGCTTGGCACTAGCATTGTGGCATTTTCAGAAGGATGTGATATCTTTAAACATACATCTACCTACAGGATTTGCAATGGCATGCCTGTGGAGTGGCTGAGCTAGCACATCCTAGGCCAGCTTCCTAGTTATATTCTTAAGTCATTCCTAAGGTAGGATGCAGAGGATGTTTTCAGGTCTTCTCCTTGCTGCCAGTTCACCAGCCCTTAATCTGCTCCAATCGCCAGTTGCCAATACTGTACCCTGGACAAAAATGTTTCTCTGACAGAAGGCTAAAAAAAACTTTTTCCACAGACATACTGCCCACACAGGTCAGTTCACAGCCTGACAGTTTGCTTGCTTGACTTCCCCTCCATCTACTCCACCCATTCCCAGCTCAGTGCACTTTTTGCAAATGCTCGTCACTTTCTTGGTAAAAGAAACATTGACACTCACCAGGAACAGAGGGAACTACAGGATGGAAGACAGTGGGAGATAAGATATACAGGCCACATAAAGGTAGTCAGCTGATTATTTTCATTAGCACTGGTAAATCACAGCCGGAATAGAAACAGAGGTGTCAGAAAGTGAAGACTACTGCGTTTACATACAATATTAGGAAAGCAAGAGAATTGGCTGCAGAGGAAGGTTTCAGCAAAATATGCTGAGTGATAAAGAGCCTCTCCCACGCAGCACTCAACCTTGAACTGCCCCAATAGGTATTGAAGGAGAACCTGACATTATGTTTCATTAGACACAACAGCATTGTCTGTTGGTACAGATTCCATTGCTGTGAGATTTTTTAGCATTTTTGTGGTTTTGCTCATATACTTTAGTTCATAGGCAACTGGGCTATTTCTGTACCGCAATCACTGGTTGATAGGGCACTCTGAAAATACTAAGAACTAATACTAATTTGCTTTACTAAGGAGATAAAAATACAGCACTTGTAATAGGTGCTAAGTGGACAACAGTCTTATGTGCAAATGCTGCATACGCAGGCAGGCATCACTTGCTACTTTATTCCAGCAATTTCTCTCTGCAGCAACTCTTAGTGCTGGAAATTGTGCCACTTGGCTTGACTCCCCCTTTTGGAACTTAGTGATATAAAGTGATGATCGTGGAAGAATTTTACTTTTAAAAACAACCACCTACCATCTCGCCTTGCTGGTAAGTCTAACACACACATGGCACCTAGGAAAAAAGTGAGGTGTGTAGCAACAGTCTGCAGAACTAGCCAAGATCTGACCTGGGAGCTGAGTCACAAGACAGAACAGCATAGAGAAAAGCTTATCTCTGTGCATCTTTTTTTTCTTTCATCACATGCTTCAGGGGAAGTCAGCTGTAAAACCAGGAGTTTCGTTCCTGTAATGAGCTTTAGCTTTGTGTGAGGACATAAGCCTTGTCAGAGTATGAGAAGTACTAGTCCCAGATGCCAAACAGAACTGCAATTATCTACAACAGCATTTTACAGTTTAAGCATTTACATATGCCTTGCAACTATGAAGTTGCTGTGAAGATGCTGCCAAAACCCTGCCTAGGAGCAGAAGACAGACTAGGACCTTCCAGATCTGATGCTCAGGAAGGAAGCTCAAGGCCTCTCACAAGTATGTACTCTAAGCTGCCTTCCACAAGTTCTTTTCATTCAGGAGCATCAGCAACATCCCTTATGTTTGACCAAGGAAACACTGGTAACAGAATTTGCAGGCCTCTGTTTAACCCTACTTTACAACAGCCAAGAAGTTGAACTGCCTTTATCTGTAGACCAGGGCTCTATCCAGCAGTGACAAATTCTCTGTGTAAGAAGTTGATGTCAGCTTAGGCTACACCAGTGTAGAGTTCTGCTACTTACACAACCAGGAACAGCAGTGATCAGAAATTCTTTTGAAAGGTTCAGCTCATCACCTTCTAAAACCAGGAACTTGACGACATAGCAGAGCTTTTCTGCAGACTCAGATCCAAAACCATGATTTACAAGAAAGCATTTAATTCCTTACAGTGTTCAGTATTTTCTTATTGAAAATCCAATCAGTATAATAACTCTTCCCAGAATTGTTTTATTTTATTGAAACAACATACAGCTTACTCACTCTGGGTCTGGGGGTAAAGGATGATATTACACCACCCGGGAAGTGGACGGAGACAGACAACTCTGAAAAAAACAGAACACGCCATCCCTGCAAGCCTCAAGATAATGCTTAAAAGACAAAAGTACTCCTTATTCACTTATTTCATTATCAAAGGGAAGGGCAAAAATATCCTACAGATTTGAAAACTGTATTCAGTATTCATAAGGTTCATGTATCAAATCACATTTCATGCAGAAACTATAAATACATAAATACATACAAAAACATTGTCTAAAACATTTCATAGCACATTGTAATTTGAGAGCTAACTTCAGCTTCAAACTACCCAGTTAGCAAAAATCCAGTTTCATTGTTAGGTAATTAGTTGGCAAAGAGAATATTGACTGTGACAAGTTTCAACCTGAATACACTTAGAAATAAGTAAAAACTCCACATTTAAAATACATTATTTTGCTACACTTTGTCAAAAAGGTAAGAGATTTACCATATACTACTTCTCATAAAAAGTAGAACTTTCTAACAGGCCATCAGTAAGGTATTCCCTTTTTGTTTTTAGGTTCATAAAGCAGATTGTTAATGCAGTTATTTTTCCTCAACCCTCAGGCAGCTCTGAGAAGCAAACCGCCATTTTACCCTCAAGTTATCAATTTTCATTTGATATTTTCAAAATAACATTTTCAGTGCAAGCACTTTTTCAGAGTTTCTGTTGACTTCATACAGACTTCTATGTTTTTTGATGGGTTTGTTTGCTTGTTTATTTTGGTTTTTTTTTCTTCTTTGGTTTTCTTTTGTTTGAGTAAGCCAGACATTGAACTTGGGCATAATCATATGAGCCAATTTCTTCTGTACTCATAGCTGCTTCCAGATTAGCTATGCTGAAGTCACTTTCTTAGAAACTAATCAGACCTGCTATATCTCCTTGTGGAGGTGCAACTTGTATCAGCAAAGCAGTGCTTTGCTTTCACTGTAATAGTTTATATCAATTCCCAGACACTTTACTTTCACAAGGCTGAAAGCTATGCTCCTCCTGCTGCTGCCAGCATACAAAACCTGTGCACACCACACTTCTACACTCTATTAGGATGAGTTCTGGAGAAGACCTGGGGGTCAAGCAGTCCATTTTTCACTCTTGCCCTCTTCCCACAATCCTGAGAAATTTCTCTGCTTTCTTTTCAGCAATGCTTCTCCCAGGGCAGTGTCAATCACACAAGAACTGTGTGATACTTCTGAGAGCCCCCAAAATATCATCACAGAATAAAGCTTTTCTGCTTCCCACTCTTTAACAGCACTTTGTTTTGAAAAAGTATACTGGGTAAAGTTTCCATCCTGTTAGACATTCAATTTTCTTTTTTGCTTAGTATCAAGGCCTGCTGTGCTCTAGAGATTCTACCAGCTCTGGATTAAGAATGCTCCCTTCCCTTTGCAATAAGCACCTTTGGTTTACTGTGTCATAGACAGGTCATCTAGCAGGACAGATCATTCACATCAGAAGTTTTCACAGCACTGCCAACATCCACCATTAAAAGCAAAGTCTGTGGCCTCAATGCTGGCAAAATGTCTGCTATCACCTGAATTTAAATTATCTCAGTCTTCCAGAAAAAGGTTCAAATTAGAGAAAACCATCTTGTCTCTTTTCAGGTTACTTATTTACTTCCCCCCTAATTTATACGCAAAATCCCCCCGGTTTGCGCAGTCACCTTGGATAAGCTCTAAAACATGGAGCATCCTCAAATCTGCAAATTTTAGCTCCAACAGTCACACATCACAGATACAAACATATTAATGTTAATCTCTCTATATACAGTTTTACTCTTTTCCACTGAGGAAAAACTGCAACACTTATCTGAGTAGCTGACTGCACTTACAGTAAAGTTCACATGAATTCTACAACGACGAACAAAAGTAGCTTCAAAGAGCAGCACTCAGGTATCAGGTGGATCCTGGACTACCAAGAAAGAGGTGGAAAAAAATACGTCAGAAATTCTAGATCAAATGAAATTAAGCCCAGAACATGAATAGCAAGCTACTTGTTAAGAAATCTGGTAAGGCTATCATTGCCACAATCCCTCAAGTACAGTCAGATATATAGTCACTGTAACATCATTTTTCTTAACTTGGATGAATTTATTCTGTATGAGAAGCTGCGGATTTGAAACAGTGGATTTTCCAGCACTTGTGATATCCTACACAGCAGTGAGAGTCCACATTTCCACAAAGAAAGAAAGGGTTTTTTTGCCTAGTCTTTCATACTTCACATTCCCTTCTGAAACCTACTATTAATAAAATAAATACAAGTGCACAGGAAGATTCAGTTCAATGACTCCGATGTAATAACGCCAAGGATTTCATCTTCGTTTTGTGCCCCCAAAGCCTGCAAAGAAAAAAAATGTCAGCTCTACTACAGCCTTTCCACTGAACTCTCTAGTTCTAAAAGGGCTAAAGGTGGCAAGGGAGACAAGGTACACATATTCACATGAAGTAGAACAGCAACCAACTGTGGGCTGACTGGCCTGAAAACTATTCTTGCAGATTAGACAACCTGCCTTCTACAAAGAACATGCTTGTTCATGCTTGCTAGAGAAGGACATGTATAATGTGCACCAGAAGGGAAACCCTTAAACTAATGCACCTTGCCACTGAAGACAAACCCAATACTGGTGGTACCACGCCCACCATACACCTGTGGGGAGTTTCATGCCCCACAATGCTGCCCTACTTCCACAGGAAACAGAAATAAAGGACATGGTTACATGCCCACCTACACCAACTGATAAAATAAAACAAAGAATGTTTGCTGAATCTCAACTAATGTCTGCATATTTTTGATAGGTCAAAGTCTCTTGAGCTTCAGGAGATGCAAAGGTGTTTTGCCTTACCAGAAGCAGTTCTTGTTCCTGAACTGCTACCTTGTGTGGAATTGCTTGAGTGCTCATTCATAGGAGGTGCAGCTGTGGGATCTGTCCACATACTGTAATATGGGGAACGTGGCTGTGCTCTGCTGTGAGACAGAGTAGAAAAAAAGATTCATTAGTAACGTTATGAAAAATTAAGAAGATACCATTCCAAACAAGACAACTGCAGCTCTGAGGAAAACTGTAAACAGGCAGTTGTTCAAAATCTGGAAATCCCCCTATTGAACATATTTACATGTTGAGAACAAGGGATATCCAGTGTTGTTATAATATCACCTGTAGAATTCCAAAAGGAAATTAAACCTCATTCTTTAAAATAAGCAATTCTATGAATTGCAAATGAGGAAAGTTTTCCCTCTGAAATTCTGACCTTAGATTCTATCAGACAAGAAAAGAAATTTGACATCAGAAGCTTAAATGCATTTTGGCAACACCTACATCCCAGCCATGTCAGCCAAGAGAAAACATCCTTCTGTTAACTATTTTGAAAAGGTTGTATCATTAACTCTAACATATCACGATCTTTGACTCACTGATTTAATTTATTTGCTTCCATGGATATGGGATTTCCTGCTGCTGAAATGGACAAAGAGATGTCTTACACTTTCTGGCACCAGCATTTTGAGGCACATAATTTAAAAAAAGAAATCAAATTAAATAATAGTGTATCAAAGACTGTTTTAAAAGAAAAGAAGCCAAGTTAGGAAGCTTGTTCATGTATCTGGACTTATTCAGTTAGGTCTCTAATCCTGAACAATAAGATGTGGCTATGGAAATGGGGGGGTGGATGGAAATCAATTAACTAACCTGTTTGTAGATACTACGTAAATACAATGCTTAAGCACAAGGATCATGTATTTCAACTTAAGAAATACTAAGACAATAAGACCTTTAACATATTTTACCTTTTGAGAATTGCTAGCAGAGTTAATATAAGGCTTCTGTTATTACAAAAAATAACAACAAAAAGAATCTCAACAACTTTACAATCAAGATGCTTTAACACACTCCTGTCCATATTATTTTACTTTCAAACTTTCAATATGAAAAAAGGTATACAGTTATATTTAATCTGTTACATTGCCACATTCCTACAGGAATAGACTCAATACACATGCAGTTATTCGATAAAAAGAGAAAACTGCTTGGGCTCTAAAGATTCCCTGGAGGAGTCACATATTTTCTCCAGTAAAGCCTAAAATGGCACCAAACTCCTACACTGAAACCAATGCATTTTAAATGCCTAAAAGTGTCAAGCAAATATGACCAGCAGATGGTTACTCCAGCACAAAACCGCTTTTGAATGCTGTTTATGTTGTGTTTTTTCAAAATGCAACTTACATAAGACCTACAAGTCCTCTGGAAAACCATACCTCTTGGATTTCCACACATGGGCCATTGGGAGACTGAAGATTAAAGGCTGTTTAATCACACTGAGTATCACATAAGAGCAGCTGCCATACAGACTGACTTCAGGAGAGATGACACTGATAGAAGAGACCTATCTACAGATAGTCATATTAGGCATAAAACTATCTGTGTTTTAAGGCAGTCTGCAGGTAGATTGTTTAAAAGCTCAATTTAAATTTGCAGGCCATTATGCCAGGTCAGGGTAATTAAAAGCAGAATGAAGTACCTCAGTCCTCCCAGTTCTTCCCCAGAAATGCGCTTATAATGTCTCTGATGCTGCGGCTAGACATAACTCCTCAAAATTCTTCTAGTGTTAGGATTTTATAGCTTTAATGGCACAGGCCTGAAAGCTTAGGAACAACGTCAACACAGCATATGGCATACCCCCTGAAAGCTTAAATACTTAAAATCTGATAGATGCATGTTTTACCTGTGACTGCCTGCCAAGTAGCCTAGCAAGCCTCCTGCTCCTAATCCAGTCCAAAATCCTGGTCCTGAATGGGTTCCATGATGGGAATGAGTTCCAAAGCTATTGTCATCTTAAACAAAACAAAAATAGGAAGCATCAGTTAGTAGCCTAATCCTCAGACCAGCTGTTGCAACAAGATTCTCTCCTGTTAAAGATAATGGAAAATTAGAAAAGCTCTTCCTAATTCCAGTAGATTCTTGATCAAGCTTAACTTGAGAGGCCTCACATTTCAGAAAGCAGAGAAAAATACAGAAACAAACACTGCTTTGAGGAGTTTTATGCTAAAAATCTACTTCCACCCCATCTCACAGCCCCGACATTCACAAAACATGGAAAGTCCCTGCCTGCTGATCTAAAAACAGACAATTAAGACTAAAAATAGAAAAGGAAAGGAAGAAAGAATAATCTGAAGGTCACATAGCAGGCCAGAGGCAGACACAGGAGCAGAAATCAAATAGGTAAGACTACAAAGCAAGCGAACCACAAAGACGTACAGCTTCTAATCTCACTCAGCACAGCTGCACCATTTGAGTCACAGTGGCTCAGTGTAATGGCTAACATTACTTGTATTGTTCCTGCTAATCCTAGTCTGGGATTTGTTATCAAAAGGCATGTTAACTGCAATCACATTGCAAAGTTTTTATTATGCATGAGTCACCAACCTTGACAAATACCTTGATGAAACTGCAAGCATATCAAGTGGGTTGTGGGGGAAGGAGAGTCACAGATTTTTTACATGTGACCTGCATAACATGAGGTTCTGAGTCAGAACTGAATGTCTTCCATTTAGAAATAAAAACAGAAGAGACAACCCCAAAGTAGAATAATTTTCTGGTCTAGAGAAAAACACAAATGCAAGAATAAGCTCAACCACAGGCTTAACACATAAGGAAGTATAAAAAGCAAGGAAGATAACATTAGAGTCTCCCTGAAACACGCCCACCTCAACAAGTGGACCAGAGATAATGGAAGTAAAAGTTATAGAAGGTCTGGTTTGTCTTCAAACTGGTATGAAATAATCAGTTTTCAGTCTGCATTGGATTTGATGTTGAATTTCATTTTGAATGCATGGGGAGAAAGATAAACTCTCACTGGAGTGATATATCAGTTATGTTGATTTGAACCAAAAAAAAAAAAGACTACTTCCTTTACTGTAAAAACAATGTTAATCAGAGATGAACCAACTCATTTGTTCAAAAGCACCGTGACTGAACGTTAACTCAGAAAACTGAGTCATATTTTGCTGAAATATCTAGAGTAAACATGAAGAATCATGTCAAACCACAAACAGAGAGAAAGCAGAATTTTATTAAGATAGGCTGGCTAAACTAGTTTCACAGGACACGCTCTGCATGTTAACAGGATTTAAAATGAGGCAAACTAAATATTAACAGCAATACATGAACATTGCTTTCCATTACTGTCCAGATTTCCAAAGATTAATACCTTCCTGGGAACACATGGACATACACACTCAGAGATGTGCTTTTGCTCTGCTGCCAGAATATAAGGCAGACATTAAATGCAATGAAATAGCATAACAATTGGTGCAATTAATCAACAAGGAACAGGACAGAAGAAAACGAAAGTAACTCTTCACTGTTTTGCCTGTGTCCAGTATGACAGAGCCCTGTCTTATGACCAGGGCTCTACTGACTACCACAGTAATGCCAATGGCAAGTGCCCACACAGGGTCACTGATGCACATGCAGCATAGAAAGACAGCCTGAAATAACTACATGGAAACCAATTTGCAAAGCCAACAGTAATATGGAAGCAGAATCCCTTTAATTTTCTGCTGCAGGTACATCTGAATGTTTCTGCTGGGCACGCCCTGCACAAGGGTATCCCAAAGAGTTACACTGCACCCTCTGTTGGCCAAGCTGCTTGAGCAAAACTTGAAGAAACCATTAATACGCATTACTAAAATACAAACCTCTAAGTAAACTTAATCCTTGCTATATATTTTCTTGCTAAAACCCCTTCTCTATCTCAAAAAAAAAAAAAGATTGTGTAACTTGTGAGAATATAATTTAAGTTTCAATGCTGTGAGCAGCTTGCACGTGCAGAGGGTTAAATCAGTTGGTCAGACACCAGATGAGCAACGTTTATGTTCCTCAGACACTGTGACTGCCTAAGGAAGACCATTTATTAAGTGAAAGAAGTCATCAGTTTTCTGGGAGAAGAAAAAGTGCACCCTTTCCTAGCAGCACCCTTGTCATTGCTTATCTATTGCTTACAACTTCAGATGAAAGGCCCCACGTGAGATTGAGATGAGGCACCTCTAATGCCAGTTCACAGGCACTGTTCTCTGTTCTGGGAACCAAATCTTTCAGCTGCTGGAACTACACTGAAGCACCTGTTAAACAGAGGACTGGTATATGATACTCAACTCCATTAACTGCTTTGTGAATGAAATCAGTGCTGAAAGATCCTTCTGTAAGGTTTCAAAGCACCTCTTTGGAATGGGTTTGCTTCTGGCTGCATAAAACCATTCTGTCTTCCAGATTACCTATGAAAATTATTCTCCCTGTCATAATCCTCCTATTTCACAGGGTATGAAAAGAACACTTGCAGAGCATGGGGAGATGGATTTTCAAAGGTTCAAAGGGCAGCTTGCTGCATAGCTGCCCTGAAAGCCTGTGGAAAACCAAGTTCTTATTTTCTCTTTTGAACAAAGAACAGAACACAAAGCTGGCTGCAGGCTCTGCAGCCAAATCAGCAGAGTCAACTGCCAATGCTCTGGTTTTAAGTTGGTCCCACCTGCTCCTACTGCAGATAAAACAGTATAACCCTGCTTGCTCTTTTGAGTACAGAGAACAGGTCAGGGCCCTACCTGTGAAGCTGGACTTAAAGCCAGGAGGAGGAGGTGCCTGCTGACTCTGCCAGAACGGCCTCGCGAATCCATCACTGTCACCGGGACTCTGCTGAGGCTGCTGATTGCTGAGGAAGAACTTGTATACTCCAAAAGCAAGAGCAAGAAGAACTATTACAACAATCACTCCAGAAGCAGAATCAGAAGAATCGTGCCTTGACTGATAATAGCTAGAACCAAAGCTTCCAGAGGTCTTCACCTTCCTTTCACCTTCCTCAGTCAGCTCTAGGCTGAACAGCAAACTACAGGAGCCTCTCAAGATGTAAGGATCATCCGGGTAATCGTAGCCTTCACAGCTCACTTCTATGTGTCCAAAGCGGTAGGCTTTGTCCAAGTCTGCTTTGCACTGCCACTGAAAAAATAAACACAATACAAAGTAAAATCTTCCGCTCCAGAGATTAAAATACCTGTCTGCTTCCCCAAATATGCTCTGAAATAAAGCCGTGATTGCTAACAAACTACCTAAGGGGCCACACGTTATGAAATTTCTGAGCACTTATTTTGAAAAGGAGTAGGAATTTGATGTTAACTAAAGATGATTTTTAAATCCTACAACTTGAAAAAAATTCTGATCTTTCAGAACACTAAAGAGTTACGACTCTGGAAGATTTTGTTTTTCTTCACTGGACAGGTTTTTCAAATATTCCTTCTTTAGATAAAGCAATACTTCTAAAAACATGCTATACCCTGTGCAACAGTTACTTAATAAATGCCTGTCCTATGTAAACTTGATGGCAGCTACAAAAACACATGTGATCCTGAAATCCAGTGCACCCGATTCAGTTTGTGTCCATGCAGAAACCAAAAAAAACTGGGACAGACATCATTAGGCATTCAAATCCAACACTTAAAATCCTACTGCAGGCTCTGCAGTTGAATATATGTGGATTCTTCAGCCTCATGTTTCCTTGAGGTGCCTGAACTTACCATCTCTAACTGCAAGTGACACATATTTTGGAGAGGAAATAAAAAAGTAGTAATTTCTAAATTAATAATTCAGGACAGCAGTATCAACTGTCAATTCAAATTTGACTGTTCTTTTACAGTACTGTGTCAGTTTTAACACTCACCTTCAGCCTTGATTCCTGGTTATCTACTGACAGGAGCTTATGTAACAGCTAACAAAAAAGAGCCATGACTACTTCCTGACAAGCACTCACATCCTAAGGTGCAAGAGGAAGTCATGCAAGCCCAAAACTTAGTGTTTAAAAGGTAGAGCTAAAGTGAAGCAACTATTAATAATCCTTTTCCACTCTAATAAAAAATGGAAATCCACACAGCAATATCAATTCCAAGAGCATCCTCTGAGGTTTGCCAGAGTTTGATTTTATAAACTCGAGAACTATTTTATTTAAAACCAATGAAGGTTCGCTGCGCTGTT
The DNA here is from genome assembly GCF_001604755.1 of Lepidothrix coronata. Taxonomy (NCBI): domain Eukaryota; kingdom Metazoa; phylum Chordata; class Aves; order Passeriformes; family Pipridae; genus Lepidothrix; species Lepidothrix coronata. The sequence continues at coordinate 2,580,018 of NW_016690193.1, forward strand.
TTTACATCAGCACCTTCAAGGATATTTCAAACATATACATACAGTAGTTCTGGAAAATGCAAGCCTAGAAGTATTTAGGTTAAGTTTTAGTCATCAAAGGCCATCTAACAAAAAGCAAACTGAACCGACACCCTAGTTCTTTTCCTCTTCGGAAATTACCGAGTGTAGGGGAAGATGATTTCATTAATAGTTTAACAAGTTTTAAACAGTTACCTGTACATCATAGCCATCCCAACCTTTGTTGTAACACTGAACCACCTCAGGGACACGGGAACACCCCGCAGTGCCTCCCGTGCACTGCAGCTGCGGGACCGCAGGTGTCCGCCGGGACGTCGTGTACTGCCCTCTGTGGAGAGTGAGCGCCTGTATGTCCCTCAGCAGAACCTTTCCTGAAACGGGGAGCACAAACGTCAGAACCATGGCATTAACTGGGTTGGAAAAGACCTCTGAGATCACCGAGTCCAGCCCATGGCAGAACACCACGTCACTAAGTGCCACATGCAGTTTTTCTTTAAACACCTCCAAGGACAGTGACTCCACCACCTCCCTGGGCAGCTCATTCCAATGTGTAATCACGTGAAGAAATTCTTCCTAATGCTTGTCAGCACTTGTCTAGGTGCGTTTCCCCTGGCCACACGGGCCTCCTCTCAGGACACGACTGGCCATACAGAGGCCGAAGCAGCGTCTTGCTTCTCTACAGGAGACAAAAGCCCCAGGAAGCACCAGACGCGCAGAGGGAAACACGGCATTTCCCTCGTTTCCTTCCGAGGCAGCTATGGGCAACTCCTCTTAGGCATACGAGCAGCCCCGACCGCACAGCGGGATGACTGCTGCGGCACAAGCCGCCTTAAAGGGAACCCCAACCCAAACGCCTTCCTGGCGCGGGCCCAGGCACAACCCCTCCTTCCCCCGTGCCGCCGCCGCCAGCCCGGCATAGCTGCGCAGCGCCGGGCCCGTAGGGAGCAACGGCGGCGCCAGGAGAGGCGCCAGGGGCCGCGCTGAGCCCCGTTTACCCCTGCGGGTCTCACCCGGGCGGTCCCAGCCCAGCGCGGGGCCGGCGGCGGCGCAGAGCAGGAGGAGAGCGGTGGCGGCCGCCATGACAGCGCTAAACTACGTCACCGTCCGCCCCGGCGGGGGGAACACAGAGGAAGGGAGGGAGCTTCTCTCTGTGCCACGCCCCCAGAAGTCCGTGGAGCCAATAGGCGGCGAGGGCGCGGCGCTTCCCGCGCTTCGCCTATAGGGCGGGGCCGCCGTCTCGCGACTTTCGCGCGCGCGCGTCACGCGGGCAGGGCGCTCCACCTTCCCGGACGCCGCTTCCGGTTCCGTGCGGCAGTTCCGGTTCCCGGCGCGCGCCCCTCCGGTGCCGCGCGGCTCGCGGGACAGGCGGCGCCATGGCCGGGATCAAAGGTGCGCGCGGGGGGCGCGGGGCGGCCCTCGCGGGCAGGGGCGGGTGCGGGCCGGAGCCGCCGCGGGAGCCCCCCGTGTCCCTCCCCCCCCCCGTGTCCCCTGTGCCGGGCGGGCGGGGCTGCGCTGAGCCCCGCGTTGGTTTGCGGGTCGCGCTCGGTTTTGTACGGCGTGTCACGCCCTTCATCTGCGGTCCGCTTGTGTTCTCGTTGCAGCCTTGATCAGCCTGTCCTTCGGCGGAGCGGTCGGACTGATGTTCCTGATGCTCGGATGTGCCCTTCCCCAATACAAGTAACGTGCACTCGCTTCCTGTTCTTTGTGTCTTGTTTTTTGTGTCACTAACCCCACAGTGCTTTGGATTTCGTCATTTCAGAATCATAGAATCGTTAGGGTTGGAAGGGACCTCTGGAGATCATCTAGTCCAACCCCCCTGCATGCCAAGGCAGTTGTGGACTGAGAAGTCCTCTCTGTGTAGGAGGGGTCTTGGGATTTGCCTTTGTTTTTTTGCTTCGAAAGATTGGGGTGGGAAAAAGACCATCCAGGGTTTAATTTACCTTAGAAGTGGTGACAACAAAAGTTAAGCTACCAGGCCTGACTGCAGACTGTTATTAAAGGGTACACTGCCCTGACATGTCCCAGCTATTGTCTGTGGCTGACAAACAAACAGGAACTCCTGAGGTAGGCAGCAAGTGTGTGTTATCCAGGGAAGCACCTGCATTTTCTCTGGCTGCATAGTAGTAGCTGGGCTCTCAGTGACTGTCAGGTGGACCTTTTGCTGTGTCCCAGGCAGGTAATGTAGCATCTGGAGTGATTGCAGTTGCTACCTGTACTTTGGGTATGTCCATTCCTATCCTTTAGTTCTCAGGAGATACAAAGTAGCAGACCAAAAGTGCAGGTAGTTATACCTGTGGCTTTGACTTTTTGCAAGTGAATGCTGACCCTACAGAAAATCTTTTAAATTGACTTACTGAATGTTAAATAACATTCAGTAAATAACCTGTTATTGGTTGTGAATTGCAGTTCTCTACATATATGACCATGACATATATAAAACCAGTGCTGGTGACACAAACCCTTGGGAAGGAGATCACTGTGCAGTTGCCCTTCAAACAATGCAATAAAGTTTTATTGAAACAATGTGCACCTACGTTTGTGTGCCTGAGAAATCTAGTCTGGTGAGCTGCAAGCAAAAAAAAGTGTTGCCAAAACAATGGTGTAGTTTTTGCAGGTGTCTGCTGGTTGCATTCATATTTTAAAAAAGTGGAAAAAAATGTCTTGGTTCCCCATGGTGGCTGAGTATTGTCTGAGAATGACGCTCTGTCCCACATGTGTGCACTGAAAGCCTATGGCCAAAATGATGTAAGGGCTCTGCAAAGGTATCTCTGCAATTCTTAAGCACAGCTGACAGGATAAACTTTGGAGTTAAGCTCATCTTGTGAGGTGGCATTAGATTTAGGCTTGCATAGTGAAATCTTGCTTTATGAATATCCTGTTAGTGAGCTCTGCTGCCACTGAGGTCAGCCGAAGCCGCTCACAAACATGGTCTGCTGGATTAATGTCAGCTTGTTCCAAAGCCAAGGATTTGCCTTCTCTGGGTTTGTGTCTATCTTTCCTGAATGTGGATGCTGGATGGGGAAAATGCCTTGTGTTGATTTTAGGAAGGACAGGAAGACAATTGAGTTAACTTAAATTTTTCTTCTCCTTTCTTTTTCAGCCAGTACTGGCCACTGTTTGTTCTGTTTTTTTACATCCTGTCTCCTATCCCGTACTGCATAGCAAGAAGATTAGTAGATGACACAGATGCTACAAGTAATGCCTGCAAGGAGCTAGCAATATTCCTTACAACAGGCATTGTGGTATCAGCATTTGGGCTACCAATAGTGTTTGCAAGAGCAGCACTGGTTAGTAATATTTCAACCTATGATTGTTTGTTTTTTTTTCCTTGAAAACTTTGTTCTTGATGTTTGGGTTTTTTTACTGAAGATAAAGCTCTTGTGCGCTAAACAACTCTTATAATTGCATACTTAAATGTTTGCAGTGGAAACAGAATAATGCAGCTCAGACAGTCGGTTTGAGTGCCTCACACCCTCACTCTCCCTGGAAAACATCCACCTCCTTTTTTGTTGCTGGCATATCTGCTGGTGTTTTGAAGACCTTAAATAACTGTCTGTTTAAAAAAGTCTTACAGAGTGGTTGGCAATATAACTGGGCCGCAGATGTGTTTGATGCTGTAACCTAGCCCTACTTTATACACCAAAACAGCTGTGCCTGCTAGCCAACACTTTGAGTATGGATAGAAAAAACTTGTGCTGCTTGGCTGGCTGTGAATTGATCAAGTAATTTTAGGTAAATCCAGCCTTCTCGGTGTAACCACAAATAACGATATAACCTTATTGCATCATGGGCATGTTACTGAACTTTGTCTAGAATGGGACAGTAAGATGTTGCCTTTTGTCTTGTCAGTATTCAGTTCAAAATGTGTCTAACTAAATTCCCCTTGTTCACAGATTTACTGGGGCGCATGCGCACTTGTTCTTACGGGGAATACAGTCATCTTTGCCACAATCCTAGGATTTTTCTTGGTCTTTGGCAGCAATGACGACTTCAGCTGGCAGCAGTGGTGAAAGGAAGATAAGAGAACTATCACAGGCATCTTGTCATGCAGTGGCCATCCATACAAATGAGAGAATGGGCAATAAAGAGAAGTAGCGTAGCAAGCCTCTTGAGTATTCTAGATGCTCCTTTTCACGTTGTTCGTTCTGAGTGTACTACTGTTACTGACAGGGTTTATATGTTTTTATGAAGTGGAGAGATTATTGATTTCATTTTTACCTATGGTATGTTTTTAGATGCTCTCTTGGTTTAAAATTGTCATCCTTCTGTCTGGTGTTTTATGTGAAGCTTTAAATCAGGAACAAGAACATTTAAACATGGTTTCAAAGAAGATTTAAAGTTGGGGTTTTTGGTCAGGTTTTTGGTTGGTTTTTTATTTAAGCTAAGCATTAGTACTATGTTTCAGTTTTAATTTTTTTTTAAATACCAGGATTAAATTATATACAAGCTGATTGGAGGTAAGAGATTGTCCACCACCATTGTCAATTTCCAAATCGACAGATTGTTGCTATATTGTAGCTATATTTTTAGAGGCAAGGCGGGTTGGAAAGTACCGGTTGCAGATTTTCTTCTGCCCATACCTCATACCGGGTGATGAATGTTGATAGCCTTCATTTCAGGACAAGGCTGAGGAGCAGGTAGTGTTATTTGGGAGAAAAGTCCTAAATTTTAACACTGCTGGCCCTCTTACCTGCTTTGTTATTGATTCTGTGGATGTGACATTCAAATGCTCTGTAAATGTATTGATGCTGACAAACAAAACTAAAGTGTATTGTAGGGGAAGGGGAAATGATGTTTAAATTCCATTTTTTAAAAAAAGTATCTTTTGAACTCTTTCTATTTATAAGTATTGTATGGTTTTGAACTTTTATGTCAAGTTTTTACCACAAAGATGGTAAAATGTTCATTTATGGAACTACTGGTCTATGTTAATTTGAAGCGTATACAAAGCTATTTCCTCCTCCCCCTTTTTAATTTATTTTATACATAGTATATATATATATAATAAAACAGCTTTTAAAATGTAGACTAAAACTTTGTGTTAAACCTGCCTAAGAATGATTCACCCCCCCCCGCTTTTTTTTTTTCCCCTCACAATGCGGTTGAGTGACTTTTTTGGAAGTCACTGGCTGAACTGATTTCACTTGACTCTTTTTAAGTTCTTATGCACTATTGGTTGATAAGATTTAATGTTATGTCTGTAACTGTAGCTTGTGTTCTGTGAGATCGCACATGTAGCTTCAGATATTTAAGACAAGTTTTATGCATACCTCTCAATTGTCTGGATTTTTCATTTGAAGAAATCTGCCATTAGACATTCCATCACAACACAGTTGATGAGTACCACTTAACCAGGTTTGACTGTACCACATGCAGTGATGAACTTGACCAAACATACTTCTAAATGGTATTTTTCAATTCTTTAAAAAAAGTCTAGGAAAATTAACCATGCGTAATTAAAAGCTGACAGTTGCTTAGATTTTGCTTAACAGTGTGAAAAGGCACAGAACTGCAGGTCTTGGCTGTAGAATTTGTGTGCAGATGCAAAGTATAAAGCTTGAATATATGTATATATTCATATTTGTATATGAATGTCTGCAAGGTTTGATAGTAATGGTAGCGACTTGCATGATGTGCTCAAGGAACTGAAACCGGCAGGTGGGGACAGCAGGGGTGTCACTGCCTACGTGTTCTGCTTTGTTAATGTCTTGTGGGTAAAACAAGAGCTCAATTTTGTCAGTGCTGGTAGAGGAACAAGTAGGTGCTAAGGCTCTAGTGCAGAAGCCAGTCCGTAGCAGATGGTGTTTCAGCCATAAGTAAGTGGTTCACCAGACTGCCCGCGATGGTGGCATTTGGAGCTGCAAGAGGGCTGTAGGGTCACGTGTTTCATCCCTTCTTTCATCCCCTCTGTGCCAGTACAACGGAGGCAGAAAATCTTCCAAACCAGTGGCGAAAGTTGCAGTCCTTTGCAGTCCTTGCAAAGGAGGAATGTTTAGGACATGTACCAATCTGAATCTGTTACCAACTCCTTTTTCATGGTCAGGAACTGTTTTCTCCTTCACTCCTAAAGCCTGCTTCTCCATATGATGCTACCCTCTGGATCACTGGCCACGGAGCTGACTGTGTATGTATTGGTGGTGCATTTTTTTGTTTGTTAATTGCATTACAGCACTACCTTCTTTGCTTGCACACCAAGTACAGGCAGTATTGCTCTGATTTGTGAGCTAGACACTTGAGAGGTATAATCCTTCCATATAATATGCACTGAGATAGCATAACCATCCTTCTAGAGGGAAAAACTTTGAGCGATAAAAATTTTAAATGGCGATCTTGAGTTCTGTATGTTTAATCAAAAATACTCTAATAAAAGGAGTATTTTGTTTAACGTATTAATTGGTTTTTCTTTTTTATTTCTTTAATGTGATTGTCATTCCTGTGGCAGAGATGACACCAGATTGCTCACTAGTCCTTCGGAGTGAGTATTCGTGTCATTTACCTGGGGCTGCTCTATAAAGAGAGGCTCGAGTGTCCAGTGCTGTACTAGTTGCACTGAGCTGGCTTTGCTGGTTGTATCTCACACCTGGAGTTTTATCTCAAGTTTGTGTTTGAAGGCCAAATCCTGATATGTTGCTGGAATTATACAAAGTAACAGCCACCCTTACTCTCTGATGTATTTATAACTTTACAATTTTTATTTAAAAAAACCCCATCCCTTGTGATATTTGTAATGATATGTGGCATTTCTGAAATTTGAAAAGTGATGTCAGTCTTTAACAGAAGAAAGTAATGGGAATTGATGGAAAATCTTTTTGGGGTGAGCCATCATCCCCTTCCCTCTCTTGACACACACTCACTTTGGTCATATCTGTTGATTTTTTTTTTCTGTTTGTTTACTCTAAGAGGGGAAAAAGGTTGGTTAAAATATTAACTGCATTTCTTAAGTCAAAACATTGGAAGAGGAGTGAGGTAATTTGGCAATAACTGAGGTGCTACGGCTGCACACAGTTTTTTCATGAAATCAAAATAAATCAGAGAAAATACTGAGTTGGAAGGGACCCACAAGTATGATCAAGTCCAACTCCTGGCCCTGTGCAGGACACCCCAAGAATCACATCATGTGCCTGAGAGCGTCATCCAGATGCTTCTTGAACTCAGACGGGCTTGGTGCTGTGACCACTTCCACTGCCCAACCATGCTCTGGGTGAAAAACTTTTTCTTAATATCCTACCTAAACCTCACCTGACTCAGCTTCGGGCCATTCCCTCAGGTCCTGTCACTGCTTACCACAGAGAAGAGATCAGTGTCTGCACCTCCTCTTCCTTCCCCTCACAAGGAAGTTGTAGACTGCAATGAACTCTCCCCTCAGTCTTCTCCAGGCTGAACAGACCAAGTGCCCTCAGCCACTCCTCATATGGCTTCCCCTCAAGGCCCTTCACCATTTTCATTGCCCTCTTTTGGATGCTCTCTAAGAGCTTAATATCTTTCTTATATTGTGGCACCCAAAACTGCACACAATATTCAAGGTGAGGCCACACCAGTGCAGAGCAGAGCAGGACAATCCCCTCCCTCGACCAGCTGGCGATGCTTTGCCTGATGCCCCCCAGGACACGGTTGGCCCTCCTGGCTGCCAGGGCACTGCTGACTCATATTCAACTTGTCGTCGACCAGAACCTCCAGGTCCCTTCCCACTGCTCTCCAGCCTGTCGTTCCCTAATCTGTCCGTACATTCAGGGTCGCCCTGTCCCAGCTGCAGAATCCGGCACTTGCCCTCCTTGTTGAAATTCACACTCGCAGTGTTGCACGGAAGAGCGGGAAGTGAACATCACCACAGTGCACCAGCTCAGCGGGTCAATCCCTCGGTGCCCACTGCCCGCCGCTGTGCGGGAGGGGGCGGGGTGAGGGCGGTTGGGGGCGGGGCTGTCAGGAGGTGACGCGCGCCGGGGGGCGGGGCCCCGCTCGGCTGTTCCGGTTCCGGCGCAGCCCCCGCCCCCGCGACGTGTGTCTGGTCCCGGTCCCGGTCCCAAGATGGCGGCGGCAGCGGGGCCGGCGGCGGCGGCAGGGCTGTGGAGCGAGGTGAACCGCTGCGGGCAGAACGGCGACTTCGCCCGCGCCCTCAAGTCCGTCAACAAGAGTGAGTGCGGGCGGTAGTACCGCCCTGCGGATCGCCGGTCCCTGCCGGGGCGGGCTTGGCCTGGTACAGGGGCGCTGTCGTGTGGCGGGGAACGAGGGGTGTCCGTCCGTAGGCTTCGTGCCGGGAGCAGGGCAGCGGGCAAAGGCCCCAGCGGGTCCGACTGTGCTGGGGAAGAGGCGAGACGGGCAGCCGTGACCAGCAGGTGCTTCTGTTGCATCGCGTGCATCCCTTGGTGTGATCCAAAGCCTCGTGGGGTTTCCTTCCGTTTTGATCGTGGGGGAAAGGAGTGCTTTTCCCCCTGGGAACTGGAGGAGTGGTGTACTTATGGACTGACTGGCTTGGGAGCGATAACTTGCTTGGGGCTGAGAGTCCACGTTGGGTTGTGGTTTTTTGATGGTTTGGCATCCAAAATGGGATTGCTGTATAAGGCATGTAATGATTAAAAGTTCTGTCTTTGCTGCTTGTGCAGAGTAGGGGACTCCTCTCCTCTTCTGGCAGAGCTGGGATCACATGAAAAAATCAAATAGCAAAACCCGTGTCTCTCCTACTTCTACTTCCCTGTTTACCAGTGACAGAAAGTGTTAAAGTGACTCCCTATCTAGAGCCACACTGTTCTTCTGTACTAGCTGTTGTCCTTCCTCAGTATGCTTTACGTGGCACTCAGGCCTTGGCACTGTGTTCTCTGCCTGAAAGTGAAATGCCAGCGAAAGGTTTGTCCAGGTGTTTGTCCAGCCCCTTTGGTGCAGCTCTGTTCCAGACATGTTAGCACAGTGGTCACTTCGGGTAATTCCAGTATTTATACTCAATTCTTTTATGAACCAAAGTAAGCCATGCCTTTTAAATTGACATGACCGCTCTCTGGGTTGGGTTTTTGCACCCGTAACAACATGTGGCTCTTACAAAGCCTTGGTGTGTTTTATAGTGAGTTGGATCATTGTATTGAAACTGATTTCCCCCGCAGTACTGCAGATCAGCAAAGACGACGTGACTGCGCTTCAGTGTAAAGTAGTGTGTCTTATCCAGAATGGGAACTTCAAGGAAGCTCTCAGCATAATCAATACCCACACTAAAGTGTTAACCAGGTGAGTTGTGTTTTGCTGTGTTCTACAAAATATGAAACCCTAAGTCCTTGAGAAGCTGCTGCAGCTTCAGTGGAGGGGACTGATAAGGCAGCAAAGTGCAGGAGGTGCTCAGAGACACTGGGATTGGTCTTCTTAGTGAAACTGTTTTTTTATGGGTCTGGCTGAGTTTGAGGCAGTCTAACATCTTGCTCTCACTATTGAAGGGATTGTCCCTGATATAGCTCTCAGCCACCTCCATGTGCTGATGCTGCCTGTTGGTGTGGCTGAGTATCACAGCTAATACAAGGGAAGGGGACAGATCTCAGTGGGAGTGAGGAGAGAAGGGAAAAACCTTTGCCAGTGGCAGTGAACTGTTGGCTTTGCTTGGCTCTCTCACCATACTGCTCCTTGGGGTCCTTTTCTTTGCCAGCCTGAAGGTATTGCCTCAGCCTTTGTGGTGGTGCCAGCCCTTTGTGCATCCTCTCAAAATCAGGACCTTGGAGACAACTTGTGTCTGAGGACAAGTCAAGCTTCTCATTTGAGTCATTAAGAAGACTGATTTCCTTCCTAATAAGGATGCTCTTTATGCAACAACTAGGATGAAAATTTCTACCCAAGAACTGCCTGGCAGCAAAATTTTTGTATTTCAGATACTGCTTTTATTAAGGAACTTCCCAGAAAAGTGTGTTGAAGTATCACTGTGATGAAACATGCCATCATTTATGTTCACATCTTATTATTACCTTATTCACTAATTCCTTCTTTCCTGGGACAAAAGGGGTTTAATTCAAGTTTTTTAGCTTAATTTTTAATTATATGGTAAGGAGGAGCAATATTTTCTTTAAATCCAACTGGCTTCAGAGTTTTTCCTATAATTTCTTTAGCCTCATTCTGCTATGTGTCTGTCTCTGTCCTGCAGAGCAGGAAAGTGGTGGTTCTTCCTCTGTCTTGAAGTTGTCCCATCCTGTGCTGAGGGTGGCCCACTGCTTTTCTTTAATTCTGAATGCCATTAATTTGTTTTCAAACTTCCTTAATACTCATTTGAAGTGAGATAATTTTAAATAGGCAAAGAAAAGCTGATAGCAAATGGCCCAGGCATGAACTAAAGGAATCACTAATTAACTTTAGCTTTTTTGGGAATGCTTCCCTGCTGGTGTGAGCTTGCTTTGAAGCCCGTTTTATGTTAGCAAACCTTTTTGCTGCAGTTCTGCTGCGCTGATGTTTCAGAATAGGTTAATGTTATGTTTGTCTTCATATCAGACTGTAAGAGAGATTTGTATTTTATACCTTTTCCTTCCTCTCTCTGTGTGAGTAAATTGTCTTTAAAAATTTGCAGTAACAACCTTTTGTTGTAATGATACACCTTCTCCTTAAGAAAGAGTCATGGAATGAGGTTTGGTATTGTTCCACCTTTTAAGCATTTAATTAGCATAATCAGTAGGAGGTGGGGGCAGAGAGGATTTGGAATGCTGTTTGTCTGGAGACGCCATTAAAAAGGAACCTCTTTTTAGGTGAAGTTTTGATATGCTTTCTGTGTTGAACACAAAGTAGGTTTAAGGTACTTTCAGTGCTCAACGGATACATAATTCAGTAATCTGGGATCATGTGTTTGGATTTTGGGTTACGTAGCAGTCTGAGACTAATTAGGGCTGATTAAACAAGTGTGCTTATGTGGGTGAATGCTTTTGAATGCAAACTACAGTGCATGCTGTCAGCCTTTGTCTTGTCCTTGCAGTGACATTATTGCCTTTGAGAAGGCCTACTGTGAATACAGGTTGAATCGTATTGAAAGTGCTCTCAAGACCATTCAGAGTGCCAGTCAGCAGACAGACAAGCTGAAGGAGCTTTATGGACAAGTGGTAATTACAAGCTTTCCTTCCTAGTGGGAGTTTCATATGCTGGATGCCTTGTCACTCCTCTAATGGGGGGCAAGTATGGGGACAGAATTTCCTTCTCTGCCTTGAAGGTAAGGGCAGGTACAGTTCCAACTGCTCAAACTTCTGTGGAGCTTCAGGTGGCTTTGCTGGAGGGAGAGTCATCGTTTTATCCCCACTAAACCAAAGCAATTTGTGACTCCCACTCCCTTCCTGGGTCTGGCCTGGTATTAGCCATATGGCTGAGGATGGAAGAGATCTGATGGGATTTGTTTGTGGTTGAGCTGTTTGTCCAGGAATGGTTTGTGGGACCTGACATCTCGGGCATTAAAAGTGAAGCAGGAAAGAAGTTATGTTTTTTTCTCTCGTTTCTCCCCGGTTGATCAGAACGGTTTTGTGAAGAATTCTCTCAGCTGCATGAAAGACCATTCATTTAATTTCTTTCTTAGAGAGGCGATCTAATTTGGAAGAAGGCTGTTTGAGGACAAAACTGTGTAAACTGCTGCTTTTAAAGAAGCTGTTTTAGGAGTAAGAGCTGTGTCATTTTTTGCAGGTATCTGGTGCCATTGCTTGAGTCCTTGCAAATATAATCTATATAGTTTGCCCTTAAAGGTAGATGCAATATTAGTCATGTTCAGCATATGATGCTCTGCTGCCCCTGTCCATGGGGAGGGAGGAAGGAGGCTGTAGTTACCAGCATGCCCACGAAAATACTGTTCTGAAGGCTAATCCCTTCCCTTTCACAGTTGTACAGACTGGAGCGTTACGATGATTGTCTGGCTGCATACAGGGATCTCATCCGCAACTCCCAGGATGAGTATGAGGAAGAGAGAAAAACCAACCTCTCTGCTGTTGTGGCAGCACAAAGCACATGGGAGAAGGTGGTGCCAGTAAGTGAGTATGTGTGTCTATGTGTGTGAGAGTGAGAGCCAAGGAATAAAGGATATGGAATTATAGATACTGAACAGGATAGAAATGTGTTCCTGTCTCTTAATGACTTCTGAGCGTACTGAAAATCAGCTAGTGGCTTTTCCTCTGTGGAGGAATAAATGCTGTTATTGATCATGAGTTATACTTCACCTTTGATCTCTAGGAGACTTGTAGATGTTACAGCAGAGCAGAAAGTAGATCTCTCTGAGCCTGCATTGGGCAGAACACCTGTGGTGACTAGCACTTTCCTCTCTCATTACCTTCTTGCCCAGGGTAAAAGCTAACTCTTTGGATCACCCAGCCATGCTTGGGAATATTTTTGTTAATGAACAGTGCAGATTGTAATGTTCACATCTGTTTAGAAATATTTGTCCTTCAAGGTGTGCATAGCGTGCTCAGCTTTCTGTTTAGCACTGTAGATCCACTTTCTAACTCTGTAGAGCAGCAGTTTTGCCCTTTTGCAGCAGTCTAAGTAGTCCCCAAGTTCAGGGTGGACTTTCCTTGCTGCCTTGTCAGTTACCTCTGACTCTGTACTATTTGAGGGAAGGTCCTTTGCACTGCCACTTACTTGCCAGGTGTGTGCCCTGTTAAAATTGCCTCTTAAATTTATTTTGCAAGGATTAGTTTAAGTGTACATGAAAACTATAATTTGTGTCCGTTGCTTGTCAAATCTGTACAGATCAGTTGGCATTTATTGAATGTTACATTTGCTTTTCATTGTAGGAGGATTTGGGCCTTCGAGAAGCTACCTACGAGCTGTGTTATAACAGTGCATGTGCATTGATTGGGCAAGGAAAGTTGAATGAAGCAATGAAAAAACTACAGAAAGCAGAAGGTAAAAACATGGTGAGGTGAGAGGGAAGGTTTGTGTGATAGGAGCAGTTGCTCTCTGTAGATGCAAATCAGAGGAAAAGAGGTTTTGGAAATTTAAAAACTGGCCAGCATCAGGATTTGTTTTAAGTTCCTGACACAACTGGTGTTTTTGTAGAAATGTTCCTCTGCATCTCTTTTCCAGAGCTGTGCAGCATGTACCATCTCCTGGCTCTCTTGCAACCCCCTGATTTGTGTTCAATAACTTTGTGAAGTTTTTTAAAGTAGGAAGTAGATGTGAGTGTAATCTCTTATAAGCATGAAATGTCTCATCTATTCTAACTCCTAATTTTGTTAGTATGAGTGTATATTTAAACATATGCTATAAAAATTAAGAATACTTCTTGGTATGAATTAGGTATGAAATTAATGTAAGCTGATAAATGAGCTTTTTTTGCAAAGAGGATTTTTTTCTATGGGGTGGAAGAGGGATTTTATGTGTTTAAAAAAAAAAAGGTTAGGGTGGGAACTAGGAAGGACTAGTTTGTGTCTGATCTAGTTGCTCTTGCAGATAAATAGGTCAGTTCTGTCCCAGTTTTGATGAAGAACCTATATGCTTTGACAGGCGTCCTTTGGAGAGCAAACAAGCGATGTTCTGGTGAGGTATATGAGAAAGTTAAGAAGCGACTAGTGTGGGTTCTGAAAACTAACAGAATTGCTGCCCCATAAAGGGTGATGTAATCTCAATATTGCAGGCTTGTAGCACTTAAAATAACTCCCAAGATGGTGTGCAGTTGTAGCTGAGTGATCTTTATGGAAAAGATCAGGAGCTAGGTGTAAGGAAATTTGCTCAGGAGAGAAAATGAGCATATGACTCTGCTCTCAGAAGGCAGTTCTGGGAGGGACAGTATCTCATGCTCAGTCCCATCCATCATTGCAGTCTCCTCTGTCCTTGTAGTGCTGCAGAAGTTTCAGCAATACACGAAAAAGTTATCTATTCCTCCATGCTTCTAGCCTTTTTCCCCCCCCAAAGCCTTCTAAATTGTGTTTTTCAATTTGTTTTTCCTTCTAGAGCTGTGTCGCCAATCACTGTCAGAAGACTCTGTAAGTTCTTGATGTTCTGGAGAGTGTTTGCTTTGTGCCATGTGGTCACAAAGAGCAGAGAGCCAGAGGAGAGCCAGTGCTGCTCTGCTGGGACCAGCTTATGAGGGTGGGGCAGCGATTGTGGCTGTTGCAGAAGGGTAGCAAACACTGCAAGCTGTTTGTGGCTGTGCTCCTTGCAGAGTTGCCTGTGCTGGTGCAGGTAGGATGGGTACAGGTTGTCTGAAAGCTCCCTGTAACCTACTCCTGCTACGGATGAACACGCTGAGTGGGTGGTGAGAAACAGGAAATTTGTAATCAGTCACTGGTTTGAGCAAAGGGGCAGATTCAGCACACAAGAGTATTTTCAGGTTCTCACATGAGCAGATGAAGTTTTCTTCCAGTTTAACCCACATCTGCTTCTGTTTGTGCTGTGGCTACGACCTTCATCTGTAGTAGCTGAAGTACTTTGCTGCTAATAGTGCCCAAGAACACTCATAGACAGAAGCCAGCAGACAGAAGCCAGGGTAAGAGAGGTGACATAGCAGCTTTTTTACTTTGATTTTTCTTCAGGATGTGACAGAGGAAGACATTGAGGCTGAGCTGGCTATTATTCATGGTCAGATGGCTTATATCATGCAACTGCAGGGTCGTACAGAGGATGCTTTACAGCTCTACAATCAAATAATCAAGTTGAAGTAAGGGGGTTTTTTAAAAACAAATGCTCGACCTCCCATCTGTAGAGAGAGTGCTGTTTAATAACAGTATGCTTTCTGCTTTTCTTGTCTGCAGGCCAACAGATGTAGGACTTCTTGCTGTCATTGCAAATAACATCATCACAATTAACAAGGTATAGAATTAGCTTGCTGCTTTTGATGCAGTTACTCAGCTTGCTTCTCTGCTTTTGTGGAGAGAGGGGAGATAACTGGAAAAGTTTTTTCCTAAATAGTAGTTAAATTTCAGACCCAGAGGCCTTTTCTTCTTCAAGGAATATAGTGAAATCTTCTCATGATGTGCAATTTCCCTAGGACCAAAATGTCTTTGACTCAAAGAAAAAGGTGAAGCTGACCAATGCAGAGGGTGTTGAGCATAAACTCTCCAAGAAACAGCTCCAGGCGATTGAATTCAACAAAGCTTTGCTGGCAATGTACACTAACCAGGTAGGGGAAGCTGATGAGCAGTAAGTAGCTACAGATTTACTCCACAGGAGTTTGACTGGGAGATATGGCTGTTCTCTGTCAGAAGACAAGACCACTTGGTTTAGGCACATAACTGAGCAGAAAAATAAAATCATCCCTAAAAGCACAACTGGCTGACTGTTTAGTGACTTGAGTATTGCTGTAGGGAGAACTGTGTGGAGATTACTAGAAGATAAAAGCAATATGAGTGGTCTTAGATGCATCTGAAGTGCCACTAGGAGGACTTGTTCTTGGCTCTGTGTACTCCTTTCAGGGAAGTCATCACAAGCATATCTTAGGTACTGCGGGTACGTTAGCCCTGTGTTAGATGCTTGCAGAGGTTGAGATAAGTGTATTCTCTCTTCCCACTCCTCAGGCAGATCAGTGCCGCAAGCTGTCAGCAAGCCTGCAGTCGCAGAGCCCTGAGCATCTGCTCCCTGTGCTTATCCAGGCAGCCCAACTGTGTCGTGAGAAGCAGCATGCAAAGGCTGTGGCACTTTTGCAGGTAGGTTAAAAGGAAGTTTTGCCAAGCTCCATTTAAACTTGTGCTTTGTGTTCTCCTTTGCTGTTTTCCCTTAGTTTGTTTTGTTTGGTTTAAATTTCCAGGGGTATCTGACTGCTTATTTTGGTTTGGTTTAATGCTGTTGGAAGGCCTTCACACTCAACTGAACAATGCTGCTTTTAAAGGGAAATAGTTCCCTTACACCTCTGATTCTTATGCTTAGGAAGCTGTAGTACACTTCTTCTAGGGTAAGCAGTAGTCTTTGCTGCTCTGCTTACAAGCAGTTTGCAACACCCTTCTTTTTGGAGGAAATGAGTGGCTTGGGACAGAAATCTGAAAGGACAGTGGCTCACTGGCACCTCTTCTGCTGTGTGCTGAAGCCTGCCTGTGCCAGAAAGCTTCCCTTGGCTCTTGCCAGCTTGCCGTGTCTGAGCATGAGATATGATTCGCCAAAGCAACAGCCTCGTGCCCACACACAAGTTGAATTGTTCTTTCTTCTGACTCTCAGGACTTTGCAGACCAGCACCCTGCCAATGCAGCTGAGATCAAGCTGACGATGGCCCAGCTAAAAATTGCTCAAGGTATTAATTGTCCTTCTTTGTTGGGAAGTGTCTGTACATGATAATGCTAAAAGGGATGAGAAAAACAGACTTCAGGGCAATCTTTGCTGCAGTCACTGTTGTGACAGAGGTGTGGAGCAGAGGTGCTTTCAGTCAGGTAATATATATACATGGCTCTAGCAGGATAGTGCTTATAGCTTAATGGCCAGATATGCAGGCTCCACAGATCACTGCCAGAGATGCCCACAGTCTTTGTGAATAATAGGGGGCAGGAATCTCTTCTAGGGCAGGATAATCTCGGGAGCAATGTGCGGCTCCCTAATGGTACCATTCCTGTGTACAGTCAAGCAGCACAGAGTTGCACCTGGAAGAGAAGACCCTGCTTGCAAAAGCTTGCTCCTGAACCCTTGTGGAATGTGGCAAGGGCAGAAATGTCCATTGTGTGGAGGCCTGTCCTTAACTCTAGAAAGGGGGAGATGATCTGAGAAGGGGAAATCGTTCTGTCCTCATTGTTTACCTTTGGCTCGAAGTTCTCTGCTGGGATGAAGTGTTGCCATGCCACTCAGAGTGCGTTCTTCCCTATCTCTCTTCTAGGCAGTGTCACCAAAGCCTGCATGATCCTGAGGAGCATAGAAGAACTGCAGCACAAGCCTGGTATGGTAAGCAAAACTCAGTCTAAACTGTGTGAGGTTTTTCCCTTGTAGGACAGCTTTGCACTGCCTGCTCCTTTTTGTCTCTTCCCTGTGGTTTTCACTTGACCTGAGTGTTTACAGGGATTTTGAGCCCATCTTCCTTGTGTTGGACAAAGGTGGGATTATAACTTGCATCAGGTAGCCTGAACTTAGCCAAAGAAGTACTCTGCCTGTCAGCAGGGATGCTCTCTGCCTATGTTCCCACTCCCTCATAGTCTCTGAGACCTGTATGTTGTCTGGATTTACTTGCATAACATGACTGGAGCAACTCCTTCCCTGGTATGTACTGTGAAGCAGCTTTAGGACAACAGGCCTTAGGGAGAAAGTGCCATATGTTTCATCCCCACAGCATCACCCCAGACTGCATGCATATCCACATGTGGTATCCAGGAAAGCTTGATGACCTTGTAAGTGCTCATGTGCTCAGCATAAGCATCTTGAGCAGGGGCTGACAGTTGTGGGTCTGCTCCAATTGCAAGGGCGAACGATCAAAGTAATTTGTAGGGGCAGTCAACAATAGCAGCTCCTTGCCCTGGGTCACCTCTGGTTGTGACTGGGATGTAGGCGGACAGATAGTGTCTGTATCATCTCTCATCTTTTTTCATGGCCCTTGGAATAGAGAACAGAGGAAGAAAAAGGGTTTCTAATGAAACTGTGCCCAGTGGTAAGCAGATAAAGTGGCAAGACAAGAAGGTTTGTTCAGTGGATGCAGTCGTAGGCTTGTACCATAGGAGAAAGATGTTAGGGGCGTTTTTTGGGGAGGGACCTGGGGAGGAAAATCTGGCCTGTGTATCCTGCCTGTTACCACAGCCATTTTTTAGGGACAGAGCAGAAAGCTCACATTGACTCTGCTTTTGGGAAATCCTATCATTTAACTGCTGACCCCAGGCTATAAACAACTTGCATGAAGATCTGTATGCTGCTCTTGAATGTTTGCAGGTGTCTGCGTTGGTGACAATGTACAGTCATGAAGAGGATATTGACAGTGCAATTGAGGTCTTCACACAGGCTATCCAGTGGTATCAGCAATTCCAGGCAAGTCAGACCAGAGAAGCTAATGTGCAAGGATGTGTCCCAGTCTTTTCTAGCTAGTCCAACTCAGGTTTTCATGTTGGTGCATAGCCCAGCAGCTATCCAGTTGGAGTTATGGAGACCTGTGAGCTCCTGTTTTGTGAACATTTGTTTATCACTGTTACATTATTTTAGATGTTTTGCAAACAGGGAGCAGCAGCTCCTGTCACATTAGGAGAGTGGTGGCAATGGATGCCCAAATGTAGCAATCAGGGCTTCTCCCTGATGAGACAGCATGGTGGAGCAGCAAGCTGCCTTGTCCCAGGCAGTTCTGCCTCATATCCCAGAGTGCATAGGCAGTCTATTTTCTGCATTATAGGATGCTAACTCAGTTCTCCTTGGCCAGGTCTCAGGGGCATTAAAGCCAGCTAGAGCTGGGCTTCATGCTGTGATAATAAGGAACTAATTATGGCTGCTGTGTCTTTCAGCCAAAGTCTCCTGTCCATTTGTCACTGATAAGGGAAGCTGCCAACTTCAAACTAAAGCATGGCAGGAAGAAGGAAGCAATCAGCGACTTGGAAGAGCTCTGGAAGTGAGTTGGGTGGTTGCTGAGCAGCAGGTCTCAACCCAGAGTCCTCTGCAAGTTGTCTGGTGGCAGGCAGTATCTGCAATAATTTTTGTTAACTGGTAGCCATTCTTTAGAGTTGCTTCTGCACCGGGGCCTCAATGCAAAACCATATTTTGGAAGGAGGAGAGAGAATTCATTTGATCCATAGTTGATGTTCACTTGAAAACCTGGTAGACTTGTCCCAGAGGCCTCTTGTGTACAGCAAAGATTGCTTTGGGGACTGGGATGCACAATTTTTTCTTGGATGTTTAGGTTTTAGTTTTTATTGTGCACTTGATGGGATTTTGGGGGCTAGGGGAACTGTTAACTTGCCTTTGCTACTGGGTTTTTCATCTTTCCTTGGATGTTTCATGACACTGTGGGGTTGTCTGCACCTCCCTTTGTCCACACTAGTGATGTTTGGTGATGTGCTGTGGAGGAGACCACAGGCTGATATGCCTGTCCCCACAGACAGCAGCTGTGCTGCAGCAGCAAGCTCTTGTATGGTGATACCAGTCTTTGGGATCAGTAACATTGGTAACTTGGTCCTTTTCTGTTTTGTCTTTTTTTTCCCCTGCAAAGGCAAAACCCAAAAGATGTGCATACTCTGGCACAGCTCATCTCTGCCTATTCCCTGGTTGACCCTGAAAAAGCTAAAGTGTATCCTTTTGATGGTGGTATCAGACCAAAGAAAGGCACTGCTCACTTGAATTTTCAGCTGTGTGGGGACTTCAGACTCACTCTCGCCTGAAGAAAAGCAAGGAACATCTCCAGAACAGCAACATATCCAGGTCAAGTTGTCTGGAGCTACATTATTTCCCTAATTGGCTTGATTACGATGAGATCTCCGGCCCCTTTTGTCTTTGGCTGCATTTTCTTTGAGAATTGATAACTTAAGACTCAGTGGAACAAAAAATAGAACACCTCCATCCTTCCTGTTGGAATCTTAAACCTGTGGTAGTAATGCAGGACTGTGCCTGATAAAATATGACTAAGGTCTCACCCAAAATAGGGTTCACATACTGCGTTTGTCACTTGAGCTGCATTTGGGCGAAGTTGCTCCTTCTGTCCCCATATTAAAGAGGGAAAAATAAGGCAGATGGCAATTAAGCAGCTCATCCCAACTGGTGTAAGAACCTGGTGAGAGAGACAGAAGTAGCCCAGTAGGCCTGTCTGGTGTCTGCATTTTTAAACAGACAATTTATTCAAGCTGAAGTTGCCTCTTGCTGCCTGGAAAAAACCTGGGTCTTATGCTTGCTCGTTTGCATCCTTGAACTCTTCCCTTGCAGTCTTAGCAAACACTTGCCTTCCTCAGACACCATGTCACTGAAAGTAGATGTCGATGCGCTGGAGAACTCCCATGGAGCAACCTATGTTCGGAAGAAAGCTGGGAAGCTCACTGGAGACAACCAGCAGAAGGAGCAAGGGTAAAGCAGGCTCTGGTGCATCCTTCTTTGGGGTGGCATGGGAACCACACCTGGTGTGGTGGTGGCATAGCTGTGGAAGGCACACTGGTGAAAAGGGAGCCTGTTGTTTTAACTGCAAGAAGTTTAATGTAGCAGCAGACCAAGTTCTTAGAGAGATGGTTTAGCTTCTTCCAGAGCTAGTTTTCAGTTGATTTGTCTGCTCTGTCCATGCTGTCTCACAATGTCTGTTCCCCTTCTTGCTTTTCAGACAAGGGGAAGTGAAGAAGAAGAAGAAAAAAAAGAAGGGTAAGTTGCATTTCCTAGCTGTTGACATAGCACAGCTCCAGGGAGTTCTCCAGATTGTTTCTTCAAATAGCCAGCCTCCAGCTCCCCAGGAGCCAGAGCCCCCTGTTAGGACTGGGTCCCTGTGAACGCAGATCTTCATGATAGCTTGTTTGGATGGGACATTTTTTTCATAGAAGTGAGAGCAACACCCTGCTAGGATGATGTGGGTTGCTGGGCTCTTTGCACTGCCTGGCTACTGATATGCCATGCATGTTCCTGACTAGTGTGTTGACCCCAGTCTCATTCCATGACATTGGATGTTCTGCAGGAAAGCTGCCTAAGAACTACGACCCCAAGGTGACTCCTGACCCTGAGCGGTGGCTTCCAATGCGGGAGCGTTCCTACTATCGTGGACGGAAGAAGGGCAAGAAGAAGGAGCAGGTTGGCAAGGGGACTCAGGGTTCAACCACAGCTGGCTCATCTGAACTGTAAGTATCCATTTTGCATGGCTTGATGCAGGGAATCACTTTTGGGCTGCTGGGAGGGATGGGTTTGTGCTGTTCTGCTGCGGCTCTTTCCCCACACCAACTGCAGATAGCACAAGTGAAATTGTACTTTGCTGCTTGAACCTGCTACCAGCTGCTCTCCCTATAGGTTGCTGAAAACCAAAGTGATATGATAGGCATACTTGAAGGTGCCATGGTGCAAATAAAATTCCCGTAGTCCTTTAATGTGCTTTATCTAGCTTTGATGATAAGATGAATTTTGCATGCTTTCTCTTGAGCTATTTGCTTTCAAGTCTTTTGGCATCTGGAGAATCATTAGCCATGATTCAAGAAAACACTGTACTTCCTTCTAAGTTGACACATTATTTGAGGTGGAATCAGGGATTACCTTTATGTATGGACGGCAAGATAGTGACAGTAGCATCTGAGAGAGGAAGGATGCTGGGTTTCCACTGCCTAAGAGTGGGGGCCTGAAAGACTTCTTGTGTGTTGCATGAGCTGTCACATACTCAAAAGTTAGCCTTACTTCTGTTGTTGAGGACTTAAACTATTAGTGAACATCAACTAGAAGGTGACTGCCTTGTCTTTGAGACATGTTCCCACTATCCATCAGCCCTTCTGTATGTTGAAGCTTATTTAAGATCTTGCATGAGTGCCTTCCCATACATAATGCTATCTTATGGGGCAGCTGTGTTTTTCACCGTCAGCTTCCTGCATTAGTACCACATCTTGCAGGTGGTTGTAAACCCATGTGATATCTCTTTCTCTTGTCTTCCCTGCAGGGATGCCAGTAGAACTGCCAGCAGCCCACCTACCTCCCCTCGGCCTGGCAGCGCCGCAGCTGTATCGGCTACAAGTAACGTCATCCCTCCCAGGCACCAAAAACCCGCTGGTGCTGCAGCCACCAAGAAGAAACAGCAGCAGAAGAAAAAGAAAGGGGCTAAAGGAGGGTGGTAAAAAGCAGGATGTGTAACCTCTCTCCTTCAGTAGGTGATGCTGGCTGCAGAATAAAGATCAAAAGAAAGTGCTGGTGAAAGACTCGTGGGATCAGGATCTCTGTCCTTCCTGTCAGTGGTCTGGGGGAAGATGGGCTGGTATAGGTGCCGTGATGTCTTTGCCCACCAAGTTCCCTTGCTCATGCCTGGGGTTGTTGCCAAACTCAAATTAGCCCCTACGAAGAAATCTGTCCAGGCTGCCAAACATTTAAGAGATGTGGGATAATCAAGTTGTTCTTGAAATGTAGTTTTACGCTCCTGCATATGTTGAATTAGGCCTTTAGCAGATTTATCTGATAATGCATCTGATGGTGTCTCATGCAAGCACTGTGTTTTATGTCGTCCCAGTCAGTCATTGACCCGCATAGAGCACAGGCACAAAGCGTCTTGGAAAGCATCATCGGGACTAGATCATGTAGGAGAAGATAATCTGAAGGGGGATAAGGAGAAAGCATGGCAAAGTGTATGGCAGCTGAGTCATTGTCCTGTTTTCTGCAAGCCAGCTGCCTTATTCTAATGGACTTGGCAAAACAAGGGGGAACTCAAGGTGCTTGATTGTCCCAAGTGCACTTCTTCCTCCTTTGGGCTGGACCATAGGTTTCCCATAGCAGAGTCTCAGGTGTTGAGTTTATAAAAATAAATAATTTGAATGGTACAGCAGCAGGTCAGCTTAAGCTGGCTGACTCTGGAGAGGGACCCAGAACAAAGAAATCCCCAAGCAATTATACCTTTGAGACTTATGCACCTGCCCTACACGTACCTTGCACTTGCCTCTTGGTGCATGGGTATTTTTGGTCTGGATCTTTAACACTTTAGTGAGGTATTTTTTTGTGTCCATGCAGGAAGGCTGTTAAGGGTTCTTATATTGTGAAGTTGCAACTACTGCTGATGGTTGTTGTCTCCTTCTGTTTTGTGCTTCTGGTGCACCTGCTTGCTGGAAAAGCATGCGAAACTAGAAAAGCTGTCTTAGGATAAACGTCTTTATCAACAATGAAAAAAACAGTGTGTTATCAATATGCTTCTTTTACTAAAGACAGAACAGCAATGTACCAGCTACTAGAAAAATTGCTAAGAAAACTAACTCCATTCCAGCTGAAAAGGTATCTAGGTGTAAGTTCACAACTTGTGGCCCAAGGCTTCAGCAAGTCCAGCTAAGCAAGTAAAGCTAACCAAACAGCATACTACATCACACAGAATTATAACTCTGTGTAACTCATTCTGCTGAAAACTTATTCATGCTTAACAACTACTATCTCTCAACACCCATCTTGAAATTTCTGGTTTGATCTGAATGTAGCCAAAACATTTTTCCAGACATGGACTGTCAAGGTGCAAGAAATAGCACCTCAGAGAGAGTTGTCAGATGTCAGCCCAAAAGGCAAAGGCTTCTGCCTCTGAAAGGATTTAAAGCAAAAGCCTGAAAAAGCAGGGAGCAAGGGAAATGTTACCGTGGCTTAAAAAAACCCCCCAAATCCTGAGTCCCCACAGAGTAAAAATCTACAAAATAGAATCCAGTTTTTATTTCCTTTACTGTATGCTGGGAGGATCTGGAAGGGGAGCTGAAAGTGTGTTGTTGAGTGAGAAGAATGAGCATAGAGAAAACAGCTGTATGAATGGCTGCCAGAGCCATTTGCTGCTAAGTGAGTGCTGAACAAAGAGTATTGTTTTTAAATTATTTCCCTGGGCGATGTGCCTCCTCTTAGCAAGCAGCTGGTGCCTTCAGGAGAGAGAGCACTATCCTACAGCATTCCAGTTTCTGGAGAATGCAGTTCTGTTCAAAAGGCGCTGTTCTTCTCTGGTCAAACCTGGCTGAAACTCTGGCCTGATGGAAACGCTGACTTGTGGCACTGCTGGAGCCCTGCCTGTCCCGAGTGCCTGGACAGTGGCCTGACTGCTGCGCCAGAGATGGGTGCGCAGACAGAGGCAAGCTGGGAAAAAATCCCGCGGGACTGGGGTAAGGAGAGGGCAGCAGCAGTCGTGGGGGACGAGTGGCCTCCCTGTGACACTGAAAAGCCACTCGTGGCGCGGGGCGCTGCTTCATCGCTGCTCGCGTGTGCCCAGCCTGGCCCTGGGAGCGCGGCGGGCGCGGCGCTCGGGGCTGCGGGGGGCGCTGTCCGTGCGCGGAGGCGGTGCGCGGTGCCCGCGGTGCCCGGCGCGGTGTCGGTGCACAGAGCGGGGCGGCGATGGGCTCCCGCCTGCGGACAGCCGCGCTCTGCGGGGCGGCGCTGGCCCTGGCGGGCGGCGCGGCCGTGGCGCTCCGGGTCTGGGCCCGCCAGCGGAGCCGCGCCGCGCTGCCCGTCCCCCGGCCTGCCGCCGCCGCCGCTGCCACCGCCGATCAGGTACCGGGGCCGGGTCGGGGCAGCGGGCGAGGCCGCGGAGTCAGGGAGCGCCGACGGAGCCGCCGGGGGCCTCTGGCGGGGCCGCGCCGCCTCGGGGCCCCCGGGCCTTCGGCCCTGCCGGGCCCTCGGCCCCGCCGCTCTCTGGAGCGCGGCGGCGCCCTGGGCCGCGCCGGGGCTGCCGCGCCGGGGCCGCTTTCCCCGCTTTCCTCCCCAGCAGCGTCCGGGGCCGGCGGGTGTCCCAGGGCTCCCCCATCGCCGCGGCCGTGCCCTTGTGCCGCAGGAGCCGGGCGGGCATCTTCCACCTCCTCACCGCCAAGTGGCATTTGCTTGTGCCCTCCAGGCCCCTCGTTCAGCCTCCTTCTTTCCCCCAGCCCTGCTTAGCTTTGCACTTGCCCCAGCTGCCCGGCTAACGGTGCTGCCTCTCGCTTTGCAGGGAAAAGGATACAGTAAGCAGATCCTGGTGCTGGGCCTGGATGGGGCTGGGAAGACTAGCGTTCTCCACTCCCTGGCAACTAACCACGTCAAGCGCAGCGTGGCTCCCACCGAGGGCTTCAATGCCATCTGCATCAACACTGAGGAGTCCCAGATGGAGTTTCTGGAGAGTGAGTGAACCCGTTTTAGTGCAAAACATAAAATAAGTTCCTATTTTGTGCCCTAGAGGTCAGGCACATATTTTAAAAGCTCCATGTTCCTGCATGCCTGCTCCAATAACATGAAGTTATGATTATTTTCACCTTGGGGATTCTCTTTTCCTACCCAGCCTCTTTGAAGGACACAGTGGTGTTAGGTCAGTTTTCATTCAGCCCTGGCCACTAGGGAGTTCTGCTCTCAGAGAGAGAAGGGTAACAAGCCTGATTGGGTGAAACCAGCCCAAAGGAGAGATTTCCCCTGTAAGACCTCTGTTGTGGTCCACAGCTGTCGTACAGCTTCTCCTTGGTGCTCATGCCTGGCCAGGGGCAAGAGCCACAGAGGAATAAGTAATAAGTGAAAGAAGAGAGGAGGAAGAGAAAAGCTTTGTATGCTTTTTGTTCAAAAGCCTTATAAGTGGTGTTTTGTAGTCTTTAACAGCTTTTGAAGGTCTGTAGCATTTTGCTAAAATTTCTGTATTGTCCTTCGCGCTGATTTTGGGGTATTGTCCATGCCTGCAAAGGACATCTCCTGTGATGCTTTTGGGATGTCAGAGCTTTTCAAGGTGCAGCTAGCTAATGGGAAAGGTGCAGGCCATGGAGTCAGGTCAGTCCCTGGTACAGAGAAGCTGACATCCCAGCTTCATCAGTGCCTGCTTTCTCTGGAGGAAGAAGCTGCCCATTGCTTCCTGCTGTTTCTGCACTGTACTGTACCAGTGCTCAACTGTCTCAGTTGGCAGCTAGTGCATAGATGCCTCTGTACCTTTGTCAGCAGGCCTAAAGGAGTTATGCTATTCCCAGGTAAGTTTTTGAGGATGAGACCGTTAAGGCAGAGTTTCATTCCAAGTCTTGATAGCGTAGGAGTCTCTGCAGTGGCTTGGGGAAATCATCTCTGCAGTTATGCATGTAGTCTGTGCTCACCTAGTAAGTAAGAGGGTGTATCCTGCCTGGGGATGGTCTGGGCCCAGCACTGCACACCCCAGAGCAGAACCTGTTGTTTCTGAGTCGTCCTTCCCTCTCTGGTCCAGGTTGGTAGTGACTGAGATGTGATGGCTACGATCTGACCCATGGGAAATGCAATGTCTCAGGCCAGTTTCAGCCAGGTAAATCCATGCATGGCTCTCTAATCTGGTTACTTATCCAGTCTGTACCATCGCCTAGTCCTGGGGTTAGCAGCCTATGCTGTGATCACATGGCACAAGGTGATCAGCAAACAGCAGGGGTTTTATTTTGCTGGCTTAGACAGATAGAAAACTGTTCTATCTTTTTCTTTGTACCATCATACAGATAAGTGGGTGGTATTTTGTCTCTGCAAGGGATAGGAGCTCCTTGCTTCTGCTGAGTTCCTACTGGTTTGGGAAAAGAAAATGTGAGGTTGCTGACCCCTGGGTTATGCTATGCATGAATGTACTTAACAAAGGGAGTGGTGCTGAGCCCCTACAGTATCACAGTACAGCATCAGAGGCTTCTGTCCCAAGTGTTATGTGTCTGTCACAGCCTGTTGGCTCCTTTCCACAGTGGCAGTCTTGCAGTTCTGCCTACAGGTACACCAGGGTGCTTGAAGAAGAGGCAGACATGCCCTAGTGGGAAATGTTACTTCCCTTTCCATATTCTTGAAACTGCTGAACCCTTTTGACTTCTAAGTGAAATTGCTTTGAAAGAGAACAAAGTCACGGAGGGCAGTAAAAGATGGTGGACTAGCAAGTCAGTTTTGAAAAGAGCTCCTGTCTATGGCAGGAAACAATTATATGGAACCCCAGATATATTGCTTTGAGAACTTGCTGCTTTTGAGAGACTCACCCATGCCTTTTGAGCACCTCAGTACTCTTTGAGCAAGTGGTCCTGCAATATAGCTGGAGAAGATTTGGAGACCTGAAAACACATCTGAAATACTTAATAGTTATTCCTTCTCCTATTACACTTAGCAAAGTACCGAACTCTTTGTCCCCAGATGGGAACAACAATCTCAAACAACTTGCTGCCTATGGATTCATCACAGAATTGTTGTAAGGTGGACAGTTTCCTCTGTACCCAGCAGAGAAGAGCTCAGGTAGAAATGTATCCTGTGCAAAAATTACTCAGGGGTTGCCTGAAGAGTCTGCTGGGACTTGATTTTTTTCTCTTCCCAAGCACCTCTGGTTTTTGACCATATTAAAACTGTGGGAGTTTTGAACTAGTTCTTAGTATCATACAAATATGAGAGAGCTTCATATACAGAGAGAGCCTCTCAAATATGAGAGCTTTCCTCACCTCAGAGCGAAATTTCTTCTCTGGAAATTGTAGACCTGCTTTGTCTTAGGATGAGACAAGCATGTGGAGATAGGTTATATGGGGACATTCTGACATGGTGTTATGGACACTGAACTTCTTTCTACTCTCCCTAATTGTTTGAGAGCAAGAACCAACAAGGCAGAAAGCAACCATAAAGAAAGTGAACCCAACTGAACTGCACCTCTGGGAGTAGTGTTGCTTGAATCATTTGGTGAATACTGTGCTGCTGTCTTCTCTTCCAGTCGGGGGCAGTGAATCTCTGCGTTCCTACTGGAAGATGTACTTGCCCAAAGTGCTGTTGCTAGTCTATGTTGTGGACTCGGCTGATCATGCCCGACTGCCTGTGGCGAAACAGCTGCTTCATCAACTGATCCAGAACAACTCCACCCTGCCTGTGGTGATTCTGGCCAACAAGCAGGTAAGAGTTCCCTCCTGCTAGCTGAGCCTGGGCTGGCAGCAGCTCTGGAAACAGCAACAAAGCCTTTCAAAGGAGGCTTTGTGCTTTTAAGGAGGACACATGGCTGAGAGTCGTTCTGACACACCTGTTGACCGCAAAGCAAAATAATCTGAGGTTGAGTTTTGGATCTGCAAGATGCGGGTCCTGTGCCTGGCAAAGATGCAGTCAGAGCTGTGGGTGGAAACTGCTGCACAGGTTTTAGAGCTGCAAGGGAGACCACAGTTAGATCTGGAGTTAGGTTTCTGTTCTGAGTATCTGCCTAGAAGTGCCACTCTACCTAGCAGCAGCTAAACAGTGAAGCACCATTGTTTGCCTTCAGATTGTCCAGTTGGTTGCTCCTAAGGCTGCTGTTGAAATCTGAGAGAAGGAGCAGCTTTCCTCATAAGGCAGTGCTTCCTCCTAAGGTCTTTGTGAAAGTGTTGATGATTGGTGCTGTACCTGGAATAGAACTGAGCCTCCGGTATGGTCAGATGATGGAACAGCCCAAGGTTTTTAATCATAGATTTATCAGAGCTGTGTGCTCAGTTTGCTCTACGTTGTTGCCTCCTAAATTTCTGGTAACTGAGGCATGTTACTAGTCATTTGTGTTACTCTTGAACGCAAGTGCAGGCGTGGGCTTCATCAAACTCAAATGCACCAGCAACAGTGGTGATTAAGAAGTAGGCAGGGCATGACTGTTGTACGTTTGCACTGGTCTTGTAACTCTCTGATGTACACTTGGGGTCTTGGGCCAGCCAGGCTTTTGTTTGCCTTTTACGGGTGATCTTACAGAGTTAACAGAAACACTGGAATTAGTATAGAAATAGAAACAGAACTGTACTCATATTTCTTTGTGAAGAACTTAGGTTAGGGATAAACTCTTTTCCCCAAAGCATTTTAGGGCATGAGAACTTGACCTCATAGAAGGTAGGTAAGAATGGTGCCCCAGAGCTTTTGAGACCCTTCCCCTCCCTGGACAAAAGCAGTGGCTCAAAATGGGAATGGTGCCGCCACCTCTTGCAACTAACAGGCTTGTTTTATTTTTGTGCATCAGGACCTTGAAGGCGCGTATTGCATCACTGATATCCACGATGCTCTGGCACTGTCTGATATTGGGGACGAGAGGAAGATGTTCTTGATTGGTACCCACGTGGCAGAAGACGGCTCTGAGATCTCCTCCAGCATGAAGGATGCCAAGGAGCTGATAGCGCAGCTGGTTTTGGAAACACAGTGACAGCTCTTTTCCTACAAGGTGGTGTTTGTGGCTGAGGGAGAGCAGGTGTTACTGTATGGCCAGTTTGCCATGTGGCAACTGAAATGTACAGATATGTTTTCCTTGTGGGTGTGGAATTCCTCTGAAAGTGATGTCTAGTTGGTAAGGAAATCTAATTTATAGTGGTTTGAAAATACATTTGAGAAGTAGTCTATTTTTAGCATGTTTGTAGGGGGAAATTAGTCTCTCAGACAGCAGAGTTCAGGGGATATAAGGCTTAGATGGGCTAGATAGCTTCATGCCAGGTGGGAATCAAGCACTGATGTCAGTGGAACAAAGTTGCATCCAATGAATTTAACCTGGCTTGATGTCTCAGGCTTAAACTGAAATATGTTTACTTCACAGATTTTATAGAATCCTGTTAATGGTGCATAACAGGTGTTCTGTTAAAAATGAGACCTCACTTCTTGTCAGTGTCAGAAACTGAAAGTGCTGAGACTAGTATTTTTGACAGTGACAATTCTTGCTGTGTTGGAGCTGGCTGTTAAGGGAGTGGCAAATTGGTAATCTCTGGAAATTGGATTGGTTACTGCTTGTTTAGTGGGTAAGAACAAGAAAATGAAAGCAGTCGTACATTAAGTGTTTCTTTGCCTACAGGCAAAAAACCAAAATGGTGTAATTTGAGGTAGTGACTGGAAGCATTTAAGTTAAATTGGCACCAAAGCTGGGAGACTCCTTCTTCAGGCTGAGCGGCTTATTTCAGCTTAGTCCGGGATGTCCTCGAACAAGCAGTCTTACGTGTGAAAACGCTGTTGTTTCTTGAGGTTTCTGTTAGCACAGCAGGCGGGACGGTGATGAGCTGCTGATGGAGTGTCACTCTCCCAGTGTCCTCCTAATTATACACGAAGGAGGGCCCCGTGAGCAGTCCTGTAAGGACCCGTTTTGCAACCGCATCTATTGTACGAGGCTTTTGTAGTTTTGTCCTTTGTAAGAGATGCATAAAGCAGAAAATTCCACCCTAACCCGTGGTCTGGGCTTCATTTACCCGAACAAGGAGTTGGGCTGCGGGGAACTCTCGAGGCCTCTCTGGGTGAGCCGCCGTGAAAACAGGTACAGGCCGGAGCCCTTCGACTGCCGCCTTTCCCACCCGGCTTGTGTGTGCCCCGGGCCCGCCGGGAGCCGGGCGGGGCGGGCGGAGCCGTTGGTGCGGGCGGGGAGGGGCCGGGCCATGGCGGCGGCCGGGCCCATCCGAGGTGCGTGGGGGGCCGAGGCCCGAGGGGCGGGCTGGGGTGGCCCCTCCGCTCCGGCAGCGGCTCCGCCAGCCCCGGCCCCGCGCGGGGCTGCGGTGGGGCTCGGAGGGAGGGAGGGCTCCCGGGCACGGAGGGGCTGTGGTGCCGGCAGGCCCCTGGCACCGCAGCTGGGAGTGGTGGATGCCGGCCCCGATTCCTGGCCAGCGCTGCCCTCGGGGCACG
Organism: Lepidothrix coronata; assembly: GCF_001604755.1. Taxonomy (NCBI): domain Eukaryota; kingdom Metazoa; phylum Chordata; class Aves; order Passeriformes; family Pipridae; genus Lepidothrix; species Lepidothrix coronata. The sequence goes on from NW_016690193.1 coordinate 2,610,021, forward strand.
TGGCTGCCTGAAATCACCCCTGGTTTCCCCACAGTGCGACTGTTTCACTATCTCTGGCTTTCCTGTCAACCCATACCACACCCCCACACTTCCCACCTTAAAATACAGCCGGTTGTTTTCTGTCGGCACCAAGTCCCAGTTTAACCCAGCTGCTGTTCCCCCGAGGCTCTGAAAAGTTCTCCCCCACCCCGCCCCGAAGCTACTGAAGTCAGTAATAAGGGGTAACTACACTGAATCAGGTGGGAGTCTGCAGGTTGGTGGCCACTGGTGCCCAGGAGGGAGGATGCTGCTGAGTGGATGTGGTGTTGGGATGCTCTATCCTTTAGCCTTGGGGCTGCCAGCATCCCCCAGTAAGGGGCATCCACTGGTGAGGAGCACTTCATGTGCAGGGTGCATTGCCAGGCAGCTACACCAAGAAGGGGCCAGGGAAAAACAATACAAATACCTGCTGAGCAATTGTATTCTGAGGAGATGCACAAATTTCATCTGCCACATGATTATTTCATGCTAAAGAGCAGGCAGCCCAGACCACGGGTGTTACCAAGCTTTTAAATTCACCTATTTTTGTCTTTGCAGTTTCTTATTCATCTGTATACACACACACCAGGTAAGAAACCCTCCCAACCTCAGCCTCCTGGCTGAGTGTTGAGACTGTGCCCCGTGTTTCCTGGGAGGGCTCAGCCAGGGATTTACACCAAGCAGTGAGTCGATATATTGGATGACATAGTGGTAAACACTGAGAGGAAATGATGCCTGGTTTTCCCCTTCCCTCAGCTTTTCATGACAACATCTGACCATCCTGCTCCTCAAAAAGGGAAGCTGTGACTATTTGCTTTACAAGGAATTGATCTCAAAGGGAGTTGATCCCCCTTAAGCAATGAGTCTGTGAGAGCTCAGGCAGCAGAGAGGAGGTGTTTCTTTGTCTGGCTGCAGCAAGTCCTCATTTTCCTTACTGGGAAGCATGAGCAGGACCAAACAACAAAGCGCTCCCCCAGGGCTGTCTTGTTGTCAGTGAGGTGGCTTAACTCCTTCAAATTGCAGAGCTGCTGCAGGTGCATCCTGTATGGGGATGCCTGTCTGTCTAGAGATTTTGCCATGATAAAAGAGTCAAAAGTAATATTTTTTTTTATTAATTGGGAAAAAAAATTAATACTTAATGATTGTCAAGTTGAGAGACCTGATTTGAACATACGTGTGGCTCATTCATTGGCTGGGTCATGATGCAAGCTTTGCACAGCAGTGTCCAAGCCAGCAGTGCAGGGCATTAGGGCCGTGTGCACGCTGTGCTAGATTTGGCTGTGGCCATGTGGTGGTTATGTGCCAGCAGCAGAGGAAAAGCAGCAAGCCTGCTTGCAGAGATAGTGCTAGCTCTGTGGTGTAGCTAGGCTGGGGGAGACCTCTGCCTGTTAATCCTTTACCCCCTTGCAACTTAGCAAGGAAAAGCTGCTGGGCAGCCACTTGGGAATAAACAGCTGAAGCTGGTTTTTGGCTCCTGAAATGACTCTGTCCCATTTTGAACTGGTGGCAGGGGGCCAAAGTCCTACAGGCACAGTTCCCTGTGTGGGATCTCAGTGGGAGCTGTGTTTCCAGTGTTGTAGCTGGCAATTGGGTGTGACGGGGAGATAAATCAGCAGGCACTTCACAGGGAGCGTGTGGTGAAGATGCTGTAACAGCAGCCTGCTGTTGTTAGGATCTCTGGTGCTGAGCACTTTGGCAAGCATTTGTGGGACTTGGCATCTCACTAGAGGTATTAGCCTCATCAGAGAAACCACAGGTGTGTCCCCAAAGCACAGACTGTTTTCTACCAGCAAATCTCTCTCTCTGTTGGTGTCCTTGCTCTTCTCTAGGGCTATGCTGCCTTATTGAAGGGTGATACTGAGGAGGGAAGCAATGTGCCAGGATTTCAACTTCTGTGCTTTTTCCATGGTGGGGCACTTCCACAGCTGCCTGCACAGTGTGGTTGTTCACCAGCTGGCTGGGGGCAGGCACCTGCAGCCCCAGTGGGTGGGTATAGGCTTGGTCTGTGACATCCAAGAGTTGTGCAACACACTTGTGGCACTGGGTCATCTCGTTGTTCTCTCTGTACCATGCTCATAAAGCACAAGCATTTCCCAGCCATTGGGATTTCAGGCCTGGTACTCTTGATCAGCAGGAACAGCAGTGATATCTGATCTTTCTGAAAGGTTTTGGTCTGTTGTATATTCAATAAAAACATTTTCACAGCTGCTCCTAGGCCAGAGACCATGTACGTTTCTGTGCTCTAAGCATCTAAGACCTCTGTGCTGAATGGACTGAAATAAAATATGCTCCTAAAGCCATGTGGGTACAGTGCTGTCTCCATGATGCCTTTTAGTAAACCACAACGGTGTTGATAACAGGTGTTTTTGTTCGTCTGGGCTTCCATAGGCTGGGAGATCATCCCTCTCCTACCTGCAGAGGTTTCATGTATATAACCAGAAAAGTTCCTTCCCACTCTACCTGCCATGTACCAAAGGGACCTTGCAGTGAAGACAGAATTGCAAATTTGTGTCTCTACAATCCAAAAGAAAGCACAAAAATTCATGGGCTGGTGAGTTTGCCAGGTTGAATGGATGGAAAGTACTTGAAGAGAGAGATCCTTAAACACACTCTCTCAAGGGAATGGAGGCAAAAGCACTGGGGTTTCAGAGTGCGTTATATGGCTTTGAGCACAGCAGTGGCTTTTTTATGCTTTGTTAGTTTAACTGTATGTTTAATGGCATTTTTGTCCTTTTCTGCAATTCTGACAGGATACGTGTACTTGCGGAACCCAAGCAAGTAGCTTATGAAAGCAGTCCCAGGTAAGTAGGTGCTCAAACAGCCCTTGCTCAGGGTCTGGGGACTGATGGGGCTCAGGCAGATCAAACCCTTGGCCATTGTCTTGCTACTGCTTTCCTGTCTGTCTCCAGAAAAGCAGACTGAGAAATTCAGTGCTTGAAGGGCTCCCTCCAATTTGCCCTTTCTTGTGTTCAGTCAAAAAACTGGGCTTGACTTGGGTCTTGCCTTTGTTGCCCCATCTGAGCGGCCCAACTGAGATGTTGCAGGGTAGGATGGTGCTGTGGTGCAAGGTGACTGGACCTCATTGGAACCACAGGCTACTGTATCCTCGAGGACACAGTCCAGCTTTAGTAACAGAGTTGCTGTCTGCAGGATGTGGTCAAGCTATAGCTTGACAAGCCAGGGCAACAGTCTCTTGATAACTCTTCTCCATTGTCTGGATGGGTCTCAAAAAAGGCTTGAGAAACCCATTGCCCTACTGTTCCCTGTCCCGACTACTCTGAAACCCTCTCCCACCATGGCCACTCTCTCACTGGAGGATGAGCAACTCCAAATTAGCCCTGGGTACAGGAGAATAACCACTAATGTGCTGTAAAACCTCACCCACTTTCCATGGCACACCCTGACTGTAACATTATTTTTACTGTCATACCTGTGGTATAGTTAGGTGGTAATAGTGAGGCAAAAAAAATGTAATCATGAAACTCCCTCAGGGGTTTCAGAGATGTAGTGAAATGACTCTTTCTGCACATCCTCCAGTAACTAAAACCAGACATAACTTGAAGGTTCTTTTGTTTTTGAGTCAACAACAACCACCTGGAGAGTGTTAGGAAGTTCAGTGCAACAGAAGGTGAATGCTCAGGGGATGGTAGTGGCACTTTAAAGCTGTGGGGAGCCATAGAGAATGTGTGTGTGTTCCATCCTAAGAAGGGAAGGATAATCCAGCAAACACATTTCCCCCTTGTGCATATTACCAAAATTTCACACCCTTTCTGTTCTTGCTAGGCTTGAGTGGGGAAACCAAGAGACGATCTGCCCTCTATCATGGGGGGCTATGACATCTCGACCATCTTCAAGAATAACGTTACTGTCCAAATCCAAGAAAGACTTTTGCGAGCACCAGCGAAGGTCAGTGATGCAGTACCACAACCTGGGGAAGGAGGCAGCTCAGTGTGGTCTCTAATCAGGGGAGACATGCTGTCTCTTAGGGGAAGGGGAGATGCCATTTCCTCTGCTACCACCGCTGCCCCACAGGGAGCCCCATGGCATTGAGACTCACCAGGCTGTTTTGTGCTTGGAACAGGGGCTGCCTATAGCAGGGAGGAAAGTGCTATGGGAGCATAGTCACCCTGAGTGCTTGACTTCCAACAGGGTTAGGAACTGGGGGGCGCTAAGTTTTGGTGCCCTTTTATTTCCTCATACCGACTGCCTGGCTGTGGGAAGGACTTCTCCAACACATGGTTGCTCATCCGATGATGCAGGTTCCCATCAGCGGCCTTAGGAGCTTGCCTTGATCTCAGTCTTCAAGCACATGGGAGCATGTTCCTCTACTCTAACAAAAAAACCCCAGCCAACAGCTCTGCTTTGGCTTGGAAGCAGACATCACGTGCATGCATGCGTTCCTTGATGGAAATGTGTGTGTTGCACCTGCGAGCACAGGGGAACTGTCCCTAGAGTATTCCCTGTCCATATTGGGGCTGATGCAGCCTAGCCAGGCACCTGGATACAATTAATAATCCCCTGCATCCTCTTGGATCCTGACCTAAATCTTGAAAGTAAAGGTCAGCCACAGAGACATCTTAGAGCATCCTGCTGCTGGAAGGAATCCAAGTCTCTTGCCTTAAGTAAGACCTCTGCTGTCACCGCATGTTGAAGAACTAGACCATGTTTTGGAATAGGAGTGAAAAATGATATAAAAAGTGTAAACAACAGTGGCCTTGGGTGATGCTGCATTACTTGAAGCAAGTCATCTCTAACTCTCTTAGAGGAGATGAAGCTCTTTTGGAGACAGGAAGGTGGTTGCTAATCTGTAAGAAGTCATAGCAACGAGTGTGGAGAGGAAACTGTTGCACTCCTGGCTTTCCTCTGCCTGGAGGGATGTCAAGACATGCATGTTTGTAGTTTTCTCCCCTCCTGCCACTATCACCATGGGTTCTCATCCTCTTGAGAGCTTTTGCCTCTTGCTAATGGTGTCCATCTGATAGCCCTTTCTGCCTTTCCACTTACCTCTGCTTACTTCTTCCCTGGTGATGACAGGCATCTTCCAACAGTCATGGCTGATGGAAAGCTGGATGAACAGACCATTTTTTGAGCCTGGGGAGATGAAAGGAGCTACAAGGGCACAAGATGCTATCAGGCCATTGTAAAAAAGAGGTTTCTAAATTGGCAGAGCTGACCAACAGCTGGCTGTTGTGGAGTGGCTTCTTGAAATGATCAAGGAAAAGCCTAGCCTTTGAAAGCAATGCACTGAGGGTGCTTAAAAGAGAACTCTTCAGACACAAACACCATTTACCTTTAAAGTGAAGAAATCTGAAGTGTAAATGCCTATTTGTTTGTGGCTTTTCCATGTGCACCAGGGCCAGCTTTTTTCCATGCAGCAGGCATGGATGTTTAACCCATCTTAGGATACCATCTGCCAGGATCATGTTCTCTGTCAGTTGCCTTCTGCTAACCCTTCTGTGCTGTTCCTCAAAATCCTTCTTCTCGTACAGCTACATATCAGTGATCGGTGGGCGTCCCCCGCTAGTGAAGTTTGCCTACCCTTCTGAGCGGCTGCTGAAGTTGGCTGAACCTAAAAAATTCCACCCGGCTTCCCTGCAACAAAGGTGAGAGACTAGAAAGCCTATAGGGTGCTACAGGTAGGCCCTTGGGCCTTGTAGCATCAGTGCAGCTTCAAAGTAATAAATGCAGCAACAGAGGATGGGTATAACAGAGGGCAAAATTCAGAGCGGGGTCTCTGCTGGCATTAGAACTTCTGGAAGCTCTCATGGGATGAGTTCTACACTGGAAATGGCCACAAACAAAGCTGTCTTCTACTGCAGCAACATGAGGGTTAAACGTCCCAGCTGCAGCCTGGTTAAACCACAGTGGGGGAGTATCTGTGAGTGGCGGTGCCATGACTCTCTGCTTCCAGATCCCCCGAGTGGCCCGTGTCACTATCTGCACTGACCTATAATGCCTCCCCACGGATCCTCAAGCTTGCCCGGCCAAAGTTGCTGCATCCAGAGTTCATTCCGCCCAGAGAGGTGAGGAGGTGGTTGAGTGAGATTTGGAGGGAACAGTGATGCAGCAAACTGTCCTGAGTTTTTACGTCCTGTATCCTGCCCCTGGATGTGCCCAATGTGTGCTATGGAGGGGAGAAGCTGTCTAGTTCTGCTGGGATTTATGATACTGAGAGAAACTGCCTTCTCAGAGTGAGATACTGTTTTTGCAAATCTCCCTGCTGAGAGACAGAAAACAGCCAGGCTGGAGCAGCCTAGTATAGCAGGAGAGCCAAGGGAGGCATCTGGGCTGCATCCCCTGATAAAGCAGCCTGGGAAAGTGGAGAAACCTGATGGGAATGGTCTGTTAAGCTCTTAGGGAGTACAGTCATGTTTGTAGTTAGGCAGCTTTGCTCCTCTATATAGGGGGCATGAGATTGCAAACACTATGTGTATTTTAACAGTGTTTTACTAGAAGCCTAATTTAGAGACTTATTTCTGAACTTGTTCCTTTTAGGTGGGTCATTGGTTTGGCAGGGGTGAAAGGGCTTGGAGCAATCTCAGGTTACACTCATTTCTGTGGCAAAGGCTAGACTGCATGGATGCAGTCTCTAGGGCTGGGAAATGAGAGGCTGCGTTGGAGCAGGATTTGGCAATGGGAACCCTGTGAAAAATAGGGAAGAAGTCCCATGCTGGAGCAGCAATCACTTTTTCCATAGGAATGCAGTTAACTGTACCAGCCCTTTTACCCTGAAATCTGTGTGTCTCTCCTTAGCAGGGAAATCATTTGATTCAGCCAGGAAGATGAACATGAAAAATATGAAAGAAATTTCTCTGCTATAGGGAGAAATTTACTTGGCTACACATGCTCTCATTACTGGCATTCCTCTGCTGGCTATGAGTAGGCAACAGTGAGGAAAAGAAGTGATAGTGGCTATGACATACAAATCCCTATAACACTGAAATTACCTTATAGTTCAGGTGAAAAAAGAACAGTGGGTGCTGGGGAAGTAAGAGTGCTCCTTCTTGTGACCATGTCTGCAGAGGAAGGGTGCTGAGGTGCTCATCCTTGTGGAGAGGGAGCGTGTCCCTGTGGGCTACTGTGGACAAGCTCTGTATCTGCACATCCCTCCTCCATTCTGAACCCATACAGGTGCCAACACAGGTTCCAACTCCTGCGACCTTGGCCAGCGCATCCTCGCGGTTAGAGCGTCTGGCAGAGCCCTGTGTCAGGCAGGCGACCTGCTGCTATAAGCACAGCTATCCTGAATCTGTCATTCGTCCGGTAAGGCAGCATCACCCGGGACCCTGTATGGGAGGGACACTTGGCAGAGGAGAGGGCACGGGTGCTCAGTCCCTTGTGGCTCTCTTCATGGCAGCCCTGAATGTGCTGCTCTCTGTAAGGCTGATGTAGCTGCTTCCTGAGCTGGAAAGCAGGACTCATCTTCCATTCAGAGCATGAGCTGACTCTCATAGATGTCCCCAGGGAATGGCAGAGCTGAGCCTAGCCTGCAGTTGTGGGGGTGGGGAGAGGGAGACAAGTGTCTAACCAGGATCTCCAGTGCTGCGGGGTGGGTTGGACAAAGGGCTGTGGGTAAGGGGAGGCTGGAGGGCAGGTTGTGGGAATGGCCAAGCAGTGATTTCTGCTTCTACAGTTTGTCTGGTGCCAAACATGTCTGAGGACAGGATTGTGTCCTGTCTGCTTGTAGTCAGTGGCTGTGAACCTGGGTACACTGAGTTACTGGAGGCTGACCACCCTCGAATGCCAAGAGCACCTCTAAGGACCTTCCTCCTAATTCTTCCACAGGTTTCCAAGTCAGCTCAGCAGGCAGTTGCGAGCCCTCGGACCATTGAGCTGGCTAGGCCAAAGAAAGTGCATTCTAAGTACGCGGCCCCACGGGATCCTCAGTGGCCAGTGTCAGAGGCTGCCAAGCGTGCAGTGGCTACACCAAGGATTGTGGAACTGGCCCAGCCTGGCAAAAGGTAGGTGCTGCTTCCCTGTCATGGGGAAATTATCAGCTGCCAGCCCATTTTCTGCAGGCCATAGCATCTTGTTGATTTGTGTTTGGCCAGTGAGATTAAGCCACTGTTCTTCCACTTCCAAAATGCATGGATTTTCTATGTCTGGATGTGATAATGCTACATGGGTTGTGCAATTTTGAGGTGGAAGGAGAGTCAAAAGAGAAGAAATAGGAACTTTCTAATTCCAGCAGGAATTACTGGTTGGGACTTATTAATTACTATCATAAAAATCACCCAACTGGCACAGGGCACAATGTAGCACATTCATGTTGCCCAGCATGATGCAGCTGACCTCAGCCCAGCCTGCAGGAAGTGCTGGATAGGATGTTTCACAGAGGGTGGGGGAATGCCTGGCTGTAGTGACTGCCAGACAGTCCCTCTGGTGGTGACAGCAGTGGAGGCATGACTCCTTTTGTCCTCCCTTGACAGGGAGGGGCAGGGCGCAGGTGGAGGTGTGTCAGCTGGCAGGCAGCTGGCAGCTGGCCCTGCTCTAGTCCGGACTGACCATCCCTACTCTCTCTCCCCCAGGCCTCCTATGGGCTTGGCTCAATTCAACCTAGATGCATTCAGAGTGAAGGAGACTGCTATGAAGGCAACTTGTTCTGATCGGATCCGAGAACTAGCTCGCCCAGTTCAACGCTAAGCTCCCTCAGAAATGCACCTGCCAGCTGCCCCCATCACCCCTTGGAACATCACTCTCTCTGGGATGTGCTGTGGGTAGAAAATCTACTTGAACACAGCGCAGAGGCAGCACTCAGCAGGAACACTTTCTGGGAATTCAAATAAAATGGTCACTCCTTAAGAATAGTCACCAGGGGAAATGAACAGAATTTGACCTAATGTGGGAAGCCTCTCTCCCTAGGATGGGTTATATCTGCAGTTTCTCTCCTTATTGTTTTGCTGTAATAGTTAAAGAAGTAATGAAACAACTGCTGGGGGAAGGCAGCACAGGACCTGTTCCTTCACACAAGAAAGTGTGGCAAACCAAACGCAACAGCATGCAGTAGGGTGATGCAACACAACTCCTGAACTTGGGTTTAAAAATTTTTGCTAAAGTTTAAAGAACTTCTTGCTGACACAAAGTTTTGTGCTTGTGACAGAAGTAGAGACACAAAAGGCTGCAATGAATGTTGAGTTGGCTTGGATTTGGGGCCTGTTTTCTCAAACGCCTGAAGAACAGGCAGATCCAGCCTTTTCCGTTGCATGCATCTTTGATACATATTATGCACCTGGGTAAAATCTGTGCAGTTCAGATACTCAGTTGTGTCACCCTGGGCAAAATAAAGGAGCTCTGCATTGGGATTTTTGGAGCCTAGCTCAAAAAAGCAGAGTTCCCCTCAGTGTAAGAGAGAAAGCACATTGCAAAGGCTAAGAAGAAAACAGATATTGATGCCAGACTCTGCAGAACCAATTCTGAGCTCCAGTCGGGTCTGAGAGCGAGTCAGTTTGGCAGCTGGATTGCAGGGGAACAACATAGCCTTTGCAGGACATGGCATAGGGAGAGTGCTTTTATCTGTTTCCTACAAGTTTGGTGTGCTTTGCCCTGGCAGCCCAACCACTGGCAATGGGCTGGAGATACTGAGGCAAGAGAGATGCTCACCAGTAAGGGACAAAAGCCACAAATGAAAGAATGTGGCAGTTTCAGAGTCAATGTATTTTAATCTTTCCTGTGTTAAGCTGATTCTCCTTCCAAAGAAGTAGAGGCAGGTGACCACAAACCAGAAGGGGATTAATCAGAGGATCCATTAATCAATTCAGTAATCCACTAAGCAGAGGACTTTTGAACCCTCTTGAACAAGGTAAGGTCACTGGGAAATGGTGCTGGTTATTTTTAGACCATGTGTTGTCCTGTAGGAGGATGGATGAGTTTGGGTTTTGTGCAAGAGCCCCAGCACAACTGCATTCCTCAGGCCTGAGAATGGCCAAGAGGAGGCTGGAGTCTGCCCCCTACACCCCTCACCCTGTGGGAGAACCCCAGCAGCACCTGGTGTGCATGGGGTTGTATGGGCTGCTGTGCAGGGACCCATGGGCGTCCTAGAAGATGAGGTTGCCCATGTCTGTGGGCTGTCCCTGTGGCAAGAGGGAAAACCCACGGTGGCCACTGAGGCCATCTTGGAGAAATGTTGCCCTCCCAGAGGAAGGAGTCTGCCTCCTACCATTAGGGCAGGGAACACAAGCAGGGACATAACACAGCTCCTCTCATCAAAAAACATTGGTTTTTTTATTATTGCATTGGGGGGAAAAAACCCTCAACCTACTAGTTCCTTCTCTTTGTTGACCTTTAACAGAAAGGTTAAAAAGGCATTCAAGGAGGGCTTGGCTTGGTCTGATTATGGTGTAGGCACTTGGTTTGCCAAGATCCAGAGCTGACTCTGGCATCTTGAGCTAAAGAAGGTCACCTGAAAAACACATCTGGTTTCCTAGGTGCCCTGCTCTCTGGATTATCTCTACCTTAAAGCTAGTACACATATTTTGCCTCTGGGGATTGTAAGGAAAATGAATCTTTATTTCCTCCTTCTATATTTGAACATGTTTCATGGCAACTTTTCTGCAAGCCTGGGACAAGAGCATGAGATTGCCTTGTCCTGTGCAGCTGGTGTTAATGGGTTGGAATCACTAGACAGGTTACCAGCCATCAAAAGCTGTATACACACACATACATACATATATATATATATATATATAATGTTCTTTTTTTTGGTTATGTACATGTTAAATAAAACTTACGTTAAATAGCAGAGTATTACTTTGTATCGCAAAACCTATTGCAACAGAAGAACCCCAGCAAAACCCACTCTGAAGAGCTTCATTATCATTTATAGGAGGCATGGAGATCAGAGCAACATCCTCTAGTCCCTGACAGACCCGCTTTCTGAGGGCAGCCCTTCAGACTTCCTCCACTCTGCCAGGCGCTGCTTGAACCATTTCTGGAGAGAAAGAACAGAGCAGGGGTTGAGTGCACTGGGCTGAGTGAACCCTCCAAATAACTTTGCTAAAGGTGCAGATGTGGTCAGCACATGGTACCAGGCAAGGGAAACTTATGGTACTGCTTCTTGTAGCAAGGCACTGTACTGTTCCCAGGCAGTACGGACAGTCGCTCCTGACCAAACGGTCTTGTTAAACTACATGTGCACCTCTTTCAAACTCATTTCTCTTGCTCACTTCAGACTTTGACAGCATGGCTGACTTCTTGTTTTATTGCTGTGAGTCCAGGGTTTTCTTGCAAACAGAATAAGAGATTGGCTAAGGAGCTGGATGATGTCTGTTTAAATGATTGGAGCAGTGAAACAATCACTTTCAAAACTGACAGGAATCAAAAGTTGAACTGCTTCAGAAAGGATGAGAGGGACAGCACAGTGGCTCTCAACAAATTTAAGAACAAATAGATTTTAAAAATTGTTTAAAAATTATCTTAGTCTTCAAGCAATATGCATGTCTATGTTCTTCTTTAGTAACTTAGCATTTGTAAGCCAACTTCAAGAGCTGCTGATGCCATTTCAGCACAGCCACAATTTAAAATATTAGATAAAATGCATCTGGTTAAAGCCACACTACCTAAGAAGAAAAGTAAGAAAAGAGATATAACTCATGTGCCGGAAGCACAGCTCAGCCTTTTGTTTGGCAATGTGCCTGTGATTCCTTTTGTCGCAGCTCATCTTGTTGCTATATTTGTTCATGACTATTTTTGAAGCTATTATGGTCCATAATGATACAACCACAGTGCTCTGTACAAGTGTCTCTTGCACTCACACTGCCTTGGATCACATCCAGTCAGATGATCGACAGCCTAGCTTCCTCCCAAAAATTTCACTTTCTGTCCTAAACCATCATCTCCGGTTGACTCGGTACCTCTTTGCACCTCATTTTTACTGAATTTTTTATTAAAATGGCTGCTATTTCTAGCTGATAAAGCACTCCAGATGTCAGGAGCAATGGTTCTCTGTGTTATGCGCAGTGCAGGCACTTTGCAGCTCACCATCCCAATCTTGATCCTGTCCCTAATGTGACCTTCATCTCCTGATCTCTAGGAGCACCCTCAACTTGTGGAAAAGGAGAGCTATCAGGGAAGATTTTAAGATATGTGGGCATATCTTCAAACATATATGACCTGCTTTTACAACTTGCTTTAGGAAAAAAAAAAATGGAACAGTGCCATTTCTAAGGAGAAAAAGGTATTTTAGGGGTACTGCCTCCTTGCTGCCTCAAATAAGCAGTGATACCTGCCTGTCACCAAAGCACAGTAGAGGAGGGGTCCCCTTTTCCGCTCCAGCCAAGGACTATCAGTGTAATGGATGCTGTACCAGCATCCTTCCCTGGGACAGGCTAAATGCTAACACTGCTTGCTTGCTCTTATATCCTTTTGGCTTTGCTGAGGGAAAGCCAGGCTTGGCAGCTCTCTGCAAACTGCTGCTAACTTTCCAGTGTGTTGGATTTCTTTTCTATACCCATCAATGCTGCTATGAGTCTAGTAGCTTATAAAACACCTGCATCAAAATGAGCTGCACCGCAATCTGAAGGAATTGGGAAGGAGCCGTTTGCTTCTGAAGCCTGTGGGTAGCCTGCAGGTAGGCAGATGGAGCACAGGGCTTGGTGGAATTCCCAGACAGTGGCAACCTGTCCCTGTGAAGGGTTATTTGGAGGCCTCTGTGTCTCCTGGAAAGGCTCACAGATTTGCCTGACATCCGGGCTTGGGGACTCTGGGGTATCTAATTGCAGTGAGAGGGAGTGTGCCCAGCCTGAGCGTGTCCCACAGCACATCCTGCAGGTGTTGCATCTATCCGGTATCTGTTTTTAAATGACTGTAGTTTCTTCAGACCATGAAGTCAGCAGTGGTTTGGGTAACCAAGACTATCAGAAATGGGTTGGAAGAACAGCATGCATGGATTGTATATTCGGGGCAGGAACATACAGGGTGCAGGGAGCATGTGGGTTACAGGGATGTGCTGTGTTGCAGTAGAGCTTTGTGGGTGCAGTGTGGGGCTAGGGGTGTGCTGGGGGTTACAGAGGTGCAGAGGAGATTGTGGGTGCAGCATGGGGTGCAGTGAGCAATATGCACATGGGACACAGAGGAGTGCAGAGCACGTTGGGGGGAGCATGAGAGGTGTAGGGGCTGCTGTAGAAAGCCTGTGAGGGGACAGACAGATAGAGATGTCTAATGGAGAGACCAGGACAGGACAGGCAGCAGATGTGGGGAGAGTGTATGGGGCACAGAGGCATGCAGGGCATGCAGGGCTGGAGCCAGGGGAGGGGTGGGGGGGCATACACTCACCAGGGTCTGCTCCTCGGAGAGTCCAGTCTCAGCTGCGATGAGGCACAGCGTAGTGGGGTCAGGATGCTTGTTCACCTTGCAGAAGTTGTACTCCAGGATCTCCAGCTGCTCCTCAGTGGGAGTCACTGGCTTTTCCGTGGCCATCTTCTCCTGGGGCAGGGCTATGGGGCTAGGCACTGCAGAGAGGGGCCAGTGTCATTGCTCCAGCTGGAAGTGGTCAGTGGGGCCACATTTGCTGAGCCCCAGATTTGCCATCCCTGTCCCCACCAGCTCCCCCCTCCACAGTGGCCTCTGGCTGTGGCAGGGCACAACTCCCTTCCCAAAGACATGCCACAACTCCCTTCCCAAAGACATGCCACAACTCCCTTCCCAAAGACATGCCACAGAGCTCAGCTGGGAGTGCCAACCCCTCAGCCTCCCAGCAGCTCCTGCCTCAGTTTCCTTACTACGGCAACCGCACGCTAACAGTGCCCAGCTGAGCTGTCTCACCATTCTTAGCTGGCAGGAAACTGCAGGCTGCTCAGCGCTCTCCTGGTGCTGTATTTATAGCCAGCGTGACTCCCATGGGGACGATTCCTGTTTACAGCCGTATTTAGGCCTGGGCGTCACTTAGGAGTGATGTCACAGCAATGGGAATGTTCAGGGGGGTAATTTAAAGACATTAGTTAAAAAACATTATTTATCCTCTGGGTGAAGGGACAATATCTGGCATCCAGCCTAAGGGGTTGGGTTTTTTTTTTCCTTACTTTCCAGTGATCAGGAAAGTTTGTGCAAGGGAATCACAAAACAGAGAATGCAGAATCTTTTGGGAGCATGGTCTTTGATGCAGCAATCACCCTATTTCCCCTCCTGATCATGTCCTGGTTCTCTTAGCAGCATGGCCAGACATCACACAAAGCTGGTGATGAGTGGGTGAGCTGCTTTGTTTTTATTAATATTTAATGTTATCATGCGTGGGCATAAACAGTTAGTCCTACTACTCCTGAGCATCACAGAACTATTTGTTTGGGTTTTGGTGTATAAGTGAAGGGTCAGTCCTCAGAGGACTGCACCCCATGCATATCTGTTGCCCAGGCACTCACTGCCTTTGGCTGTGGTCAGTGCTAGGTGTTCCCAGCAATGGCAGAAACAAGAAGCCCATATTACCCTCCAGAGTAACATTTGTCCCACTTGTGCTTTGCATAAATCTCTGGAAGGCTTAGCCCAAAAGCACAAGCAAAACAAGTAAGTCCCCCACATCTCTTCTGCTGGGCTTCAGGTTTGCTCCTGTGTGGCAGAGGGTCGAGCTTGCCAGTTCAGTTAACTAAGACACAAGGCGTTGCCCCCACAAAGCATGCAGAAGTCCCTTGATGCTGAATCATTTTGGTGTTTTCGAAACCAGGCTGTGGGGTGTTGGTGGGGGAGGAGCTGGATGCAAAAATGTGGCCTTTCTTGATCTGCTCTCCTGCTGTCCAAGTTGCCTGGCCCATCTCTGTCAGGTGGGCTGGTTGGTATTGCTGGCTCTCCAGTGCTGCCAGGAGCCCTTGGGCCACCTTGAGACTCCTCTGGGCCATCCACTGCAGACTTGCCCTGCCTCCACACTGCACTCCAGCTTCTCCTTTCCTTTGGCTCTGGGATGTAACCCAGGCACCTCCATCATGCTGCACCCATACTGAATAGCTTTAAACCCAAGCACTTTCTTGGCTGACTGATAACTTACCTGGGTACCCTGGGATACTGAATGCCCCAGGGCTTTCACTTGCTGACAGAACTGCTAGGATGGAGCTCAGCTTCAAGACTGTTTTGCAGCTTTCAAAGAGCCAGCTCTGCTGTTCATGAGAGTCTGGAGAGATCCTCTTCTTTGAGCTTTACCTCATAAAGCAAAGGCCCTCCTGAACCTAGTCTGCAGAAGCTACTTTGACTAACAAAAGAATCCTTTGGCATTTGAGTAGGGGCTTATAAATAGACCAGGGCTGGTTGTGAAACAGCCCACTCTGCTTGAGTCATTCGATAAATACTGATTGTAACATAGCGGTTGCGAAAGGTTGCAGCACCTCTGAGTGTGATGGAGTGCTGGTAGACTAGCCCTGGATGGACTGGTGAAAGCCCGGCTTTAACCCCAGGTACTGCAAGCCGAGCTGGCCTTGTCTACGGAGAGTTGCAGCTGCCTGGGCTTTCTTGGGGTCAGCTCAGTTCAGAGGCATCCAAATAGGAAGGGAGCAGCCAAAATTCAGTTCCTCAGGCATGTGAGGTAGCGGGGGTCTGCTGAATGCTGCTCACCTACTTTGGGCATTTGGAGACCTCTGGAAAAGATGCAGGGGGAGAAGGAGGTCCCCTGGACTTCAGGTGCTGCTCTCCAGCACCATGGCTGCCAGGCTCTCCATGAGGTCCAAGTGCAGATGAGGCCAAGCTTAAGCCACAAGTCCTGCCTCTCCTCCTTGATCAGCACTCTACTGAGCCACCTGCCCTTCTCCTAGAAAGCGCAGCTACCACAGGGCTCCTCATCACCTCTGGATCATAAATCCAGAGCTTGTACCACCAGCTTGTGGCTTGTGCCACCAGCAGCAACATGTCTTGGCGATTCATTAATCATTGTTTGCCGCCTGCTGCATTAATATACGTTAATGTGAATGCATTGATTTGCATAGGGAGCATGTGCCTCAACTTTCATGTTTCACCTGCACAGCTGTTTCTGTTTATCTCCAAGTTCCTGAGGCATTTCCCCATAAGACACAGTGTCTTCTACCTGCTGGCAGCCCAGGGTGCTCCAGCATGCATAATGTGATGCCCAATGGCTTTTCCTTGTCTCCTCTCTAACCCTGCTCTGGAAGGACAACAGTTCCTACCTCTCAAGGCTGTGAGATGGCTTTCAGGAAAAGGCCAAAACCCTGGGGCTCCTTGAGGGCTCTACAGGTCTCCCCACATCACTCCACTAAGTCCTGGAGGCTTTCAGGAGCCATGTGGCCCCTGTGCAACATGCAGCATCCAGCATTTAGCACCTCTTGCGTGCTAAAAATTGGTGTATACGACACAACTTGAAGGCACCAGGAATGCCTAAAATGCCCTGATTGGCCCTACCTGGACCACTTCTCACCTGCCTTCTATTTAAATGGAGGCTTATTTAAGCCCAGGCCTGCAGCCTGGCCTTCAGGCTGCCTAGGACCTCTCCCCTGTACAGGAAAGGTACAAATGTCTTGCTTACGCTTCTTTAAGCCTGGCAGAAAGATGGAGACTCATAGCTGTTTGGCTCAGCTGCTGAAAATCACCGCTGCTTACTGCTTTTTTCTCCCTAAAGTTTTGAAGGCATTGGAAAAAAATGGTTTTTTCAGTGCAAAGGATGTTAACCATCTATTTGGCTTTCAGAAAGGCTGTGGGGCTGCAGTTGTCATTCAGCTCTGTGAACAGTCCCCTGAGAGCTTTGTGTCAGGGGTTTACTCACACAGACAGAAATGACAATGCCAGATGCACTGTCACAGTGAAACCACCACAGCTTTGGTGACACCTGCTCTGTCCTAAGTCAAGCTAAAAACCCCTGGGGAATTCACACTTGGCTCTGACTATCTTGGTTTTAGGTGGAGCAGTGTAAGAGCAGAAGCTTGCAAGGGGTTCAACGGTTGCCTGTGCTGTGGGCGGCTCCAGCCAGCCTTGCTGTGTACATGACAGCACCTGGTGCTCTTAGTGTGGCTGATAGGGCATTGAAGTGGACCTCCAGAGCCATTTTGGAGTGAGCAGACAAAAGGTAATGGCCGATGGACACAAGTTGCAGCAAGAGAAAATCTTACTAGGTAGATAGATAGATAGATATTGTACTACCCATGTCCTGTGGTTGCATCCAGCTCCTCAGAAATACCCTGAGTTACTAGCAGGACTCCTAGCTCTGGCCTGAAATGGGAGAGGACATCCCTCTGTCTCCCAGCATGCTTGTTCAGCACTGCTAATGCAGTCAGCATTTATTATCCTGGCAGAAATCTGCTGCTTTTCCAGAAAAGACACGATCTCTGTTTGCTCAGCTTTGTTTTTTTGAACAGTAGTCACAATAGCTGGTTGGCTGTGTAACTTTCTAACAATTTACTGCACCCAAAGCCCCTGGAAATCTCTCTGAGCAGTAGCTCCTGCCAAGGTGATGGGGCCCCCATAGCCCCTGTTTGGTTTCTTGTCCCCTTCCCCAGTGCTCCCAGTGTCAGGGCTGGGATGCAACTGGAGGCATCTGCATCTGATTTTAGCCTGCAGCTATTTCCTGCTACTGCAGAGATCAGAATAGCAGTTCTCAATGCAAACAAGCCCTCTAACCCTGCCTTGCTCTGCTGCAGAGCCACGTCTTGTCCTGAGCTTTGCTTGGCCTCTTGCTGTGGGGTGGCTGTGGATAACATCAGCCAGCATGGTGCACAGGATAAGGTGGGACACAGGCTTTAAAAATAAACCGGACCCTGCCATAAATAAGGAAAAACCACCTGTCATGCATCCGGTAAACCACCCGTTGAGCCTTTTAGAAGATAATATCGGATGCGAACAAAGCAAACAGCACAGCAGCTGCTGCAGCAGAGGCAGGTCCCCGTGGTAGCTCCCGCCTGGGGTCTCTGCCTGCCTGTGCGCCCCTTGCCCTGCCCCGGGCATGAAGCTTTCTCACTCAGACCGGCTGGGTGCAGCTCCAACCTTCGCAGCACCAATACTCACAGGGCAGCTCCTCCCTTCATCGCCCACCTCCCCATCCCCAACAGCAAATCCACTCCAGCACCCCTAGCTCAAAACATGTGCTTACCTGGAGCTGGCAGGGACCAGAAGTGTGTAAAACAAGAACCCCGCAGGTCCTTGGGTGACTGCTTAAGTATCTGCGTGTGTGTGTGACAGGCGGGGACCTGAAAAACCTGCCGCAAATCACAGGAGCTCCCGGGATCCACAGCCACTCTCTGGGCTGGTAATTCAGGTTTGGCATCCACTCTCCTTGGCAGGGCTCAACGCATGGTTGTACGCGCTGCGGGGCTCTCGGACGGGTGTCACCGGCAGCCGTCGGGGCTCGTCCCGCCACTCTCCGGGCTGATGGACACCGTCCTACGGGCCCCGGGCGAGGGCTGCTGCGGCTGTTTCCTGCAGGGGTACAGGAAGGGTGAAGGCGGGGTGCGGCGGAAACTGCGCTGAGCTGTTCGTTCATCTGCACTCCCTGTCCTCCTCGGCCGGGATGGGTCCCGCTCCCCCGCCGCGGGGAGCCCCGCTCCTGGCTTTGCTGATGGAGTACGGTGGCGCTCACTCCTTTGCAGGGCTGGCTTCTGATCTCACTTCAGTCTCTTGCAAATGATGTGTCCAGGTTTAACATTCCTGACTCTGCTGTCACTTTGGTCAGCCGTGTGATCCCGCCAGGCTGGGTGTAGGGGCAGGACTGGCTCTGGATCTGACCTGCTGCTGCAGCCCAAGTGCCCTCCAGAGGCATGGGACAGGAGCCTGGCTGGGAATGGGGAGGACGGTAGAGCATCCTCTTCTGCCAAAGACCAATACTCTCCTCGGTTAAAGTGCCCCGGAGCCGCAGTTCCCACTGGGGTGGTCTGGAAGCATTAGACAGCATCTTAAAAAGAGGCAGCTTGTCGGGTGGGGTGCAGTGGGGAGGGGCTGATTTTCTCTCAGCTTATAGACAGCTGGAAGAAGATGCTGGAAAATCAGAGAGGCTGGAGAAAGGGCTCATGAAAAATTGAGTATGAGTTGCCATGGCTGAGATTATCTGCCAGAGCAAAATGCAAACTGGCACAGGATGCAAAAAGCTGTGGAGCTGACTGGAGCCAGGGCCAGGGAACCCTGCCCCTGGGGAGAAGTGGCTGGACAAACACAAGAAACCTGCCATATGTTTAGCAATGAGCCAAAACCATCCCAAAGAGATTTTTAATGTTGGGGAAAACATGGGCCAAGACAAGGGGATTGCAAAGACATCTGTGCCGAAGGGCAGGCAGACCTGTGCCAATTTTCCTGGCAGGATGACATTTATGAAACGAGTGCTTTTGCTACAGGGATAGCTTCACTGCCTGATAAAGCAAGTGAAGGGAAGTCTTTTGGAGAAGACTCGATCCTGCATGCCCTGGGCAGGCACCTGGCCAAGGAATTACGTCCTGTTTATCACAGGTGTTAAGCAACAGGAACATGGTTAGCAATGGGTGCGGACAGGCAGGTTGGAAGATGTGTCCAACAGGATGGCTCCAGCAGCCATGGCTGGGGGACATCAGGGTGCATTCAAGGAGGCTGGAGCAGACCCCTGCAGCAGGGGTCAGCCCTGGATTTCAAACCCAGTGTGGGAAAATCCAGGTAGAAGTCCTGAACTGCATACTGTCACGTGCTTGGGGGAGCTCCAGTGGATATTGCTACTTATCTACCCCATGCCCATGCTGTGCTCTGGCATCTGCTCTTGGCTAACCTTAGAATCAGGATAGATGGGAAAATACTCTGCCCAGAAACATTTTCCTATGTTTGTATGCTGTCTTTTTTTTTTTTCCATGCATGTGCCCCGAGCATTGCAAAATGTGAGTAACCTGGCCTACAGGAACAGGATGGGCTCCTCTCTTCCCTTGTTTATTACTGTCAACAGAAAGAAAGTCTTTAATGTGGAAAAACCCTTTTCCCTTAGCCTATGAACCCAGCCCAGATTTGCACTGGGAGCACTGGCAGTGACATGTTTCAGGCTGAGACACATCACTGAAGTGTCTTCAGAGGTGCTGAGAGTCCTGAAGTGGTGACAGCGTGAAAGTCACACCATGAATCTACCCACATGTGCCTGGCACATGCTAATGCTTTCCTGATCTTTTCTGAATTTTTTTAGGCCCCATTTCTCCTCCTGGGAGAGAGTCAAAGTACTGCTGGAGTTTATACCTCACCTGGTATGAAGTGATCTTGTCCCCGGAGGATGTCCCTTTGTCAGCAGAATTAGATTAAATAGAAACAAAATGCAGAGTGCATCCAGGCCTATCACAGAGAATTTTTCCTGACGGGGAAGAAGTACAGTTGTTGTGATGTGCATTTGACAGTCTTGCAAGATACTATGGCATTGCAGGGAGGAGTTGACAGCTGCAGCCTGCATTCAGCACCCCACTCCTCTGGACCCCTCTTGCAGAGGCTTGAATATCATCCATGTTGCTCCATGGCAACATGTTGGCTGCAGTCACTTTGGGGGGAGCATTGGACACACAGCTCATGGCTATCCTGGCCCAAATGTTGTCCCCCTAAAGCTGCATGGAGACAGAATGGAAAAAAGATGAAGATTAGAGGGGGGAAGCAACTTGTCAGGCCATCAGGATAGAATGGGATATAATTTAGCTTTTCTGACTTGTTCATATTGCCTCCTTTTCATGCATCTCTCTCTTGAATTTTGCCATGTTTTTTTTCCTCAAAATGAGGCTTAGTACCAGCACCTCTTGTCTGGGCATTAAACAGAGATTTCTTTCTTTTTCTAATTGTGTAAATTAAAAAATGTGTGCTTTCCAGAGACTCCACACCAACCCAACTGTCAGATAGAGAGCAAAACCTTCCTTTCTCCCTCTGAGCATACCAATGCAAAGGAGAACCTCAAAAGCTATCTTATGTTTTGTTTTTCAGTGTTTTTTTTTCCTGGTGTGCTGGGGTTTTCTGGCTACTGATCCAAAAAATGTGGCTGGAAACAAGGCTTTACTGAATTTTTTGGCTTCCATTCAGTCAGAGAAGAGTTTCCTAACCAGCCAGTACTCACTTACAGGACAACTCTTGCAGTAAATCAGGTGAGATTTCTACCTGCGTACGCCACTTGCCCCAGAACAGCGTAAGAAATCAGTTGCTCTTCAGGGTGCAGCTAACAATTGCCTTTGATATCCCAAAACACGAGAACCTGACTGAATCATTGATCTTTTGATCAGTTTTTCCCTAGGAGAGCAGCAACACTAGCTGCAGCCAGAGAGTCAGCAGCATGCAGTGCTCACTCAGACCATGCCCCGGGCAGGGGGAAGAGGAGGTGGGCACAGGTGGCCCCTTGCTGCTGGAGCTGGGCTGCCTGCTGCCCACCTGGCTTCAGCAACTGCCTCTCCTGCACTCTCCTTCATGCATTTTCCTTTTTTTTTTAGTGGGCAGGGTTCAGCCTGTCTCTCCTCAGCATTAGAACAGATCCAGGCCAGAGAGATACTAATCAGATGTGACTTCCAGTAAGATCCCTGCCTTTGTGGGATACAGTCGTGTGGATGGAAACTGCAATGTTTTATTATTCCTCCAGTTGTTCCAATAATTCTCAGAGAACAGTGTCATCTCATTGGTATTTCCATGTGCAATCTCTGCCTGGGGTACAGTCTTTCTTCCTACTCTCCCTCTTACTAACCAGATTGTTTTGAAGTGACTAAACCAGGAGCTGATACATGCAGTTCCTTGCCAGGAGGATTTTCAACAGCACTGCCATTGCTTGTGGGCAGAGCGTGCCCCAGCACGCAGAGACAGCCAGCAGGGCATCCCACGTGTGAGCCACCTGACATGCCTAGCCCAGGGAAACATGGGCTCCAGCACTGGGGAGAGGCAGGGAGGAGGGCAGAGTAGACATGCAGAACTGCTTTCTACCCTGGAAGTGCCAGAGGTATGCGAAGGGGAGCGAGTGCCCTTCCACAGATTTGGATGGCCATGCGTTTTCGAGGGAGCAAGTCAGGGAGGCAGGGAGGCAACTCATGAGTTGAGATAAGAACAGTTTAATACTCGAAACAAAGTAAAATATAATAATGATATTAAAATATAACTGCGACTAATCAATAAATAGTAATAACGATAAAAATTTATAATATGATAATAATAATAATATGGCCAGTCTTCGGGAGCGAAGATTTGGGAAAGGTCATTAACCCTTCGAGCCTGCGCAGTGGATTTTTTTTTTTTAGGTGAGACCCAGCGTGTGCTGAACTGAGCCCACCCTTTAATCCTGAGGTTCATCTGCCGGGGCCGAGCAAGCTTGGACAGTGGCAGTGAGGGTCTCAGGACGTAGGTTTGTTTAGAGTGACCTTCTCTTAGATGGATTGCCTTACAGGGCTGACGAGCTCCATCTGCCCAGGGGGCTGGGAATCGAACCCGGGTCGCAGCGGTGAGAGTCCTGCACCCTAACCACTAGACCACCAGGGGCCCCAACGATAAAAATAATAATGAAAAAAACACAAACAAAAAAAATAAGTGATGCACAATACTATTGCTCACCACATGTTGACCAGTTCTGAAATCAGTATTCTGAAATCTGTTCTGTTCTGAATCTCTAGGCTGAAGCTGCCTGGTTTTGGAAGTCCTGACTGAAATATTTCAGTAGTCAAATACTTCAAGGTCAAAGGAGGGACTTCATCCTTCCCCAGAGCAGGGATGAGCTCTCCCCAAACACTTGCCCGCCACCAACACAGCCTTCTCAGTTGCAAGCAGGCATGCTATCCTGAAGCCCTGGTTCGAGGCTCCTAGTGGGTTGAGCATAGTTGCTGACAATCCCCTGGCTGTCATGGAGCCCAGCCACTTTCCTCAGCCTTCACCCTGAGGGACAAGGATCATCTTTTCCCCTGTGCTGTCCCATGCCAAGCAGCCCATGGGTGCTGTGAGGGGCAGGCAGGGAGTCCCTGGCTGCAGGAGGTGCCTGGCCGTTGCACCCACCTTGCAGCAGCAGTGCCGTGCAGCCAGCCCTGTGCTTTCCGTCGGAGCAATTTGGGTGGGTGGGAGAGGGCCTTGGTCCGTGCCTACTGAGAGGTGATCCTGGTGCCACCAGCTGCTGGGGCATTGCCACAGGTGATGAACAGGATGAGTCATCTCCATGTGACACACACCACAGCTCCTGTGGCCCCTGTGGTACCCCATGGCAGTGGCAGGTGACCAGGATGACTTGCAGAGTGACAGTGAATAGGGATGGGATGTAATGGAGACTGGTCCTCTGCTCCAGCTGCTCTGTTGGGTGTCAGGGAGTGGCTTTAAAAATGTTTTCCCCTTTAAGACCCTGGTTGCTAAAGAGGGTTCCTGGGAAGCTAGCACTGACAAGGTGTCACAGCTACCTGGGTGCCAGCTGCCAACAGTCTTCTCTGCACAGCTGGCCATGGGGATGGTGGGTGAACACAACAGAGGCACTTACAGCTGGCTTCCTCATTGCTCTGACAGCCTCATCACCCCAGGGAATGGGTCATCCACCGTGGGACATCCCCTGCTCCTGGGAGTTCCCTTCTGCTCCAACTTTGGGGGCTGGGGCACTCCGCTGTCAGAGTGTTGGTGTGTGTCTCGTGTGTTCGGCAGGGAGGCTCCAGGATGGAGGAGGATGCTCCTTACCATCTCTCAGGATACAGTGACTGGGCTGGTGGCTGGCAATGCTTTCCAGGGAGCAGAGTGCAGTGCAGTGTTGCACAGGCCAGCAGCTGGAGAGTGCTCAACCCATGGGAGAGTCCAGCAGGCTGAAACAAGCACAAACATCCTAACAAACCTGAGCTAACAAAGCCGTGCCTGTGCCACTGCTTAAGGAAGTCCCATTCTTGTTGCAGCATGTGTTTTTGCTCCTTGTCCTGCTGGAGGGAAGTGGTTTGGGGGACACCAGAGGCTGAAGGTGCCAGTTCCCATCAGCAGTGAGATCAGGTTCTGGAGGCTTACTGCCAAGCTGAGGCTGTTTGAGGGAGGAGGCCTTCTGGCACTGGTGGGAGATTGCCTTTATGTTGCTCCGAGTGTCTATGTGCCCATCTCTTGACTGGCTGGTACTACATACAACCAGTGTATCTGGCTTCTCTGGGTGGGTTTTTCTCCTTTCTTCAAAGATTGTTTCTCATCTCAGGCCTAGTCCTAGCTAGGCATGAGGTCTTCTTCAGAGAGGGTTTTATGTAGGTCTATGTCTCCTGTTTCTTAAGCCTATGGCCTGGCCACAGGAATCCCTGCTTAGTGGGGTGGGCACAGTGGGGCTGAGCTGAGAGAACCCACTGGAAAGCTATGTCCTGAACACTATGCTGTTCCTGCTGTCCAGAACTGGCCTGTCTGCATGGCAAGGGAACACTGGACCAGACTGTCAGGGGTTTCCTGCTTCCCTTGAAATACACTTCACTTGGCAGATATTCTTTTAGCAAGATACTAAAGATTCTAGCCTCTGCTGCCCGTTCAGCTGTTGTACACATAGACATGGATTTGCTGGGATGTGAGGCTGAGCTGGCTTTAAAGTAGGTGTCTGTAAAGGTAGTCTTGAGTTTTCATGCTTTGATTGCTCCCAACTTGATTTCTCTTCCTCCCTCACCCTCCATTGTTGGATTGTGGCACTAGGAAACCTCTGCCAAGAGCAAAGGAGGGACAAATTTGCAACAGCCAGGGTGACAGGATTTGTCCAGGGCATCTTACTTCTGTGCTGCAGCATCCTCTCTGTGCTAGATCTCTGCACAGCTTCAAAAGAAACAGTTCATGGCAGTGCTGCAGGGCACTTCCATCTGCTCTGAACCTTCTCTGGCCTAGGAGAAAGCAGAGTTAAAGGAGTTCTCTCTGGCTAAAAATGCCACTTCACTGACCCTCAGTTAGCAGCCTGGAAGGATCATGAATTCTGGAAGAGAAGGAGCAAGTGGCTAGAAGGGGCTGAAGTGTTCCAGCATCAGCAATCCTCGATTGTATCTGCTTGTCCTTAACTTGTCACTTCATTCTCTCTTCCTCAGTGCCAGCAAAGAAGGTCACTGCAGCTCACAGAATCACAGAATCTGCTGAGTTAGAAGGGACCCACAAGGATCACTGAGTCCAACTCTTAGCCCGGTACAGGACCATCCCCAGGAGTCACACCATGTGTCCTACAGTATCATCCAAACGCTTCTTGAGCTCTGTCAGGCTTGGTGCTGTGACTACTTCCCTGAGGCACCTGTTCCAGCACCTAAACACCCTCTAGGTGAAGAATCTTTTTCTAATATCCAACCTAAATCTCCCCTGACACAACTTCAGGCCATTCCTTTGGGTTCTGTCACTTGTCACCACGGACAAAAGATCAGTGTCTGCCCCCACTCTTCTCCTCACTAGGAACATTTAGATTGCAGTGAGATCTCCCTCAGTCTCCTCTCCTCCAGGCTGAACAGACCAAGAGCCCTCAACTGCTCCTCATACGGCTTCCCCTCAAGGCCCTTCACCATCTTTGTTGCCCTCCTTTGGATGCTCTCTAAGAGCTTAATATCTGTCATGGTGCCCAAAACTGCACACAATATTCAAGGTGAGGCCGCTCCAGTGCAGAGCAGAGCAGGACAATCTCCTCCCTCAACAAGCTGGTGATGACAACGAGCCTGATGCCCCCCAGGACATGGTTGGCCCTCCTGGCTGCCAGGGCACTGCTGACTCAGATTCAACTTGCAGTCGATCAGGACCCCCAGGTCCCTTTCCGTGGCACTGCTTTCCAGCATCTCATTCCCCAGTCTGTTTGTACATCCAGGGTTGCCCCATCCCGGGTGTAGTATCTGACACTTCCTCTTGTTGAACTTCATATGGTTGGTGATTGCCCACCTCTTTTAATTTGTCGAGGTCTCTCTGCAGGGCCTCCCTGTCTTCAAGGGAGTCAACAGTTCCTCCCAGTTTTGTGTCAGCTGCAAATTTGCTTAGTATCCTTTCCAGTCCTGTGTCCAAGTCATTTATGAAGATGTTGAAGAGCACAGGGGCTAAGATGGAGCCCCGTGAAACCCCACTAGTGACAGGTCACCAGTCTGAGATTACACCGTTCAGTATTACCCTTAGTGCTCGAACCATGAGCCAATTGTTCACCCACCACACGATGTGTGCTGGACATTTTGTCCAGAAGGATCCTGTGTGTATTTCACCCTGGTGTAGAGCTCAAGAGTGAACTCTGGAGCTTGGCTGCATTTATCCTAGTATTCACAGCAACATGCTTCTCAACCCTCTTTGGACTCAGAAATTGTTTGCACAGCTCAAGAGCAAACCTGCACACCTGAGGAAGAGTTGTGCCGCATCATTATTTCCTATGATGGCCAGGGTCCTCCCAGGAGAACTTGTCCAATTGAGTATTGCTGATCATTTTCTGTGTTGTGGTTTAACCCCAGCCTACAACTAAGTTCATGAACCTGCTTGCTTACTCCCTCCACTCCTGCTAGGATGGGGAGGAGAATTGCAAAAAAGTTGGAAACTCCTGGGTTGAGATAAGAACAGTTTAATAATTGAAACAAAGTAAAACATAATAATTATAATAAAATATAACAATGCAACTAATAAATCAATAGTAATAATAATAATTGTAATGAAAGAAACCCAAACAAGAAGGACAAGTGATACACAGTACAATTGCTCACCACATGTTGATGCCCACCCCATTCCCCAGCAGCCCCCCTCCATCCTTTCTGCCAAGTACTCCATTTATATACTAAGCACGATACTCTATGGTATGGAATAGCCCTTTGGCCAGTTCAGGTCAGCTGTCCTGACCAAGCTCCCTCCCAGCTCCCTGTGCACCTACTTGCTGGCAGAGCATGAGAAACTGAGAAGTCCTTGGCTTAGGGTAAGCATTACTGAGCATCAACTAAAACATCTGTCAGTTTGTCATCAACATTATTCTCATACTGAATCCAAAACACATCATTGTGCCAGTTACTAAGAACAAAATGAACTCCAGGATATCCTGATACGCAGTTCTGATATGTGTGGCTGATAAATATATCCCTTTTTTCAGGGATGACTACAGGACCTTCCAAGTCACAAAGTGAAGCCCAAAGATTCATGGTCTGTCTATATTAGTCTGCTGAGGCCTGGATGAACTCTCTGAAGATATGCCTCCCCATATTCCACATTGAACAGCTTTGGACGTTGGAGCTGAACTCTTCACCTGCCAAGGGGCGATTGACGTCATCATTCCTCCTGTAAGAAAGCCAAAAGGAAGCTCCCTTTTGATTGATCCAGGCCTTACATCCCTTGAAGAGAAGATAAGGACACAGAAGAATGCTTCACCACTGGGATCACTGCTGAGCTTTATAACCAGGCCATAAACTGACCACCTGCTCTCTCTGCTCTGCAGGCTCTCCCTGGTTGCTGGGAGCTCATCACCCACAGCCCTGACAACGCACTGACACTTTCCTGCATGGTCCCAGACACTGCCCAGTCTGGCAGCAGTGTCACCTCTTGGCATTAACTCTCATGGGAAGAGGAAGAAGCAGGGAAGTATTTGTCTAGGTTAGCCCCAAACCAGCAGCTGACTGTAACTGCTCTGCCAGATGCAGACCTTAGGAAAAGTTTTTTCTGTGCATGCCACCTCATCATAAACCATCTCCTCTTGCTACTGAGGTCTCGTTTGCTGAAAAAGATAAAAAGAGGTGTGTATCGAAGCACAGCTCAAATTCCAGAAGTAATTTGTCGAAGCTCCTGGGTTTTACATACAGGCAGGACAGAAAACTGGCAACTTCAGATGAAGCAATAGAGTCCCAGAGTGACTTCACTTCTACAGGTGCAACTACTTTATAGGTTTCTGTCAGATGTTGTTCAGCCCTGCCATTTCTGAAGACATGGAGACATTCTTGAGTCTCTGAGAGTGCACTATCTGTTCTGAATAAAGTAATCTTACTAATCCCTAATGGCTGACTGTTGACCCTAAGCACATATTTTATGAAGTTTGCACTCAAGAAACTTAAACACAAGAGACGGGAAATTAAGCAGAAAGTTCAGAGGCATTTTTCTGCTGTGTATGTACACACAGCACTCTGGATAACTTAGGTGCTTTCTCATAGTCAGACCTGTCGGGGTGAGAACACCCAGCTTTGGGCAGTGCAGTTACTGGTTGCAAATGCACTAGCCTCTTGCTATTACAAACAAGTGAAGTGGAAATGACCTCTCATAGTCTCTAGTCCAACCTCCTGCTCCAAGCAGGGCCTTCTAGATCACGTTGATTAGGACTGTAAGCAGCAGAATTGTGAACATCTCGAAGAGTGTTGGATCTAGAATTTCCATGAGTCCCCGTTCTAGTATTCCTCATGGGAAACATATTTTTGCTAGTATTTAATCAAATTTTTGCATGTTTACAAGATCGCCATTCTAGCACACTATTACTTATGTATGGGTTTTTTGCTTACTGGTGCATGGCAGAGTCTGAAGACAATGTTTATCAGGGGACAATAAATGCTTCTTTCCCTCCTCATGTGCCCAAACACTTGGGTTTCATTCCAGAGTTAAAAATCTCCTTTTCCTCTTCTGATTACTTTTTAAAAGGGTATCCTTCTTCCTCTGTGTAGGAGTGGAAGAAGTCCCCAAAATATGCAGGTTTTTCCTCTCTTTGGGCTCAATCACATAGCAAGAGATGCTCCTAGGAGTTTACAAACACTTATGCCCAGAGTTTAGGAAACTTTTACCTTGGCTGATCCATGGAGATGACTTGCTTACTGCCTTCTCCTATTTGACTCTGACATGAATAATATCTAGCTCTCAACTGACAACCAAATATATAGTCAAGTTTTAAACTTTGATTATGGTTGCAAAACCCTACATTCTGCTGGAGAATTAGCTGCTCATGGCATGGATGGGTGTTAAAAACTGGCTGGAGGGCAGGGCCCAGAGTGTGGTGGTGAACGGCGCTACATCCAGTTGTGGTCGGTCACTAGTGGGCTTTCCCAAGGCTGAGTGTTGAGGCCAGTCCTGTTTAATATCTTTAGCAATGACCTGGACAAGGGGATCAAGTGCACCCTCAGTGCAGGGGGCAAGTTGATAGTCAGAGACAGTACCAGGGACACAACCTGTATTTTGTTTGATTGTCAGGATTTGCATTTAGGAACACAGCTTAGTGGGACTTGGCAGTGTTAGGTTTATGGTTGATGATCTTAAAGCTCTTTTCCAACCTAAATGATTCTATGAGTCTTAGTTGATAAACTTAATCACTGATGTAACATCTCATTCACAAATATTCCAATACACTTTGTGCATTCTAGCTGTATTTATGTCTCCTAGCATAAGCTCAGGGAAGGCAGAAACAGTGTGGGGCAAGCATATCCATATATTTACAGAACATCACCTAAACCATAAAAAAAAATTTCCCCCAAAAAGCCATGAATCCCATGTAAATGCAAAGTTAATTTTTAGTAATTCACAGACAGAAACAAGCTACTTGTAGTTTCCCAAAGCTTACCAGAAGGTAAGAGTATGCATGCAGATAGCTATTGCAGAACAGCCCCAAAGCTTCCTAGAGAACCACTCCTCTCTTTGACAGATGCTCTTCAAGTGGAGATGAATAAAGAGGGCTCACTTCAGGTGTCCATTTACAGATATGTGCAACTTACTGGATATCCAAAATATTTGAAAGGGACTGGCAGATAAGAAAAAAGACTTTCAGGAAACCCAGACCCTTCTAGGGCAGCAGTTTGGGGCTTGCTGCAATATCCCACAGAATGCACAGAGACACCGGATATTACCAGACAAGTCAAACATTTCAGTCCCAGCCCTATTCTCTGCTCCAGAGCACTTCACAGTAGGGTTTTTCAGCCTCTTTGCCTCAGTCACTGGGCAAGCCAGAACAGACTAGCTTATGTAGGACCAGTTTTAGGTCAACTCTAAACACTTTTGCACCTAATGTCAGGAAGAAGTATTCAGAACTGCTTAAAAGGTAAAATAAAACACATGTACCAGATTCTCACATAATTTCTCACCAGTTGACAAAAAAGCTCTTAAAAGGATTAATTTTTCCTCAGTGTGAAAGATGAGACAGAGTTACAGAGGAAAATTATTTTTTGAGGTTATCTGTCTAGCTAAGAATGCCCTGTCCAGAAACCTATGCTGCTTCTATAAATGTTTAGGGTTTAAAAAATGAAGCAGCAGCTACATGACCAGCTCAAAACTCATAAAGCTGAGATAGAACACAATACAATCCCACACATGGCAGTGAATGCCACAAATTCATCTATGAGTCATCTGCCCACAGAATAAAGTTTTTACAAAACTGAATACTGTAGAGTCTCCTTCAGTAAACATACTTGGATTCAATGATCAGGAAAAAGAAAGTTAACTTTGCCAAGTAAATGAGATTGATTGTGTACCAGTGACATTAATAATACAGATTAAAAGAAACTGCTCCTAACAGAACGTTTATGCATACAAACCACACTGATTTATAAAAAGCTTTTCCTACACCCCGTACTGAGAACACAAAATGAGATTTAAAAGAAAACAAATGCTGCCACCTAGGGAACAAGGTGGAAATCCACCAATTCAGGCTCTTCGGACTGTCTCCCATGGGGTTCGGGCCACGGCTCTCCTTTCTGCTTTTGCTCATGTTCCTGTGTCACCGAGGACAAATGGAGCAGCGATAGTACTGGCTAAAGCTGCACTGGTATCCACAGGAAGAGGGAAGTCTCTCCTGGGTGACTGCTGATGGGTAGCACCATTGGATACATGTTCTCCAATACACAAGGGTTTTCAATAGCTAACAATATCTTTTGAGACTTAAACGTTTCAGTGGAAGCACGGTGGGTTTGACACGTTTCTATGATACACAAGACAACTTCAGGATTCCCTGTCCTGAAAGACTGTGACAGCAATTCAAGGAGAGATGCTTTCCTCCTTGTTCAAACTAGATATCAACTCTGATGGAGAAAGCCCGCATACCCTTTAAAGTGCCTGAAACAAAGGGGCTGAGCACTTCCAAAATACTCACAGCTAAGCTGGGAGCTGAAGCCCAGCTGTCCTAGAAAACACACACACAGTGTCTGCTGGGCAACAGAAGACGTGAAGTCCAGGAACTTTTTTTTAACGTGTTTCCTGGACAAATGTAAAAAAAATTCCATAGGAGGGAGAGTTGGGAATTTAATCAATTAAAAAAGCTCTTCTTGTAGCTCAACTGGGGAAAAAAACATTCATCTGTACATTGCATTAGCCAAAGCCAGTAAGACATCTTCTGACCTTCGTTTGACCTATATGGATGGCTGCACATTCTCCTCCCAGTCAGATCAGAACTGTGCTGATCCTGTGAAGCTAGAAAATATCATAAAATCCTAATCAATCAAAATATTATCCAACAACCTGAGCTCAGACAGAAAAGAGATCCTTTCTTGTTTCACAGTCATGCCATTCAGCTAGTATAACTCCTTATTAGCTTCATGCATGTGTAATAAGCTAACGAGAAAGCTTGCCATAAGGTTGTTGATGTCTAAAGGTTTCAGTAACATCCTTCTATGTTACTGAATTACAAATTATGTTATGAAGCTGTTATTATTATGTTATGTTAATACTATGTTATTATAAGTTATGAAGTTGTGTCAGGGGAGGTTTAAGTTAGATATAAGGAAAAGGTTCTTCCCCCAGAGGGTGTTTGAGCACTGAAACAGGTTCTCCAGGGAAGCAGTCACAGCACCAAGCCTGAAAGAGTTCAAGAAGCATTTTGGACAATACTCTCAGCCACATGGTGTGACTCTTGGGGTGTCTTGTGTGGGGCTAATGGTTGAACTTTGATGATCCGCGTGGGTCCCTTCTACCTCAGGATATTCTATGATTCTACTGATTTTAGCAGTAAATTTTAATGCCATGAGTAGGTGCCAGTCAGCACTTTGAGCAGTCAAAGCGACATAGGGATTTTAGTGCATCTGGTAAATCAGGCATGGTGATCACCAAATGCTGCTGCGTAGTTGTGTACTAGTCAATTTTAATTTCAAGGAGGCTGGAACTTTTTCATATCCTGTGCTATATAATAGTCTCTCTGTTAAAGAGAAATATACTTCTTTGCTACAGCTAGAAATGTACATTTAAACAGTTTGAACCCACTGTAGCCAGTGATGCAAGATTCACAAGCTGTCTTTCCCTCTTTGCCACTTAATTTTGCTGCTCTAACACTGTTATCTAGATGACTTCCTACCTCACCTGTATATAAAATGGACTTCTAACAGCATCACTGAAGGCAACTGGATTAGGCCATGAGTGAGGACTCTTCATACAGTTAAGCCTCATAGGAAGCTTCATAGGAAGGCTTAGATTCTTAGTCTAGAAGTATGAGTCCTACTCTTCATATGAATAAGATGAACATTGTCCTAAATGTAATTTACAGTTTTTAACTTAAAACAAAAAAATTAAGCCCACTATACTGAAATTCACCTTCTTTTTGATCTATAAAGGTTCATAAACACCCGACTGGTGTACATTATTGTTATGTTTCTGGTTTTTTGCTTGCAGACCTCCAGTTGTGTCACACGATGTTCCTCTGTCAAGTGATTAGCCTTCGCTCGAAGAAAATGAAAGCAGGCGTGTGCTGGAAGGTAAGGGTAGTTTTGACCCTTTAAAGGAACCATAAGACAAAAGCATTATTGTTTTTCAAACCCGAAGTCACTGACCTGAGAATGTTCCTCGGGCACAAAGTGTGCTGTACAACCCTACCTGCACTGCTGCTGCCCAGCAAAGCCTGACACAGCCATTGTCTGGGGCCAGTGGTAAAGCAGGTGCTGCTTGGCTTGGATCAAAGGTAGAAGCCACCTGTGCATTACCAAGCACCACAGGGCAACCCAAATACAGTTAATTTCAATCAACATGCAGGAAACAGAAAGGAACAAACCTAAGAAAGGCTATGTGCCCATATTCATGACAAGTGCAAGTAAAGGACCAAACCCCAGGACATGCACACCCTCCCTGCAGGATGGTCCACCAGATCCACTCTGGAATGCACTCTTTTACATCAGTCTTGAGCTTTCCGATTTTGCTCTGATGTTTGCTACAGGAAGTGGCTCTTGGGTGCCAGCCGGGGAAGTGACACTGTTGCCTCACGGAGCAGAGCCCAGAGGGACAGGGACTTGGATGGGAGTGCATGTCCCCTGCCCATGCCTCCAGCATTCCAAAACAGCCCTTACTTGCAGCAGGAGCAGAGGGTGCCCAGGTCACTGCTCTCTGCCTGCAGGACCTGCAGGTAGGGAGCCAGTGGCAGAGGTTTGGTACATGTTGGGTCGCCATCACCGGTTTGGTAGCTGACACAGGAAACCCCTCCAGTGGCTCCTCAGGGGTTGTTGGCACCTGTGGGCTCAGAATATCCCAGAAGCAAACAGCACTGCCTTTGTTTCTAGCAGAGGTGCTAGGGCCTCCCTGATCCCAGGTGGCGCTGTGGGAATGGCACTGGGTACCCGTTCACTTCCTTCTCCAAACAACTGACTTACTGGTATAGAGTCGGGACATCGCTTTCTTATGAGCCATCTTTCATAAGAAAATAAATTTGGGGTCAGGTTATAACTTTACTATGGCTATGTTTATAAACACTAGTTTGATACAGTAACAATACTTTAAACAAAACTTTAAGCTTGTTTATTAAGACACGCTACACAGAAGGTACATTTAAGGAATTGTTTCCATTTGGATCATCTGTATCCCTCTCATTTTCTTGAAAAGTGGCCATCTGCCATATCAGCAAGATCCCATTTTGAAAATTTCAACATTCTTGTTTTCTTCACTGCAAGCAGAAGAAAAATATTTCAGAAGAGAAACACTATACTTGACAGACACATTTTATATAGTGGACTCACCCATGTCTAAATGCAGTGATGCATTTAATTGCATCACTTGTGGCAAGCATTACCACAAAGTAACCATGATGCAAAGATTTATGAATCACAGAGAATGAGTAACTTACCAGAGGTAGCCTTACATCAGGTTTTGTTACTTATAAAAACCTGATAAAACCATCTGCAAATCTGAGAACTATCAACCCATGTGACAAATCTCTCCATGAGGAATAACATGTCAATTACAAAGCACTAATGCAAGTTGAACCTCAAAGTCTCTGAGGTGGGAGCCAGTTCTAATGCTTACAAAATTTTCCCCTTTCACATGGGAATTCAGTAGGAAGGGAGTGCATTCTGATGCATCTCTGCACCTGAGGCTTCATTATAATTTGAATGTGTGGTTCTCCGAACACTGGAATCTTCTTTAAGGAAATTTTAGCCAAGTATCCCTTAGTTTGGAAACATTTTTTTTTTTTTTTATTTTGAGGTGCTCCATGTACAATCTCAATTTACCAGACAAGTGCAGACACAAAAAGAAAGTAATAGAATGCAAATTGTCCTACCTCTTCAGTTTGCTTCCCTATCTTAATAGAGTCAAGCTGTTTTACTCCTCATGATATTCAAGAGACTTGTGATTACCCAAAGGTAGGGATAATCTGTACTAATAGTTGCATCAGGGATCTTTTAACCAGAAGGGAGTGGAGCAAATTAGGCATATGAAAGAAAATATCAAGATCAGGGGATGTAAAACACCTGTAAAAATGCAAGAAAAAGTTCTGACTGAAGGATAGACCTTAGGCTAAACCCTGCAGAGGCAGCTCAAGCTTCTGCATCTGTTTCCAAGAGCTTGTGGTGCTGCCAGACTAGGTTTAAATTAGTATCAGATATTGTCATTGCTACTGGACACTGAGTGTGGAAGAGACCTGAGATTTGCATTTGAGCACCCACTTAAGAATGGATTAAATCTAAGCTTTAAAAAAAAAAAAAAGGCAAGGAGGAAGACCAACTTTGGTCTTACAGTTAAAGAGCTTCACTGCAGAACCAGGATGGGCAGGGTTTGTGCTGCACCTTTGTTCCAGGTGTTTCATGTTATCATGGATCAGTCACAGCAACCTCTTCTGCAGTACTCATAATGCATATGTGGCTTTCGGGATGCCCACACAGTCTTCCATGGCTAAAAGAGCCCATGGACAGTACCGTCTTGGTCATCAGAGAAGTGCAACTCCCTCTAAAAAGTCCTTTCATGGGCTTAAATATGGGCTAGAACTAACCTGCAAGTTATCTGTTCAGAATCACCTAAGCTAACTGAGAAGTGAATTTTTATAACTTAGTACTGGATGTGCCCATATATCTGTGACTGTTTCTTTATCACCACATTACACTATTTCAGCAACTGGTCATGCAGCTGGTTAAGAGAAGGAAAAAGATCCCCTGTCACTCCTAAGGTGTGTGACAGACTGTACCTTAGACTCCTTGGAGTGAAATGACCAATGCTTATGACTATGACTATGTTTTTCAAAGCTGAAATTCTTCCAGTAAGACAAAGTGTTTTATCTGTGTTGTGTTCATGCCAAGTCAAACACTTTAGGACAACAACTCCAACAACAAAAATATGCTAAATAAAATTCTACCTTGTGTGTGTAATTGGATTAAATCCCATGTATCACACAAAACATGTATGTTACATCTTATACTGAAAAGACATAAGCCCCATCACAAATTACTTAAGAAATCACTTAAGAGAGTTGAAATAAACAGCAGATTCGGCTGGAAAACCCTTTGTTCTGTGTGCAATGCTGTATTCAGGGATCTGCCATGCACCCATCTGGAACTGAGGGATCACACCTAAAAAAATGAAACATCCTAGAAACATAAGGCTGGATGTCAAAGCCCATCCTTCTGCTCTGAAAGGATCAAAGACACTGTTTAAGTCATTAGATGTTCTTCTGCCTATACCTCCACATTATGGATTTGCACTCTCTGTGGGCAATACTTGGCACTTCTCTGTCTTTTTTTGTACTGATTTCACTCGGTTTCTCCATACCCCTGGGAATGTTGATGCTGTCCTGCTCAGATCATCATATCCATGCCATTTGCAATTTTTATTGTCTTGTTTCCAATATCCATTTTAATTACAAAAATACTGAATTACATGTTACACCTAAAGGATAACTCACTTAATAGCTCTTTCCAGGTTGACTGTAAAATGCTGACTGCTGCTTTTGAACCACAGCATTTCAAACCTCTGTGACTTCATCCTTTAACAATTTCAGCTGAATAACTATTTGTCTGTTTATGCGAATGTCAAGTGGAGATATGTAAAATGTCTTATTAATAGCATGCAGTAGCACTTCTGTTTCCTCCTACATTGTTTGGCCAGTTATCTTGCCAAAAAATGAAATCTCATGGATTTGATTGGATTATTTCTGACAAATCTGTATCAGCTCTGCTTACTTTCTTTTTTACCTCTGGTTATGTACAAAGCCAATCACTTAATAACTTACTCCAACATCATTTTAGACAGTAAAAAGTGAGTAGGCTCCTAATATGTAATATGCCAAAACCTCTTTTCTCCCCTTTTCACAGATTGTACTCTGCGTGAACTGTGGTTCCCTGTTTTCTTTTTTTTGTTTTGCTTATGTTCCCTTGGTCATTTGGTCATTCGAATTTTGTAAATTATCTGGTCACAATTAATTTTTCCTCTGCCTCAAAGCCAGAAACACATTTCAGCCTTCCCTTTCTTGAGATCTCTCTGTTCATAATTTTGTAATCTGTTATTTCATTAATATAAATTGCCTTTCACCATTAAAATTCTATTCACAAGCAGTTCCTCTCAGTTTGTACTGAGAGAGCACTCTATAAAGATTTCCAGTCAATCATAATGGAGGGTAACAATGCTCATTACATATTGATTTTCTATGTTTTCAGTTTTTTAAATTATTAAATTATTAATAATTAATAATTAACATTAATTATGAATTCATTCATTGTTTTAATTAATTTATTAATTTATTAATAAATTATTCTTTCAGGCAATCTTTTTCTTGATTTTTAGGCACCCTGTAAGATATTATTGCAAAACAGTATTTTCTCGTAACACTCGGCATTCTTAGTCTTCTCTATGAAAGGAAAGACAGGAGATTGGATCTTGAATTAAAAGCTGCATTTTGGGTGGGATCTTTCATGTTTTCTGATGGAGAGTGTGGAACAATATGTCATTATATTAAATGGCAATATGGCACTGTATGAACATAACAGGCAACCTCCTCTAAGATACTTCTCCTTAGGAATTACAAAAGCGAATATTCAGTACTCCCAGCTAACTGAATCCATTCAAAGCCATTTACAGGTATCATTAGAAAATATTTTGCAAGGGATTTGCATCTGAGAGGACGCTGCTGAAACCGCAGTGCAGCTGCGCAAACTCTCCAAAGCCAGTAAAGAATGTATCAGTTAGCTGGGATGTCAGGGTGAAGATTCTAGTTGCATACAGGGAAGGGAAGGATAAGATGTCAATTAAGTGACTACCTGTTTGAAAGGCAGAGCACACACTCGTTTCCATAGGTCTCCCCATCAGTGCCACAAACTGGATGGAAGTCCCTTGGACATCCAGCCGAAGGATACTTGGAGCAGTCCGGCTAGGGAAGACAGGTACAAAAGAGGTCTAAGGTACACCATTTGAAACAGGTTTCTGCTCAGCTTCTGAAGAATACTGGCATGCTTATGCACAGAAAAAAAAGTGTCCAACAGGAGCTGACACAGCATTTTAAAGTGTCACACTTCTATGGGAATTTATCAATTGAAGCTTGGCTCCTGCTGCCTGGCACGGCTTGAGCTGTGGTGTCAGGACATATGCATGCCACACAACCCAGCCCGTCCGACCTCTAAACCTCAGCGGGACACACGGACAGCGCGTTCCCATGAAGGACAACTGCAGATGGAGCTGGTAATGGATGGGGAATCACCACTTGGCGCGCTGCAGCCTGAGCAGGTGGTGCCAGCACGTCCCGGGTCCCTCAGCTGTGGGGAGAGCTCCCTGCTCAGCCCCGGGGCTCCGGAGCCAGGACAGGCACAAATTCCCCATCGCCATGCTCGGGGCTCTGGGGAAGGGGCCGCCGGCACCGGGAGGCCGGGAGGCAGGGACCTTCCCGGGGACGACGGGGCAGGCGGCACTCACCGGGTAGCTGGCCATGGCACCGGGACACGAGACGAGCCCTGTGGGGAGCAACCGGCGTTAACGGAGCCCGGCCCCGCACGGATTCCCTCCGACCTCCGCGGGACCAGTCGCTGTCCGACTCCAGACCCCTGGACCCGCTGCTGTCCGGTCCCGGTCCCGTCCCCGACCAGCCGCTGTCCGGCACCGTGCTGTGCCGGTTCCCTACCCTGCCTCCGGACGGCTGATGCCCACCCCCGGCTTAGATCCCGCCGCCGTGCCGGCCGGGGCACGGCACCAGTTCAGCCTTCCCTTTCCCTGGGACGAGACTGGCCGGGGCACGGTACAGTCCCGTTTCCCACCTCCCCGGCACCGGCTCGCCTCCCTTCCCCCGACCGCCACCGCGCGGTACCGGCGAGGAGGACGGGCAGCAGCACCAGCACCATCAGCAGCCGCGCCATGTCGCGAACTGAGCGGGGCCGGCTCGGGGCACAACGGCCGCGCCGCGGGGGTGGCACGGGCGGGATCGGGCGGCACGGGAGCGGGCGGCGGAGCGGGGCACGGGCACGGCCGGGATGCCACGGAGGGGACGCGGGTGTCGAGGACTGCAGAAACATTCCCAAGGAACGTGCGTGCTCACGGAATGAAAAGCTTTACCGTCAGGGCTGGGCAGCTGGGCAGCGCAGTTAATGGTGGGAGCCCGACTGTGATTTCAGCATTCCCCAGGCTTCCCTGCTTGACTTCAGGTCGCTAGTGCTGCGCGTTTGTGCAGAGTATCCTGGGCAACTCGGAGAAGCTGGAAATACGCATGGAGTGCCATGTGGATGCTTAGGTCGTACCCCTGTCTCCTCAAGAAGTGACATGAAGTGACTTGTGCAGAACTGTGAGTGCCTTCCTGACAAGAGGAAGAGAAAAATTAATACAGCCTCAGCAATAAAACCAGCCTGCCTGCCTCCAAAGGCATGAGAGCACAGGCCAGCAGGGGCTGGAAAGTCTTGGTACACCATCATGCCGGCATGGCTCGGTGTCTTGGTAGCACTGCTTTCCAAAGAGTACCTCATCTGTTGCTTCCTGATAAGAATGATTAGTTTTGCAGAGCCCAGAAGTTGGCTTTACACAGGGTCTGGCACTGCAAATGTTTGTATGCAGTTTACCAAAATATAGGGCATGGGCTTCTTGTAAAATGGCCTATACCTCTGTATATGAGCTGGAGTTAGACCTGTCAAGTGTTTTGATATGTCCCATATAGGTACATACACACATCCTTCTTGTCTCTGTGTCAGCCTCTGAATCCTTCCAAGCATGGCTTTTCTTCTGCGTGTTTCTGACAGTGTCCCCTGCCCACATGGCGTCATTCGAAGGTTATTACCTGCTTAATATGTTCTCATTCCTCCAGGTAACCCCTGCAAACTGCTGGCAGTGTTAAACTTTCATTCAGAGCACACCTCTGAGATTACTACCCGTGACAAGGGATGCTTCACACAAAAGCCTCTGGCTTGGCTATTTTAAGCAACATGCCTGATCAGAATATCTTGTGGCTGCTGAAGCGCGTAGAGGGGTATTTCTCTCTGCTTGATCTCCTTCCCTAGCTTTTCCTAAGGTTTTGCCCCAGGTTTGCCTGCTAAGCCATTTGAGTTGAGGGCATCTTTTTGTTATCTTGTTACTGGTGGGGTGTTTGCTGGATTTGCCATCCTGGGGGGACCTTTAGGTCCCAGAGAAATTTCCTTGGGAGAAGGAGCATCAGGGGATTAAATACTGAAGAGTTAGGCTGTGGTGGGTTTCCTTGTTTCTTGAAGGTGTGATTTTTTGAAGGAAGAGGTGCCAGCTGAAAGCGAAGAAAGCAGAAACAAGGGAAAGGTGAAGAAAGCAAAACTCAGGGTAGGAGTTATTTCTTAAGCTGTTAATTTCTGAAGTTCATGTCACTAAACAGTTAAGTACAAAACTCTTGCACAGAAAAAAAAAAAACCTGAACACAACAAACCCAGTAAGAGCTCAGTGTAGCTGTTGGTAGCAAAGATGAGCTTTCTCCTGAATAATTCCAGCACAGCAAGCACAAAATGGGCGTGTACTGTTAACATGTCACCTCAGAGAACACCTGCCCCCTAAAAAACATTCTCCACATTAATATATTTTCCAATGAGGAAATTATATGGTCATCAGTATGTTGCACTTGATCTCAGATAAATGGGGTGAATGGGACAATTTTGGTTTAACATCACTCGAGTTATCTTTCTGTGACAGTAACACGAACTCATTCACAGCCACGTATTCTGTCCCAGATGCTTCCTCCTGATGTGGCAGAGAAAATAGGGAAAAGTAACCCGAAGGTGCTCTATTAACTCTCAGTGTCACAATTGTATTTGAAACTGGCGCCAGTCCAGTCTCCTCAGTTCTGAAAGCATTTTGTTTCACTTATTTAAATTTTTCTACTAAATTTTCTACTGAGGTTATTTAATTTTGCCTTATTTGAATAAAATTTTAGAGACAGGTCTTTAGAGAAGGGAAAACTATAGAAATAAGATATTAAATAGAAGAAAAGATAACTTACAAATTTTTTCTTCTGGCAAGATTGAGGGCTATTAAAAGATACTAATTTTCTTTTATAAATTATTAAGAACTGGAAGCAAGGAAGAGGATAATTACTCAGAGGGCTTCTAAATAGCTTTTGTATCCTGTTAACACATTTCTGATATGAATGCTGAGTCACTGGAAAGGAAAATTGCAGAATTATTTGCATACCTTCTAGAAGTTATCTTCTTGTTAACATCAGGTAGCTGATTAATAAACATGGAAGATAATAATGATCCTAGCATATAG
This sequence comes from Lepidothrix coronata, assembly GCF_001604755.1. Classification (NCBI taxonomy): domain Eukaryota; kingdom Metazoa; phylum Chordata; class Aves; order Passeriformes; family Pipridae; genus Lepidothrix; species Lepidothrix coronata. The sequence goes on from NW_016690193.1 coordinate 2,650,644, forward strand.
GCTGCAGGGAACAATGCATAATTAGAAGTTACATCCCTGCAGAAAAGGTTTATTTCTGCCTTATGCTTAATGGAATAACCCTCTGTGCTTGGAAGCTGGAATTTATTTGAACTTCAGTCCCTTTTCAAAGTAAATGTATATGACTCCCTGAAAGAAAAAGTTCCTTTAGTGAGTTTGTATGTACTTCATATTCTTCTGCTACCCAGTGGTTAGTTACTAACAAGGTTGTGACCCAAAGCATCGAGATTTTGTGACTGAAAGAGCAGCTGAGTTGACTAAGGGCAGGGTTCACACGAGAAGTGCATGCCTGTGTCCTTTGGAGTAAAGAAGTGTTACAAAGGAGAGTGTATGTTTGGCTTGGAGAACCAAGGGTGTAGCTCAGAGCCTCTGGTTCATCTATGAAGAAAATTTTTCTATAGCAAGGAGTGACTGTGTATTTGCCACTGCTTCCAGCAGGACTGGCCTGTAGTCTGGCTGTGCCTTGGAAAAAACAAAACAAACTGCTGGGTCAAACTGTTGGGATTGAAAACCCTCTGGTGCTCCTTGGTCTTGCTGCTGCTCCAGTGAGTGCTGCCCAGGGGCTTCTGAGATTGCTGCAAAGATTGGCCATTCGTTTTTACCACCCTAGTGGTGGCGGCAAGAAGGTCATTCTATAGCTCCACCTGTACAGTTTATCCTCAGCCACTCATGACTGTCCTGCCTACTGGAGATGCTCGGTTGCTTGGGTCTGCTTGTGAAGGTGTTTCCCCTCTTAAATCTGTGCAAATCAGCCAGGTGAGCAAGGACCTACTGCTAAAAATCCCCGAGTACCCCACCTGTATTGGACTGAAGTGGCAAACTCTAACACAGGGTCATGGTGTGGGTGGCCCAGACTTATTCCAGGATGTTCCCTATCTCCCAAAACCAGGCTAAGCAAAACAGGAATTATTTTTATACAGTCAGTAATGAGTAGGTCTTAAAAAAATAGCCAGTGATTAATGTGGACATCAACAAGCTGCAGAAAAATAATGTGCTTGAATGTGGCATAGATTCAATATCAATAAAAGCTTTTAGACAAAGAATGATAAATGCCAGCATAGAGTCATAGAGTGGTTTGGGCTGGAAGACATCTTTAAAGGTCATCTAGTCCAAACTCCCTGCAATGAGCATCTTCAACTAGATCAGGATGGTCATCCATCCAACCCGACCTTGAATGTTCCCAGGGATGGGGTATCCACCACCTCTCTGTGCAACCTGTGCCAGTGTCTCACTGTCCTTATAGTAAGGAATTTCTTCCTTATATCTACCCTCCTTTAGTATAAAATCATTACCCTTTTTCCTGTCACTATGAGCCCTACTAAAAAGTCTGTCCCCATCCTTCTTATAAGCCCCCTTTAGGTACTGGAAGGCTGCAGTGAGGTGTCCCCAGAGCCTTCTCTTCTCCAGGCTGAACAACCCCAACTCTCTTGGCCTGTCTTCACAGGAGAGGTGCTTCAGCCCTCTGATCATATTTGTGGCCCTCCTCTGTACCCATTCCATCAGGTCCATGTCTTTCCTGTGCTGAGGGCTCCAGAATTGGATGAAGCACTGCAGGTGGGGTCTTGTGAGTGTGGAGTAGAGTGGGAAAATCACCTCCCTCAGCCTGCTGGCCACACTTCTTTTTATGCTGCCCAGGATTTTGTTGCCTTTCTGGGCTACAAATGCGCATTGCCAAGTCATGTCCAGCTTTTCATTCACCAGTACCCCCAAGTCCTTCTCCACAGGGCTGCACTCTGTAACCCTTCATCCCTATCTGGTGTTCATTTTTAAGTAACTGAGTCTCTTTGTGAAAATCTGAACTAGCCCCCTATTCTTGATGTATCTCGCAAAGAAAATGTGTTGAAGACTTGTGGACTGTGACATCATTGGGGATTTCCAAGACTCAGCTAGACAAGGTCACAACTTTGTTGATGTACGGTTGGCAGTAGTTCTGTTCTGAGTGGGAGGGGGGGCTAGAGTCCCAGAGATCCCTTCCAGCCATCACTACTATGACTCTGTGTCCCTATCCCTGAAATCCATTCAGAGCTTTGACCCGCTGATTCATATTGTGTTTGCTTATGTTGTCTGTTCTCCTGAAATCAGTAGGCATCAGACATTGGAAGGATGGAGACTTATGGATATGCAGCTTAACAAAGGTATCAAAAATGTATTTGGTGGTACCATTTATTCCTGTTATTTGAAATTATATCACCTTTATTGGGAAAGAAAGATTGGCTGGCATACCTGTGCCAGGATGGGTGTGCCAAAACTGAAGGAACAACACGTTATTTGTCGGGTCCTCAGGAACTTGTCAGTGAGACATTGGCAATGTCCAGGAGTGCAGAAACGCCTTCATTGCAGTAAAAAGGGCTTCAATATGTTCCTTACTCTTCTACCATATGGAAAAATTGAGTGGTGATAAGGGGAACCTTAGGAGCATTCTCTATTGTTCTCTGATTCACGGAAAGCCTTTGAATTAGCGCATTAATAACTATTTCGTGCCTCTTTCAGCACCTCAGAGAGTAAGACCAATGAGCCTAATCAAAACCCAAATTATTTCATGAAGATGGGACAAGTGGAGAACTGTTTTGTACCACTTAATGAAAAGACATCTCTTTGCAAACAGAGAGTCAGGCTATTTATGGATTTTCTCAAGCACAACGACAGCATGGGCTTAGATGGCAGGGCAGGCTGGGAATGAGGTATGAGACACCAGATCTCAGCATAAAATTAGTTCGCAACCTCAAAAAGCAAGCTGATCTATCGCCTCATCTGCTTAAAACGGGTATAGGGATGAGTTCAGGTACCAGAAGAATTGGGAGTAAGGCACTGGATTTCTTCCTGCCTTAAACTGTAGGATTCCACCATGTGGAATATCCTTTTTGCCACAGGCTATGGTGGATGCTAAAGGTTTAAAATTGGAAAAAAACTGGAAGAAAAAATGAAAGTTGCAGGGTAAGAAACCATAAGTGGCCTTAATGGCATGAAAATTCCTGCTTGAACAGGTTCCTGCAGGCTGCTGTAGGCAGGAAAATGGCACAGGAGAAGTCTGGCTGTGCATTTGCTCCAATTTGCTCTTCTCTTGGCCATCATTGATGGTTTCTCTTGGGGAGCGAAGGCTGGTGAAAGGGATGCTACACATAATCTGCAGTTAATATCCTCTTACAGCCCCAGGTCATGTGGGGGAGGATGTTTACATCCACTGAAGCAGCAGGACAGTGCAGCTGGTTTGCCTGTGCTGCTGGCAGGCAGTCTCTAAGGGCACAGTGCTTGGGCACATCCCAGCTGTACCTGTGCCTTGTACATGTGAGTCTCTTGCCATAAGTACAGGAGCCTGTCTCTTCACCTGAGTAATTGCAGGGGTTAAACCAAGCAACACACTGAAAGGAACATAGCACAGGACAAATAAAAATGCTTCTGAGCTGCTTTTCAGCACATCAGCCTGGGGTGGGTGGCACTTCTAAAGGCTTCTTTCCTAAGGGACTGGAGGGCCCCCGCTTCTGGCGAGACTGGGAATGCCCTATAAATTGTTTGGCACTTGCTAATTGGCTGATTCTGCCAACTTGAACCTGCACAGCAGCTGGGCAGAGATGGACAGAGGGAAAAGAGCTGATTTTTCTAATGTTTTAGTATCCCCGACAATGATTCCTGCAGGGGAGAATTCAGCAGCACTGAGCAGACTAATAAGCTTTTGATGTAAGTCTGGGTTTGTTGTGCAGGGTGAGTTGTTTCCAGTTGACATGCTGCCTTCCTGGCCAGATCGTGAGCTGTGCCATCACCTCTAATTTTGGTAGACTCCTCCAGACTTTTCCCATAAAGGCTGGGTTCAAAGGTTCATAGAAAAATGTGGAGGAAGTTCCTCATCACACTCCCTCACCATCCTGTCAGTGGCATTCCCACCCCCACACCACTAAGAGATTGCTCTGGGGGGTCCTATCTGTCACGCAGAGAACATGAATCATTCATTTCAGCTGTGCTCCTACATTTGTAATCCCACGTAGTCCAAAAGACAGGATCCAGGCCTCAGGGATTCAATTATGTACACTGCACTCAGTCTTTCCTTCCTTGATCCCTCGGCATCCATTCATTTTGCTCCATCCTGCTCTGTTCTCTGCTATATCAGTCACAGACGGGCAAGTTTTCCTCTCCTGTTTCCCAAATGAACCCCATCTATCATCTGCCGGTCTTTGAAATTAATTTACTGGCTGGCCAACTGCCCACTTTGTGTCTCTGGCTCCTTCCCACCTGTGTGTAACGTGGGGGTGCTCCCTGGAGGAGGGTGAGCCCCTCACAGTGTACCCACACACTCCTGGAGGATCTGCTCGTGCCATCAGTCACCATCACAGCACAAAGCAACAGCCTTCTGCCTGGCAGAGAAATGTGTGTGTATTCCTGTGATGCTCAGAGTTGAACAAGGGCTCTAGTAGTCCCTGGAGCCTCCAGAAAGCTCCTGAAGGGTGTCCTAATGGGCAGAAATCAACATACTTTTCTTTTTCTCTCTCCTACAGAAGTTCTTTTCTGCTATTGTTTTCAATTTGACTAAGCACTTCTGTCTATTTGGTCTGTCATGGACAGGTTTGCAGGTGCCGGCTTTGACTTCTGCTGTCTGTCTGTGTGCTGGTTCAAATGACAGAACTAGCAGAGCTGGGCCACCGTCCTGCTAGAGGGGAGATGCACTTCGTCTTAGTGATTTGCTCTGGGATCATAACCACTTTAGTGGGAGGTGGTTGGTCCCAGTGGCATTTCTTATGTCAAAAGTTTTTTCAAAGAGCAGAAACTTTCAAGACAGGCTGTAAGACCTTCTTCTGACTGCTTAAGCTGTTAAAGGAGACAAGGTTAAGGGAACCAACACAGAAGGCTGCTCACCTTTTTCTGGGTGCTAAGGCTAAACCCCATAGATGACCTGCAGCTATAGAGCAATGTCAGCAGAAATTGTGTTCAGCTGTGAAATGACAGAGAGTGTGTCCATGGGAGCAAAGCTGCTACTAAATCACCATAGTGCTTGCAAGTGAATTGGTCCAGCAATGTTTGTCTTATTTCCATGTGGGAAGACAGTTTGAAAAGCCAAAGGCACCTTCTTTAATGCCCAACTATTTATCACAGAGTGGTTTCAGCCAGGGCAGTGCCCATCCAAATCTGCTTCCAGAGACAGCCTCACACTCTCTTCTGTCTCTTCACCCTGCAGGAAAGGGCTCTGTGAATGCTGTGGTAACTTGAGAAATGCCTAATCCAGGCAAAAGCTGTGGTCCCCATCTCTGTTCCAGCAGAGCTTCTGTCCAGTTTCTTGTGCCCTTGGGTTTGTAGGACAAGGAGGTTGCATCTGATCCATGCCAGGGGAAAAGGGATAGATGGTAGCTATCAACAGGGAAGAGGGAAGACAGGTGGAAGGAAGGACAGGCACTAGGTTTAGCATCTCCTTTTCCTCGGTGCCCTGTTTATGCAGTGCTGTGCCCTGAGTATGTTTCATGGCAGCATGTACTGCAGCTCTCTCCAACCCCATAAATGAACATTTCCTGGAATACCCACTCAATGTACTTTATGGTCTCCAGGAGTGAGGATAAACTGCAGGTAAGTGCAAGAGGTAAGGGTGCAAGAGCAACAGTTCCGGACCAAATTAATTGATTGAGACATCAGGATTTGGCCACAGCTGGTTAACGAGGCAGGGCTGGTTGGAGGTGTGAGGATAGTTTTCCCCTCTCCTGCTCTGGCTCAAGGAGTCTACAGGCTTGTCCCTGTACCATGTGGTGGCAGCCTTGCACATGGTAAGTGCTCTGTCTTGACTGCTTGCATGACTGGTTTTGTTAGCAGCATTTTTCTAGGGTGAAGAGCTCAGTGGACCATTTAAGCTGTCAGCTGGATAATATTGTATTGTAATGTAGTGGTTTCATCCCACAGCATCAGCAGTGCACAACCTCTTCCTTTCCTTGCTGTGCTGGAGACATCTATAATTCAGTGTGAAACTGCCCATCCCCTTGGGCTCGGTGCTTCAACATACATTGTCAGCGCTGCAGGAGTGACAGGGCTGTGCAGGAATGAGGACATGAGGATGTCTGGGGCATGTAAGACCTCACACAGCCATTCAGATCCCTGCCTGCCAGTCCCAGAGGCTTCCAGGAGCTGTGAATGAGGGCTGGTAGCAGGTAGCAAGGGCTGAACCCTGTCCTAGCTGATTCCCTTCCCCTTTCCCCTGCTGATTCACACAGGATTTTTCTGCTCTGTACTGTGTCTTTGAGCCCCATTTTGGAGGGCTGAGATCTCTTCCGCTCACAAATTTGTCTGTGCTGGTGCTCAAGGGGAGGAAGGGGACAGGTGGTATTTATGTTGATTGAGCTGCAGTGTTGTGTTTGGCAGGGCTTTCCAGCAGCAATGCCTGAGCAGGTTGTGGGCATACTCGGGAGTGAGTCACCAAGCAGTAATAACAGTAGGAAGAGGAGAACAGAAATCCTTCAAGAGCTGTTCAGCTTTTCCTATTGGGAACCAGACAGAAGGGCAAGGTTTACTTGGAGTGACAGAAAGCATCTAAACTGAAAGGTCAGCTGAGGTAATCTGGGGACATGGCTCAGCTGTGGTCTCTGTCTCAATCCTCATGTGTCCCTGTCACCAGATGATGGGGAGATTTCCTGGCAGATGCATATGATGTTGACAGGAGAACTTTCTACCTATCAGCTTCTCTAGCCACCAAGAATCTCATCAGACTGATGTGGCTGTCCTAAGGGACATTTGCTTCAGTGTAAGCTGACTTTACTAGAAATGATCCAAACACCTCATATTCAAACAGAGAAGCACATACTGCTGTAATAAAAGCACTTGAAAGGAGATGAAAGTTTGCTGTAACTAGTTTACACTTCACTGAGCTCCAGCAGAAAGGATGTGTGTGATTTGCCATATTGGTTTTCCCCTTAACTGTGGCTTTCACTGCTGTTTCTGATCACTGATGAATCTATGGGATTGTAATCAGTTGGGAAAAATTTCTTTCACTGCATTTTGACAAATACAAGACTGCTGCTGTGTTTTTCCCTTTGCAATTTATCCTGGCCAGGTTGCCTAAATGAGAGAGCCCTGTTCCCTCCATGTTTGTTGTAGTTCTGATATGTGTGCCACACTGAGGCCTGGTACCCTGTGGGCACATTGCCATTACTGTGGGATTCTGCAAATTCCAATTTTCCTACATTTAGAGACCCTGCTGCTTGCATGTGTTAACCCCATGACAATGACCATAGTAGAAAGACTTGCCAGTGGGTTTCCTGTTTAGTTTATCACACAGAGGGGATCCTTTAAATGGAGGGCTTGGAGCCATGAGATAAGTTTGTTGTAGGAACCAAGTGTAGTGCAGTAATTAATGACAAGATAATACCAATGGGGAGCTTGGGAATGAACTGCAGTTGCTGATGGCAGAGTTTTCAAGTGCCAAAGACAAAGAAGTTGTGGCTTCTTACTCATGTATTTGCTATTACTTTACCATGGAGCTTTTCCTGCTGGTAAGTAGCACTGTGCAAGTTCCTCATCCTGTTGTGTTGGTCCAGGACGGGATGCTCTCTGTTTTAACTGTGATTTCCGTTAGTTCCTTGCACATTACCAGGTTTATCTACCAGACTCGGGAAGCAAATTGGTGACTGATGCTGAGGTTGCCCCTGAGGGCTGTGGTTACACTGCCTGCAGGAGACCTGCCCTGTGGAGTAGCCCACTTGGGAAGGCACGTGGGAAGCCTTCTTCTGTGAATAGATGTGTGGAGAAGAGCAGAGCTGAAGATAAAGCCCCTAAATTACACCATTCCTCAGCTGTAATGTTCTGACCTCTTGAAAAGCTGTTTTACTTTCGGTCAAGCTTCCCATGTTGGGGTGGTCAGGGTTACTGACATTTCCCCTGAACCCTGTGCTAGAGAAGGTTTGGGAATGGTAGTGTTGGAGGAATATGACTTAGGGGTACCTCTAAAAGTGGCAATGGAAAGGTGTCAGGGATATATCCTAACTACTCAACTCTGACTTTCTTTGGTTGTTCCCAGCTCTGAGTTTAAACGGGTGGTGACCAGAGGCTGCAAAGCCATGGGGAGCAAGCCAAGAAGGTCTGGAGGGAAGTCCCAAGCTCTGCTATGCTTCCAGAATGGTTTGGAGAAGAAAGGCCTCTTGTTGATGCCTCTCAGAGTGATCTTTGTGGGTGAACTGGATGTGCAGCAATACTCAAAGGTGAAGTGATGCTTCATTCACCTCAGTTGTCTCTTTTGTTTCTTCTCCTTCATTGTTCTGCATGCCTATTCCCATGGTGAATGCATGGACACCTCTGCAGCTTCCAGAAGACAACAGCAAGTCTCTTCCACAGGCAGCTGGAGACCAGAAAAGTGCAGAACTGGAAAATAAAGGAGCAGAAAGTGCAGTGGTATGTGGGGCCACTGTTCAGAGCAGCTTAGGCATTGGTTTAAGTCTCCCAAAATGCAGTAGGGGTTAGAAGGAGAATGCCTATACTCTGTGCTCATTCAGTGCCAAATCTGGAGATTGCACCCAACCAAGAACTTTGCCCAGAAGTTTTGAAGAAATTAAAAATTTTTGCTCTGAAGTGCAGCCTCAGCCTTGTGGCTGGTGGAGATTCTAGTTGCTGCCATCAGGGCAGAGCTTGCAAACCCCCTGTGGGAATCTTATAAAACCTACCTCAACCAGGAGCCAAAGAAGTTGCCTTGGAAACTGTGATGAAGCTGAAGTTGCTGGGAGCTCCTGCCAGGCTAATGGGAGTTGCAATGTAAATACTAGTCCCATTGCTGGCATCAGGTAGAGCTCAGCAGTCCTGGGGATGCTCATCCCAAGCTGCATCCTGGTGTAGCACGATGCTAGACAGCTTTTCAGTTGCAGGTCTGCACACCTTGGGGAGCTTGAAGAGGGGCAGGGTTCATATCAGTACTTTCTCCCCAGGAAAAGAGTGAGGTGAGTCAACTATACCTGTTCCTTGGTTATATTATTCTCTTAGAAAGATGAGTGAACAAAGCAGGTACATTTACAGCAATGGAGGAAAGGCATTCTGCGTGGAGTGGGAGAGGAGATGGACTGGAAGACCAAACAGCAGATAAATTGCCTAAGGGACAAAGAGAAGTTACTCACTTTTTTTTTTTCCACACTTGCCATGGGCTAATTAAGGAATCTATGTAATGTTGGAAACCTCTGAGTGTTTAATGGAAAAGCAGCTAATTAATTAACATTACAAATCATAACCATTAAGGAATTAATCTTTCATGAACATAATTAGGAATGGTGAGTGAATGCGTACATGGAAGGATGACTTTTAGAATATGAGTTATGGTTGTTTCTTTCCAAATCACTGCTAGTTAATGAAGACATAGAGCAATATTACTGAGCAAACAATGCAGAAGGGAACAAGGCTGTGTAATGATCCCAGCTAGGAGTGGTAATTGATTCATTTGTGGGGAAATGCTATTTGGCTTGATCGTTCTGTTGCTAGAGATGACCATTTGCTTATGGCAATAAAGGTCTAAATTGTCATTTCATGTCTGCCTGGAAGGCAAAACTCCTGACTGGCTGATCCTTTCTGTCCAGTTCCTAGGGCTGGTTGTGGTCGCTGCCCAGGGGCCTTGGGAATCCTCTCATCACAAGGTAATATGATGTAAATGGGAAATGCGGTTTTCAAAAGAGGGCAAATGGCCACAGTGCTGTGTGAGGGCTGAAAAGGAAAGAGATTGGCAGGTCTGAGAGGACTGTGAGCTGGACCATGAGACTTCCCTATGTGGAATTTTCCTAAGGGATGTGTGCTGCTCAGTCTGGATTCAAAAACTCCAGGTGATGGTTACCAGAGTGTGCAGATCCACCTGGGAATTTCAGACTATTAAAAATGTGTCTCTTATTTTGCTCCTGTATTGGGGATCAGCTTCCCGCTGGCTGAGACCCTTCTACTCCCTTCTGCCAAACAGAGGTCTTCCCTGCACCAGGGTGGTGCGACTGTGTTGGCAATGGATGGTCCCAGTGGTGCCAGGCAGAGCTCTAAGTGAGCAAAAAAAAACCCCAAATGTGTTTTGGAGAGCTTTCTGCCTTAGTTAATCAGCTCTGTTTCCTGTTCAGTGCTCATGCGGGGATCGTTCTGCTAATAATTGTTCTTCAGCTTGGCAGTCAAACAGACACAATGAGGCTAAGGACTCATTTTGGATGGTAGAAGAGACAGATCTTACTGGGATTTACCCAGGGAATACATGCCAGTGAAGTTACGCTAATAGCAAAAGCAGGGAACATTGGTCCTCTATTTTTATCTCTGGGATGGGTGTTGGACATTAGGTTCCTTCAGGGACTAGAAAACAAAAAATTGGAACAAAAGTTAATGAACACCCTCCTTTCCTAAAATATGACTACGTGGTTGGATACATATTGCTGTGATAACACAGCTTTTCTGGCAGCACTTGATAGATTTCTCTTTCATTTCTCACCTCGGTTTTTTTTTAATGTAATTAGGTTGGTTTTTTTGGATACAGAAAACAACCTGTGTCAGAGGATAACAGTCAAAGAATAAAGGATGCTTATGGACACCACCCTTCACTGAACATTCCTTTATGATACTGTGCACTTGGAGTTAGGCTGCATGTCTGCGGACATCTGTTTGCATTCTCCCCTTCCTGCAAAGTAGGAAATATATTTTTTAGGTGGAAGTGGTAGGGGGCACAAAACATTTTCAGGGTTTTGGTGTTCCAGGCTCTCTTTGAAGGTCCCAGTCCCTAGCCTGTCCCCAGTCTTTGGGATACAGGCACTTGGTATGCAGTACCTGTGCAATGCAATAAGATATCTGGGAAGAGATAGTAGAACCAACTCTTTGGTTGATGGGTGGTGAAGTGGAAAGAAGACAAGCTAGTCATGGGCCCTGCTTAGCAGAAGTCACTCTGATTCAGTGGAAAAAGTCCAGCATAGACAAAAGAATGGACTCTTATAGATTGGGAATTAGAGACCTTGCAGACTGAGCATTTTGGCTTGGTCTGATGAGCCCATCTGTAAAATTCAGACTTGCTTCTGGCATGAGTGCTGCGACTATTTCCCCACAGCACTTGCATCTTTCCTAGAGCACCGTGTGACCATGGAGAAGCATACAGTTGCCCTTGGCATTACTTTCTGTGTGTTGACCTGTATGATGACTGGGAACCAGCCAAATGCCAACACAACATACAAGCAGGAGTCCTGTGTGGAATGAAGCAGAACTAATTTTTTCATGCTGGGCTTGCTGGCCCTTCAGTGAGGGAAGGCTTCACACTTTTGCGGAGAAGGCCGCAAAAGGCTTTGGTTCATTAAAATAAATAATTAAATAAATAAATGAAAGCGAGTTCTGTTAACATGAGGTCTCAGCTCCTACAATGCCTTTGTGAATTTGGGCTTTAGGTACTAGCCAGAATTGAATGTTCACATGACTTGGAGGGATAGACCAGCCAAGTGCACTCTTTACGGATTTTACTGAAAGAAAAAAATTGAGCAAGTATGTGCTTATCAAGCACATTATTAGGCTAATTTACTACAGTTTCATGAAACTAATTAAAGAAGAACAAGACAAGGATGAAAATAAGGTCACAATTAAGACTGAATCAATAAATCACTGTGTTCAGCAATTTAATGCAGCAAGTAATTTAACTGAATTATGATTTTGGCATCAGAAAGAATTACTTTTTGTGTAAATCCTGTTCAGGGGTAGATAAAGGAGATTCAGCTCTATTTGAACCAAAGCATACAATTAATTTCCTCTAGTGGATTAGTGCATCGACTTTGCTTGGGAGACCCTGAGAACTTAATCCATCATGGACCAAAATCTCTTAGGATCTAGGCACCAGATCTGCTCTTGGCCCCTCACCTGGTGGTGTGCAGAGTGCTCTCTGCCCAGAAGCCGTAAGGAAGGATGTCCAGATCACTGTCCAGATCACTTCCATCCATGACAGTTCCATTCAACACACTTGAATATCTCTGTGCTTATTATGGTTTCATTTTGGTCCTTATTTCCCTCTTCGAAGACCATGCAAATATAAAAGGGTTCACGCCATTTGTCCAAAGATAATAACCAAGTCAATTTAAGCCGCATTTTTAAGTAGTGGTCCTTTTTGATCACCTATATTTACTGGCAAACTGGGAGATGCTAATACTCAAGAAGAAGAAATTGGACCTGCCAGGGTCTTTTTGTCAAAGGAAAGATGAAGGTATATTGAGGGATTCCTTGATGACTTCAAGTGTTGTTGCAGAAACCAAGAAATCATTTTAAGTTGTGAAGCTCTTCCTGGAAACTTAGGAAATATTGCTTGCTTCACAGTGAGTTAGGAGCAGGATTTAAAAAACTCTTATGTACTCTATGATGAAATGAAGTGTATTGAATTCATGTAAGTTTAATGTTTCTTTAAATACTGAGCAGTATATTCCAAAATTGTCAAACTGACAGGAAAAGAAGGCAGACTAATTGAAAGAATTCCCCCATAAATAAATTAGCAACTGCTACAAAAAAACCCTTTCTCTGTTGAACATCCTTTTACTTTGAATTCCAGAAGTTTAGGAATGGAAAATGCCGTAAAGTGAAATGAATATATATTCCAGGGCTGATATCTAATCCCTTGATATTTTCACTGTGGTCTAGTTTCTACTGGACTGTTTCAAAATACTAACTCTCAAAGTAAGGAACATTGCTTGTGAAATTTCAACTGTTTTAAAAATAGGTTAATTTTATCTTTAGGTATTTGACTCTTCACGGCATTGCCTTCTACCAGCTGTCCCAGTCCAGGAGAAGTCTGGGGTGACTGGTGGGACTTACTTCCCCTTTAGATATTTCTGGGTTTGCTGCTGCTTGTGTCCTTCTCTCTTCTCTTATTGCATTAATTAAACTTTATGTGGGAAAGATAATATGTTAACAGTAATAAAGCCCTGATGAACTGGCCAATTTCTCTAGTAGCCAAGTGTTAAGTGTTTCTCTTCATTAAGAGATCTTCAAGAATTGTGATGTTGTAGATTATTGTTCCAGAACACTTGAGATTGTGCCCTTAAGGCAAATTTCATTGTGAAATGAGTGAAAATTGAGTACTTATATGAAATGGCAACTTTAAATAGTTATGCCCTGCTCCTAGTGACTACTACTCTGGCTTCATGATTCGCAGACTGACACTGTAGCGGAAGGTTCTCATTGACCTGCATGTTGGCAAGAGGACTGAGAGGATAGGAGTGCGCAGTTGTGGTGTTGACAGCTCTGAAGCATAGGAAGAATGTGAAAACAAACCAAATTTGAACAATAGCCAGTGCTGTATGGAAGAGAACTGGAAACACAGTTTTGTTTCTAGGCCAGTGTTGTTCAGTAACGAGACCTGTTTGCAGCTGACTCACCTTAAAATGCGATTTTTGTCCCAGCAGAAAACTAGCTGTTCATTGAATTTTTCAGCCAAAATATCTAAATGCCATCACAGAAGAAGCCCTGACCTCCTCCAGAGTTATTTCTGCCTGCATCATGCATGTATGTGGGGCATCAACACAACTGAGGCTTGCACTACTGTTCCCATTTGGGAACATCCCTAGGGCTCACTGGGAGGCTCAGTTTGCCTTTTTCCATTTCATTCCTCTGCCTTCTGTCCCCGGAATATCATTCACTTGTTGCTGTTGACTACCTACATAATACTACAATTCCCCTAAAAAGCAGACAGCAACATATTATTCAGGGCAGCTCTTGCCATCCCAAACATCCCTTGCCATCTTGTGGGTGAGAAGCCCTTTATTCTAGTCTCCAGAGTATCTTCCTGGGCATGAAGGAAGTGAATATAGGCAATGGAATTCTGACAGAGCATGTCAGCATGTCAGCAAGGTCTTTTCAAGGTCATGCTACTACAGCAGGAAAGACACAATCATTTGGGTGAAACAAGCCACAAAGAAATAATGAGCTTTAACCCCACATGTCCCTTTTTGTCAGTGTGGTAAGGTTATCAAAAAGAATGCTTCAAATTAGTGCCAATGCATGACTTTTAATGGAGCCCTGACCTCTCTCAGATAGAAGGAATTTAAAATCAATTGATTTTCAAGGCAGGATCTGGTGAGAGAGGAAGAGTGGCTTTGGATTCTTTTTTTTTGATCCAATGTATTGAAAGAAGAAGCTTAAAGCATGATCATCAGCCTTGTTAAATTACTGGGCTGTCCAATGTATCTGATATTTATGCCACTGCTTCTAACACTATTACTCTCAAGGGGTCAGCAGTGTGATTTATTGGCTTGCAGCAACTCAGAGATTTAATCTGGCATTGCTAAATTCCAAACTCAGACACAGCTTCAGAGAGGTGAAATCACGTGGGGAAATGTGAAACTATCTAAAATAATTTGCTGTTAATTGTCTCTTACTCTTGAAATGTCTCAGACTTCTTTTTAACTCAATGGAATTGAAATGGACCCAAAAAAAAAAAAAAAAAAAAAAAGGAAAACAAAAGGACAAATTAAGGCTCCATGATCTAGTGCTTTAAGAAAAATTACACTCCTGGGTGAAATTGCAACTGTCAAGGAGCAGTGGAATCCGTAACTATTATTGCATTAGGTGTATGCCGATCTGAGCACCAGCCCTTAAATTATAAGTAGCTCCTTTGATTTCAGCAGAATTACTGAAGATTATTCTAGTTATAAATGAGATCATAGACACAGAGATGCTTTATTGTTTGTCACCTATGTTTCTTATTAGTATGAGGCAGATATAAATAATATAAATAATACAAATAAATAATATAAATAATAATATAAATAATACAAATAACATGACCCAGAAGAAGGAATATTTGTTGTTCCCAATTGTTTTTTCCCATTTATTCTTCCTCTGCAGGCAAATGTACTAATAACACAGAAATAAATGCAGTGACTGAACTACGGATAAGTGCCATCTTCAGAACAGAGGACATGCTCCTATGTCTAGGTTTATTGAGAATAAAAATAGCCGCAAACTAATCCTTCAGTCAAACTCGCTTTAGTTAGGCTCCATGTGCAGGTGGGAGTCTTTCCCTTTAAGCAGAAGTATGACAGTCCCTTGCTCTTACAAATCCTGCTTCTCAGGAGCTCATGAAGGAGGATGGCATCACAGTGCTGTTTTACAAACAGGGGCATGGAGGCAGAAGAAGAAGTGGGGGGATTTTGGCAACCACAGCTACTGATGCAGTGTAAAGGAGCATGTGGCTTTATTCCGGTGGTTTTCTTCTGATTCTTGCAGTGTGCAAGAGCTGACATGATTTTTTAACACCTCTTCTTGCTCTGCTGGACACTCATCTAGTGTAGGCCAGGGCACAGTTTCCTCTATTCTGTGCTCTGCCAGCTCTTTAAGCTTTGTATCCAGCTGTCATCCCCAGGGCTTTTCTACCCAGGACTGCCTGTGGTATGAAGGCTCTCATACCTCAGCTTGTGCATGGTGTGAAAGCTATTTCTCTCCTTTTACTTCTCTACTGGGCACAGCTGACTCTTGACTTGCAGCCAACAGCCATCCAAGGAGCCCTCCGCCCATTGCCGTGAGTCTCAGCTCACCAGCTCGTCAACAGTAAGTCCCATCCATAGTCAAGCCCTGTCCTGTGGCAATCACTGTGAAGGCCAGGGAGATGAGCGAGAGTGCACCAACAAAGATTCCTGTGAGAAAACAAAGCTTGTGCTCGATGTGCAGGCAAGGTGCTGGGACTCCACTGATGTATATGTGTGCTGACAGATGGTTTGACTTGAAATACTCTCTTCAAATTCCATTAAGCCCTAGGAAGGCAGCGGGCAGCTTGCAGCCGTGAGGAAGTAAGTGGTTTCTTATTAACCAGCCCCCACGCTTCCCAACCCCTGCGAACAGCAGCTGGTGAAGTGTCTTTTCCGGATGTCAGTTATCTGTCCATCTGGCAGGTACTTTCAAGCCTGCCAAGATGCATATAAACAGAAGGACATTTAGGGAAGAAACGGTAGACCTCCACTGCAGACCCCACATATGCTGTTTTGAGGGGTCCTGGTAGCTTTTGCTTCAAAGCGGTTGCGTTGCCATGGATGTTTTAGTATTGACATGGATGAGAGTTTTCTTTAAAAAAAATTACTTTTTTCAAAAGAATTTTTTGAGGCTGTTGTCTTGCCTCATTTTTAAATGTTGTAAAGAATGAGTCTGGGGAAAAGGTTTCTTCTGATTTTCTTTTTTTCACCGGAGAAATAAAGACTGATTCAGTGGTGCCAGATTAGGATCAGAGTGACTGAGATTTTTTCATTTAGAGCCCTAAAATGAAGTTTAAAGGAAACCAAATTTAGATTTTGTGGGTTTTGAGCAATGTTGTAACCAGACTCTTGTACAAGCACCAGCAATGTGCAGTGTTAACAGGGGAGAGGCACCATAGTAGAGACACTTTTAGTGCTCTTCTCTGCCCACGTCTTTCAGGCCTCATCTAGAAGAGCATCTTTTCAGGTGTAGATCTAGTCTCGAGCAGACCATGCTCAGACGTGGCAGGTAGCAGGCCAGTTAGACTGAGTGTTGGCAGATAAGTCAGTGGGGTGAGAAGGGTACTGCCTAGAGATCTTGGATGCTGAGTGGATTTAGGCATTTCATTTCCACCTAAGCACTGCAATGCATGTTTAGATCCATTGCTCGGTGTAATTGTTTCTGTCTTTGATTAATTTGTCCAAATCAAGTTACCTCCAGTACCATGCTCTATCCCTGTGCTAGCGGTCTGAATTCTCTCCTAGAGACTATGGAGAGATGAGCACTTTGTCTCATTCTGAGATGGGCACTTTTAAGTCAGGTGAGATGACTCCCCTCTCATATCCAGTCTCAGGCTCAGAAGGGAGCCATGAATTACCAAAGATGTTACAGCAATGGAAGCTCAGATAATTACAGTGGAAAGACAACTTGAATTACGTTGTGAGCACTGGCATTTCTAGGTGGCTTTTAATGTGGATATTCTCTATAAAAATGCAAACTGGGAACTGACTAGTACTGATTTCCATGGCTGAAAAAGTGCAGGGAAACAGCCAAGTTTTGCCCTTTGGGCAAAACCTATGTTGGCTTTTCCTGGTTCAAGTGGGCACATACTGATGTCAAAAGTTGGAAAAACTGTGAGAAAGAGCAGCAGGGAGTTGGAAGACTGCAGCTTAACAAGATGAAGGTCTAGTCCACTCCAAGGAGTGGTAAAAACTAGCCTGGAGTCTGGAAGATCAGTTCAGATGTAGGTGTCCTTGTTTAAAGGCTAGGAAGGGAAATCCCACTGCTTCTGGCCATTATCTCTGATCTCCAGAATGGTCAATATAGTGTACAGTGAGTTCTTTACAATGTATGGTTATTCTTACTGTGGTGGTAGTTCCAGGGTGCA
The DNA here is from genome assembly GCF_001604755.1 of Lepidothrix coronata. Taxonomy (NCBI): domain Eukaryota; kingdom Metazoa; phylum Chordata; class Aves; order Passeriformes; family Pipridae; genus Lepidothrix; species Lepidothrix coronata. The sequence goes on from NW_016690193.1 coordinate 2,667,919, forward strand.
AAGTTAATCCTGTGGGCTGAAATTCTGGAGAATGGAATGCATATCCTTGTGATTTCTCTCACTTGCCATGAAAATAATTGGCTGAATAATTTGTGTTTTCTAAAGTGGACAAAGTGGGCTTGTTGACAGCATATGCTAAAATAGGGTGTGTCCTGCAACACATGAGTTTGTACACTTCCACATCTTTCAGTCGAATATGGCTGTAAGATGTCCTATCCTTGTGATCCGTGTCAATCATATCCATGTCCCACAGCGCTTGAGGATCTTTGTGGAGCAGGTAACAATGCAGTGTCATGGTGAGATGTGTTTTCAGCAGTTGCAGTATCATGGGGTGTCTTCTCGTCTCGTGAGAACAGGTGAATTAGCTGACCTCATGCTCACCTTTAGTAGTGTTTTTTTGCTTTATTTATCCTCCATCTGTGTGGAATAGCTCTCATCTCCTTAGAGTCCCTGATAGATACGTGCCTTTTGAAACCCCCCTATATTTATCAAGAGCTCTTTTTCTGCTTGGGTTACCTGTGCAGCTGTTATACTGCTGTCTGCTGGGTGAAAAGAGAAATCCTCCAGCCAGAGAAGGCAAGTCACCAGCTTATTTGTTTATTTTCAGTATCATCTTCTGGAGGCTGAAGGCATAGCAGGGAGGAGGAGATCCAGCTCTGCAGACTGCTTGTGAATGCTGCCTGTGTCGGCGGCAAGGGGCCAGCCGGGTTGCCCTTTGGCAGTGTGGGACTGTGAGATGGATTGGACGGCATGTGGTCTCTGTGCTCGAGTGCCCGGGGAGCTGGCTCGGAGGAGTAATGGAGCACGCTCCCAGGCACGCGCTCTCCCTCCATTGATTCAGCAAGCTGTTTGCTCCCGTCTGTCAGAGCTGCCTGCGCAGCCCCTGCCAGGACAGCATGAATGAAACTCTGGTAATTACTACAGCATGACTTCACTAGAACCATATTGCTAGGGTTCAGCAGCAGCTCATTAATTAAATAGTTGCCATGGTGACGGTTGCCCTGGTAGCATGAAATCCTTTCTCCTCAGTTCCCCCTCCTCCTCTCTGCTTCGCAGCGTTTCTCATTCATATTCTTGTGTTTTACATGAATGAAGCCAGAGGGAATCATGGGTCTAGGCGAAGAGATACTTGAGGAAAAATGATGCCTATTCCCCACCATGCCTGTCACCTTGTGGGCGTGAACTATCACTCAGCCCTGTTCCCATGTTTTGCTCTTCTTGGGTACATGAAGTCTGTCTCTTATCCATCCTGATTTTTTCATTGGTTGCTTTCAGGTCAAATCCTGAGTATCCTGAGCACGTAAGTTATTCTGGGGTCCTAGGACCGGCTCCTCTGATTGCCAGTGGCACGAGGGAAAGACAAGGTACTTCAGTTGCAGTCCAACTGCAGAGATTTGGCAGTCTTCCAGAGCTGAGCTTTTGCCCATGTGGGTTTTCTGTGCTTGATTAAATCACAATATTTCCTCTGGCTCTGAAGCCAGAAAGGACCATTAACTCTTCTAGACTGGCCACCTGCATAGTACAGAACTGAAGCCTGAAAGCTTCTGGCTGAGCTGTGATTTCCTTGTCAGAAAATGTCTCATCTTTGTATAAATATTGCTAGTGATGGAGTACACTGTGCACTGTGTCAGTCTGTCCAGGTGTTTAAGCACCCCTCACTGCTAAGAATCTGTCTCCCCAGCATGCATAGTGAGTCTTTGGCATTGCTTCTGTCTTTCACAGTCTTTGATTGCCTGTGGGTCCTTTCTTACAGCATCTAGCAGCCTCCCTCTTCACAGAGAGTTTGGATCCTTTCTAGTCCCCATGGATGCAGCTGGATGGTTAATGGTTTGCCCTGAGCTCACCAGTCTGCCCACCTCTCACCGTAGATATTTAGAGAAGAAATACATCCTCAGTGGATAGCAAGACATGCCTGTATTCATTTTGTAAGAATGTTTTTCTAGTTCAAAATATTCCAAGTAATAAGAGGGGTGTGTTTCAGTGTCCAAGAGAAATGTTTTCATAGCACAAAATTGAGAGCATGTGGTTTGTCAGACTGTGAGGAAGTACAGCCTTCTGGGACAGTGTCAGAGCAACGTACAGGTTACAGAACTCAAACTGACCTTGCCCATAAAGCTGTTGGGAGTGGTAACTGGTGCATGCTGTCCTTTGAGCCATGTTATTGAGAACAACACAGTTGGTATGGGTCAGAATCATACCTGTCATATATGAATGGTTAGATTGTTTGGATGACTGGGGTTCTGGAGTTCATCTTTCTCCCTGACTGTTTTATGTAACTGTCTTTTTACATTACATTACATTAGAATGAGGATAAAATTTAGTCCATGGGATGGATTGTCCCTTGTCTGCCTGCTACCAGGCTTCCCCCAAACTCTCTCTGAAGTGCCTGGCAATGGCCATGCTCTGAAGGAGGTTTCTCAAGCAGAGGGAGTTAGGGTCTGAGCAAAATTGAAAATCCACATGTTCCTGACTTGGCCCTACCCAGAAATATGAAAAATAGCCAGATCTATAACATCAGCTGTGTTTTTTTCCAGCCATTGTATGTTCTGTCTGACTGCCTGCCCTTTTGGAAATGCATAAAACTCTTCTGAAAGTGCCATAAGAACTGGGACACCAGGCATGGGACAGGACCTGCCTCCCTGGTTGCTCACAGCTGTCATGCGTGACTCTGTGATGGTGTTGCTATAGGGATTATTTAGCACAGATACAAGGACAAGCAGAGCCAAACCGTATTCCCCATTGTATACTGCTGCCAAAACGCTTTCAGCCCATCTGAGGGTAAAAGAAGAGGGACTCTAGTTGTCTCACTGCCTGTAAGTTACTGTGTGAGTGACTAGGAAATGCTTGGCTCTATGTGGAAAAACTTCCTGTACTAGAGAGGGGAAACCTGACACAGTTCTGGCCTGCCCCTTTGTGGGTTGTTACTTGGTTTCTCACTGTGGTTTTCCTTCCCCTTCAGTTTTCTGCACTAATTTTGTAATAACAGTTAGCGCTCGGTTTCATAACACAGACATACAACATGCAATTAGAAATTGCTTTGTGTGAAATAAAGTAGCTCTGAGTCATATCCAGACAAGTGAATTATCTGTGATTATTCAGCCAGGAAGGGAGACAGTGGTAAGCAGAGGAATGTGCACACCAAGGGCTACACATTATTATTAGCATTTGCATACTATTTGTAAGCATAAGGAGGATAACAAAGCCATATACTATGGTAGGGTTAGGCTTATTGGGATGTCTGTGTGTAAACATCTGTGTGATCAAGTCCTCACAGGGAGGAACAGGTGATTTTCCTCTGGTCTTAAGATTTGTGCGTCTAAAGGATAGGCCAGTAACCTTGCTAAGTCTTTCTCTGTTTCTAAAAAAAGAGGGGGTGGAGGGGGATACATGGCAGATACAAGTATCTTTGTGAATTCTAAATTTATGTGAAGAAAATCTTGTATATGAGGACTTAGCATAAAGGGGAATAAAGGTTTCTTCAAAGGGAGATGGAAGAAAAAAATTTCCAGCACTGGCTTGTTTGATATACCTAGTGGATCTGCTTCTTTTTGTCCTTTGGCAAAGAAAGGTGACATTATGAAGGGGCCCTTGGCTGTGCAGAAACAACTGGGAAACCTTTGGGAGTGAAAAGTTCCTGGCGTTGTGAAACAAGGTGGCTTTTACAGTGGCTTCCCAGTATGTTTGTTATTTATCACCAGGTAGGCAACTTAGGGTCTGGGACTGCAATCAGGGGCACGGGCTGGTGGCAGTTTGCATTTCCTGAGTGGCAGTGGATCAGCCAGCGAGAGAGACAGTGACAGCAGGGGGGATAATGTGGGCAGAGAGTGTGCAGGCTGCTGGCTTCACACACTTGTCATGGGAAGGTTGATTTTTTTGAAGGCACACATTGAAACTAGGGGTATTTCTGCAAGGCGAGAGTTAGACACTGGGAAGCACTCACTAAAAAGCATCTTCACGGTCCCCAGTGTGTCGCTTCAACTGCCCAAAGAAGTTTGTTTTCCACCCATTGCAGAGAATCAGTTGACCCTTCCCCAGCCAGTCACAAATGCCTCCATCTGTAAAATGACAGTGAAAAATGCTTAATCTTCCAAGATGAATCTAACAGATGCTTCTCCCAGGAAATGAACTAAAGGTTGCAGCTTTGCTTGAACGATTGTGAGTCAGGTATGAGTCATTTCTCCCTTGAAGGGCATCTGGATGTGCTTTGCTGATAAACACACAAAGAGCACAAAGCCTGGGGTGAAAGGTTATCACAGGAAGGAGAAATTAGAAAAAAACAAAACCCGCAAAAAACTTCAGAGATATACCAGTGTACCCTGAACCTTTCTCTGTGGCCCACAGGATACATTAGCTGTGGGTTTTAAAGACATTGTTTCCCAACCTCCACTGCATACTAACTTATAAAAAGCAGAGAGGAGCCTTCAATTATAATGGAATTTGGGTATTTCTATTATATCTATTGTTTCTGTGGCTTCTGATTGCTGCAAGTGCATTGAGCCCAGGGAACAATTGTGGATAAAGTACAACTTCAGCTATTTTTCCACAATAAAGCAAGGTGATCTGAGTACAGATTAAAGTCAGCATGATAGTGCAGAGTATATGACACCCACAGTAATTGATCTGTATGAAAAAAGTAATTTACAGGGAATAATGTGGTACTGACAGGCTTTCTAGAGTGATCATAGATGGAGTCAGAGCAGAAATTGTTGTCAAAAATTACCTGCCGTTGTGCTGTGCAGATCAGAATAAGGGATCGCTGTATTTCTGCTTGGTTTTTAAAAAATCACAGAAAGAGGCACTGGACTATAAAGAATTGGGTGTAAAACTTGTTTCCAGGAGCAAACCACAACTGTCTTTAGGTAGTCCTGTTAACTCAGTGGTAATCCTTGCTCCTGAAGGTCAGAGGTAGGAAAGCTGACTGCAGCACGTCAAATTAGCATTAATTGTGCTTCATCTGATGGAGCTAATCCTAGCCAAGTGCAGCCAGACACTGATTTTCATATATTGCTGTTCTGACCATTTTACTATCAAGCTGTTTCTTAGTGACGTACATTTATTCATGGCACAGGGCCTACAAAAAGCAGCCTAGCATCCTGCCTTGGGAAGACAGACATCGTCTGTAGGAAGAGCTCATATCTTTTACCAGACTGACAGATACATCACAGAGGGGGCAGACATGCTTGCCAGCACACAAGCCCATTCCCAGATCAGGAATGGAAGCTGCTTCTTCCAAGTAGAGGCAGGTCAGGAGCAATTATGCTGGGTTCAACTTAATTATGCTAATCAATCAAGCAATTAGAGGGATAAGGATGCTGACTTGCAGGGACAAAGAAGTAGCTAGCCTTTTTGAGAAAACAGAGAGGTTAGTAATTAGCTTAGTTTGGGCTGGGCAAAGAAAGTGGGGAAGACTGATATATATGGCTTTAGATGTTACGAAGGTTAGGATTTTTTGATTTTAGGCTTATCAAGAGCTTACACTTTGCCATGTGGCAGAATATACTGGTGGAGATGCAGTTTCTTCTGGCTGCTGCCTGCTTCAAGCTAGTGCTGGCAGATGCACAGAGTATCAGTGTTCCTTGTTTCTTTGTGTTACAGGAGATCCCCTCTCTCTCCCCAGGCTGAGAGAGAAAACTCTAGTTCATCTATGGGACCAGCCAAGCTATTTTTTTTCTGCATGGAGGTGTAAAACAGAGATCTGTTTTTCACATTTGTCATCATGACAACCAGGGGCTTGTCAGGTTTGGACCATCTCATAGCCAAACTGCTGCGCACACCCCAACCGGAGCAAACACAATACCTGCTGCATCAGCTGCTCACAAAGTGTCTTTCATCCATGGCTTTAAGCCTGGCACAGCCATGGGTTCAAAACCATCCAGACAACGACAGTCCAGAATGTGACTAAGATTGAGAGGTTTGCTCTTTTAGCCCCGTGCCATGGCAGAGATTAAAAAAGCCAGCCCTTTTGGGGTGTTAAATCTGCATAGCCAGGATGAAGCAATAGCATGGAGAAGAGTTTGTTCTGGCTCAAGTATCTCTTCCAAAAGTGTTCTTAACTTGAATGAGTCTTAACTTGAAGAGCTGAAGCATTTACTGTGTCCCTTGAAAGTATGTCAATTACTACGACTGGAAAAACACACGGGAAGAGAGAGCATACCCTTCTTAAAGCAATAGTTATCACTTGATAAAGGACATGTTTTTGTTCCTTCCTCAGGTCTGAAACAGAAGCAGCAGACTTGAAGGGTAAATCCAAACTGCTCAGTATTGAAATAGGAGTGTACCATTGAGGTAATCTCCGAAAGAAAAGGTGTTTGATACCTATGAAATAGAGGAGGAGAGAGAGAAGTGTAAGGGGATGTCTCTGAAGGGAGAGAGATTTCAGTGTGTCCTTCTGATGAAGAGGGATGTAATGACTGCAGCTTTCCCTGCCTGGAAGGGAAAAGCACCTATAGGCCAGGCCTGCAGTGATAATGTGTTAGCTTGCTCTGTTTTCTCCTCCAGACCTTGCTGTCACAGACTGGCTTTGACAAAACAGAAGCAAGGCAGACTGGAAAACTTCCTCAGAAATAGAAAAGTCAAGAAGTAATCTACTCAAAAAAAGGCTTCCCAAGGCTGGTGACGTACTTCAAGATGGTGAATAATCAACCTCAACAGCAGAAGGGAAAAATACAACAAAACTATCTGTTCTTCCCTCTGGCTGTCTCCAGTGCCTTGGGAGACAGCTCTGCTGACTCATTCAGAAAGCAGTTTTCAAAACATGACTCCTCTTGTATCTAGACAGCTCCTTTCCCTGGGAACAGCAGCCCACCTGCCCCAGTCAGCAAAGGCAGAGTGGGAAACCTTCCCTCCTCCTGCTCTTGACTGACCACTGGTTCAGGTCTCTTGGAAAAGACAACCTCTACTCTTTAGTCTGCACTTAATTCTTAAAAGACCAATTGCAAAAAAAGCTGAGGTCTGATTTTCAGAAGTTGCTCCAAAGTGATGTTCATCTTCTATGCTCTATGGTTGCAAACCACGTAAAATAATAAATAAATAAATATAAAAAATACAAGCATTATGAAGCAGAAGAGGTTGCTACTTCAGTTTTTTTCCTGTTAAACATTTGGTTCCCCAAAAATGAAGATAGGGGCATGGTGCAAGGTAAATACAACTCCCTGCTTTAAATGCAAAAATTCTGTCCCAGGATGGACCCAAGGTACCTGGAAAGACATGTCAGGGAAGAGGTGGGTCTGTGCTTGTCCCACAGCAGGCTCTGTATATGCAGATGTACTCCTGGCTGCTGTGGGAGGCATAGTGCAGACAGCATGGCATGTTGGATGGCCCTTTCTGTGTGAATGAATTTGGAGTCCTTTACCCAGTTCCTAGCCAGAGGACATCACTATGTCTGCCTTGCAGGTGCTAAGGAGTTTTTTGCTTGGGAACAGATCAGGGAAATCTACTGGGGCAATCAGAGTAGCAAGATGACTGTGTTGGAGGACAGCCCAAGCAGGGCTACATTTCCTTGGAGAGCTCACTTTGGAACCAGAACTCTTTACACAGGGGACTTTTAGTGCTGGCACCACTGCAACCTTCCCCCAAGCCGTGGTTGTGGTGGCTGCGTGGGAAAAAACAGAATTTTGTTTACATAGCTCTTGGCAGGGCTCACTTGGTCCTGAAGAAGAGATCTGTGCTAGAGAGAGAAGCGAACTCCTCAAAGATTTCCCCACAGACTGCTATGACTTTGGCACAGCTGGAGTCAAGCTGGCATCAATAGCATCCTTCTTTGAGCCACCTCAAAGCAGTGAAATTGAGAGGAGCTGCTTGGTGGCAACTTGGGTGAAAGGGAGGATACAGCAGTTGTTCCTCATCTGAACTGAGTGGCACAAGCAGGCTATTAGACCTCAGTTCTCAGTGTGATGAAATGTGTGAAGCGTTTTATCCCTAGTCTGCTTCCCAGGAAGTCAATTATTGTTCCTCACTTTGTGGGGGGCAGGTAGCACATGCAGTTTCTGCAAACAAGGGGCTGGTGAGAGAAGAGGACCTGGAGCCTGGGCATCTGTTTCACAGGAGGTTGGGTCAGATCTGCAGGGTGTGACTGGCTCATCTGCCTTCCTGGATGATGACAGCTGACAGCTGTGGAAGACAGAGGGAGAGAGGGAGGCTTGATGTGAAAAGAAAGGGAGCTGGAATTGCAAAAACACACTGATGATGGTTTTGCTGTAGAATTCCAATTCCAAATCTACATGTGATGAATTAAAACCTGAAATGGTGTTTAGCAAACGCTGCTTGCCAGGCCAAATTAGCAGCCTTATTTGTTGCCAGTGGCAGCTCTTTAAAACTCTTAAAGACGGGCTCCTTTTAAAATGTGGCATAAATAGGATGTTTTCTCAACAGTAGCATTTCCTCGCTTGAGCATCGCAGTAATTTTTGTACCCTTTGGTTTCCCACAGCTGGTATACCAAAAGAAAACGACAGCACAAAACCCAGCCAAGCTCCTTGGAAATGTAAATAGACCGGAACCACTGGTGTCCTCTTAACACAGCATCAGTCACTGCTGAGTACTGGAAGTGGCAACACACTCGTTACAGTCCAGGCAGCAGATGGAGAAGGTGTAAGACCTGGTAGCACTGTTTTGGAGGTATGCATGTTTCTCTGCAGAAAATGGAGCACAGATGGGGGCTGCTTTGACCTGCTCAGTAACTGCTCAGTAACTGCAAAATCCTTGTATTTTCAGACTAGCTCTGTATTTAGGCTCTGTGGCATGGTTTGGAACACCCCCACACGCTCCCTACTCATACTGGTCTCTGTTGGCTGTAAGATGTGCTTCCTATGGATTTGAGGTGAATTAGTAGACAGTAAACCAAGGCAGATCCTTAGCTTCTGGCGGGCTTTTCTCAAGAAAAATGAACCCATTTACTTTCTCCCAGCAGACTGTGCTTCCCAAAATAGCAGTTTTTGTAGACAGTTGTTGCAGGTGAACTGTTGCAGCTGGTGTTCAGCACCACATCCATCAGCCACAAGAACAGAAACAGATCCATCCGTTATGGAGGATTCCCATGCCACAGAGACTTCTCCCAGAAGATAGGGAGACCTTAGGAAACAACAGAGGATGGCCTCTCCATTGGAATGGTGGTGTTATGTGATGCTTTGACCTGGTGATTAAGTGTAGGTGGCTTTTAGCCAGAGTAAGTTCTAAGCAGTAAATACTGGCTTTACCAACCACAGAGTAAGAGGAAGTCTGATGATGATTTTAGGGCAAAGGGAGTAATTCTTTTAAGGAAGGAGGAATATAGTCAATACAGTGTTGTGCTCTGGTTTGCCTTGCAGGATGGCTCTCATTAGGAAATAAGTGCAGATGTGATTTCTTGGGCACACCATCCTTGCAGAGAACCAGCAACAGTCACTCTCCAGTGGATGGACATACATCTGGCTTGTTTCAGATTTCTCTTGGCCAGGTCTACATGACACATACCTGACTGCATTGCTCTGTTGATCATTAGGAAGGTAGTAAGGGATCCTGATGGACACAGGAGGCTAGAAGATTATTGTTTTGGGGGTTAATTTTGCAGCGGTGGTTATACCAGCAAAACTGCTTTCAGAACTTGTTTTATTTGATAGTATTTGTTTTATTTCTAGGAGTGAATTTTGGGCTATGCAGAGAAGGATAACACACTGTTATCCATATTATCCTGAGCACCTCTTGTAGGAACATGCCAATTCTTGGATGTCCTTGTGGGTTGTTTGTTTCTGAGCCAATTTCTGTGTCAAAGCTTGCTTTTTCCAAGAACACCAGGTGGTTATGCGAGTCATTGCCTTTCAGGTTATTCCTCTCATGTCATGAAGCAGTAAGGGGTATGAGATGCAGCTGCCCACAGGAACTGCTGAGAATTTGTAGTCACTAAGGCTAGAGGGAGTTAATAGCTGTGCTGGTGGTAATGGAACTGGTGGATCAATCCAGCCCATGTGGAACCACAGCTTAGAGCAGTGAAAGATCTCTTGCCAGTGTAGGAGGATGTTTGTACCACCTCTGTCTTTTAAGATGCTTATCATATGTTGCCTCCAGGGAGGGTGGTTATGAGCCAGAGCTCAGCCTGGGAGCTGTTACGCATCCTTTTCTCATCCTTTAGCTACAGTTGGAGCTGAGGGGCCACTTTCCAACTTAGGAAATAGTTTGACAAGTCTTGCCACCTGAAATGTCATGGATTTCTTCTTCTCCTGAATTCTCTTCATCTCCCTTAACCAAAACATTGTCTGTGGAGCTTTTTACACACACACACACACACACACACACACAGCAATATCACTTCCCTGATTGCACTCCCTGCCTGATCCCACAAACTTCAGGGTTGACACAATGAAAATAGTGGACACGATTAGACGTATCAGGGCAATGGTAAAAAGAAGCCATGAATCTGGCCGGGCCTTAAATCTCAAACTGTTACCAGATGAGACAGGCTGGGATGAATGGAAGGAAAGATGCTGCATCAACTATTGCCCTGTAAATGAGGAAGGTTCATTGTGAAAAAGAGGGACATACTTATAGAATCCTTAACCTAGTGCCTAGCCAAGGATAGCAATTGTGCTACACCAGTCTATGCCAACCTGCCTAACATAAACAGCATGAGCACAGTGGGTGAATGCAAAACTGAATAAGCTCCATCTTAACGAAGAAACAGTTTCAGGCAAAATTTAGAGAAGATGAGGGCATTCTGCACTCCATGTTCTGCAAGATGGTCCCCAGGGAGGCAAGTGTCCTTCTGTGTCCTTCCTATGGCTTCCATGTGTGGGAATCTGGCCCTGCTGGGAGACATCCAGCAGCACTGGAGAGGCTATTAGCTTCTACCTGACCCACTTTCATGCAAAATCCAGTGACAATTTAAAAAACAAGGCAAATCTTTTATGATAGGTAATTTGATTCCATAAGTAGATCAGAGCAGAGAAGCTACAGCTGCATTCAGGACTCTGTTCCCTGCCAGGGTGACAACACCAACATCAAGGAAACAAACACCCATTTTATCACCTGGATACTCTGAGAGAGTGCTCTCAGGTCAGGGCACGGTAGCCCAGCAGCTGGAAAGAGCCACTGGTTTCTGTCACTCCATCTTTTTCCAGGCATTGCAACTGGCATTGTCATCAGCTCCACATTAGGCCAGGTGAATTGCAAGAGGTCCCACATAGTGTGGGGGTGTTCCATGGCCTGTTGGCTGGGGTAGCAGAGGGCCGTCAAGCCAAAGAGCTGCTTTCTGAGCAGGGAGACCTGAATAGTGTGGTGCTGCTGTCTAGGTCTTGTGTTTTAACATCTAGAGATGTGTGTGTCATCTTCATTTACAGTATTTCCTTGGCAGACTAACAACGGACTAAGTCTGACTCACTTGTCATGAAATACTCTGCTGTTAAAAGGATTTTTACTGAGTTTTATCTGAGGAAGTAACTCAGATGTTGTTTAGTAGATGGGTGAGCAACGTGGCTTTTCACACTTGGTGAAAATGGGTATTTGGAATGGATTTTTAAAGCCAAACCTCTCTGACTTTAGGGATGACACCAGTGCAAGAAGTGTGAGAGGTAGGCTCATAGACTGGGGGTTAGAGGGCAACAGTGCTTCATTTGCTGTCAGGAAGCTGGTGCTTGAATGTTGAGAGAGCTGAATTGAGGGAGCTGAAAGCTCACCTTGGGGGCTGTGGCCTTCAAGGACCAGCCTAGAACTTCCTGGAGCTGCCAGAACATGACATTTCTATTGAAGCGGGTGGAGGTGCATTGGGATAAATAAAAAACACAATGATGCCTGGGGGGTCACAACTTAGCTCCAAAGAGCTATAAGGTGCTGTTCATACCTGACCTGAGCTGCTCTTTGCTCATCCAGGACAGAAGACCACTCTGACATAGAGCAAACCCCACTGGTGTTTGCTGAACATGCAGAAAACCTTAGTCCCTAGTGCATCACCTAGAGCTATTGTCAGATTTCCCTGTCATAGGAGCTAATCCATTCTTCTGCATGCCTACCTGATGGCCTTCAGGGTTTAACAACCCATGGCAGAGCTTGAGCTGTATCTGACACAGATGCACTCTCTGTCCCTGTCCCTGACTACTGCAGGTGAAGAGGTGTTGGCCCACAGGGCAGGTGCCCCTCTCAAAGCTTCTCTCTTGGAGACCAGTATAGCTCTCCCAGATGCAGAGGTCGAAGCCTCTGTATCTGGGAGGAGGCAGAGCTTGGTTGTAGATACAATTGGTTGTAAAAGATGTAAAACTAGCAGCATTGTTTACGTTCTGCCCAGAGTGGACAATATACCTTCATCTTCCCACGCAGTTCCGCAGTCAGGGCTATTGTGTTTATTATTATTATTTTTTTTCCTCCCTATTGTTAGAAGACACGATTTCATTGTTGTTAATTTGAATCTGCTAGTTCCGGAGCATTAGGATGCTACCTGCTGACCTTCTGTTTCGATTCAAATCATACCTTTCTCCTGGAGTCAATCCCATCACAGTGACAAACCCACTCCTGAAAACAACAGTGGTGCAATATGCAGGCTTTGACTTCGCAACTGATGGGAGATAAAATTATAAAGAGAGGTAGGTAAATCATCTGCTCTGAAGCACTGATGAATACAGGAGAGAGATTGCAGTTCTGTGTGGTACCACAAATGAGTAGAGAAAGGGGAACAATACAAGATTCGGACAAATGCAGGAAAGCAAAATGACCATACATGCAGGTAGGAGGGTGTCTTTTTCCACTCTTGTGTTGGGCTCTCCTGTCAGAACTGAAGCATTATGACAGTACTTTCATCCTCCTTAATTTTTTTTCCATGTCTTGTGCTAGATTCAGTGAGAAAAGAGGGTTGTTGTGGCATGAAGGTGGGGACCCTTCTTTCACTGCACGGTCATCATCTCCAAGGCCATGCTTAATCAAGGCACGCATGGACTGGGGGAGGGATCAAAATAACAGACCTTCATATTAATTTTTAAAAACCTATAAAATTTTCCTTCCCTAAATGTTAAAGAGATAGAGAAGATTCTCTCATTTCTCTAACAACTCTTTCCTTTGCTTCTATCACCTCAAAAACCAGGGAAATGTGCTTGCATGGAGATCTTTTATGTCTGAAAAATTGAGAGGGCTAGAAAGCTCTCTTTTTCTTTATTTTGCTTCACTTGGAAGACCTGGAAAAGACAAAAGAAAGTACTTCTTTGAATGTTTAGTTTTGTTCTGTTACTGTCCTTCAAGATATGTCCTTCAAGCTTGTGAACAAGCTTTTTGAATTTTTAGGGAGGAAACAGAGCATTCAGAAAATAAACCTACACTTTTCTGAGTGCTAGATATTATCTCTGGGGCAGGAACGGTAGATAATATCAGGAATTTTTTTAGCAATAAACCAGTGCCAAATCTGCCCAATTCAGTGAGAAGTCCAGGAGGTGACATGGACATGGTGTCTCCATGTGTTGCTAGAAATAAGGTAGTACATACCAGAAGGCTCCTTCCGTTTGTAGGGTCAGGTCCAATAAAAAAAAAAGGACGTTGAGAAATAGCTGTGGTAAATAAAGCTGTTGTACTATTTCACAGGCTGAGTGGTTAACCACCGGCCTGAAAAGCTAGGGAGACACCTTTTTGGTCAAAATCAGCTCACCTAAGCTTTCAAAAATTTCCATTACACAGTATGAAGCAGGTTATTTTTAAAAAGAGAAGAAACAACCACTGACTTTATGCTGACATCACATTTCACTGCATTGTTGTTGAAGCATGTGCTGTGGAAAAAAGGTCTACAAACCAATATGGAGACTAAACTGCTCATTCATATGTATAAGTATAAAACATTTTGAAGAAACTGGATGCATCAGTTTTTCTGTCATTTCTGACAATATAAAGACAATGGACACGAGTGGTCTTCCTATGGATGTGAAAGAGGCATGAAAGGTGTGAGGGTTTTCCCCTGTCCATTGAAATCAGCCCCAGGGCAATGGGCAACTGCTATAGTTTCCTTTGGAGTAATTGTGGTCTGCTCACGCTGTACAAAGAGCTGTATTTCTGCAGGCTCACATAGGTTCTCAGTACCCTTCTTTGTAGCACTGGCTTTCTGTAGTAATTTAATAACTGACATTTATTGCATAACTACTATTCATATTCCATTAGATTTTGGTGGGGGTGGGGCATGCACAGAGTAGCAATGTACATTGTCATGGTTCACAAACTCTTGTGACACTTGACAAGCGAGAGGAAATTGCATTTTTCCCCACTGTAAAGCAGCTACAGAAATGGAAGGTATGAAATTAGTCAGTCTTAACATGAATTAATCAAGGAAAGGAACTTGGAGATGTCCTTGGAGAAGGGCAGGATGAGAGGCTGGACCTAGAGCTGTTTTTACCTGGTAGTACATGCTAGAGAGACAGCCCTTGTCAGTGGCAGCAGAGGAGCTGAGTACAAGAGATGGGTGAGACATAGTTAAGTACACAGTCTAGAGAGACCATGCCATTCTGAAAGCAGCTAAGACCAAGAGGCTGATAAGGTTTTCAGCACAGGGAGCAGGAGGAAGGGGAAATTTGGAAACAGCAGGTCTAAGAGAAGCTTTCTTGAGCCACCTGGTATTTCAGGGTCTTAGGGTTATTCCTACCGGGAGATGTCCCATGGAAGCGATTCATCTGGCTCTGCAGCTTCTCTGCTCCAATGCTGTCCCTGCAGGTGTGGCAGGTGATTGACCTGCACAGTGTGGGTATTCCCTGATAGTGTGGATCTGCAGGTGCCAGACTGCTGACAAACCTCCTTTGCACAGGACAACGCTGCATCCTCCTCCCTTGCAAGCACTGCTGTGCTTTCTCCTGGGGTGGCTGTGACACTGAGACACAGAGACATTCTCCATATATCACTGGGCTGGAGAAAGAAGCATCAGAAGAGAGAAGCTTGTGTGTGCTTCCTCTAGGAAACTGGATGGAAAATGCCAAGCTGCCCTGAGGTTTAGTGCCTCTGGAGTGCCAGGAATGGTGTTGGAAGCACAAGAAGACAAGACAATTGCAAGCTAGCACATAGACAGTGATAACATTCACAGCCAGAAAGCTGCTCTTCCCTGTAACACTGCCTGCAGAATAACTGAGAACTAACAAAAAAGCCATTGCTGCATTTTTTACTCAGTGTGTTATTCACCCACCACCTTGGCTTATAGTTGTGCTTGTTTTCTCCTGTGTTCAGAGGCTGTGTTTGAGACTCTGGACAGACGATGATTGTTTTTGGTGCTGAATACAGCTTTTTGGGGTTCATGCAAGACTGATTCTATTCATGAAACTTGAGGTGACTTCTTAGCTGTAGCAATATGAAATGGGAATACAGCTCACCTTGCAGATGGTTGACTAAAATATTAAACAGTGATTCACCATTACTCACTGTCGCATCAGCTCATAAATTTAAAACAACTCCCTTTCCTATCTTTTTTATTTAAGGAAAAATAAAAGAAGTAAAGCTTTATCATGCATAACTGTGCTAAATTGATCCTCCAGAGGGGTTGGCTAATAAACTTTTTACTGGATTCTGCCTCTTTACATTAGTTGAGAACTGAAGCTATGAGAACTGAGCAATGCATTTCTATGTTAATAGAAAAAAACAAAACAGGAATGATGACATCCCTGGTAAAATAAATGAGTGGAAATGTGAATACAGTTTTCCATTATATTATTTAGGAGGATGAAAATAACAGCTGAACACTGATTACAGGCCACAGAAAACAAGAAGGTGATGGCAAATTGTTTCTGTGATCCCTATTAGCTGTCATTAGCCATTGCCCAGGAAACAATCCATATCTACTGAAATCCTCATTAAAACATTCTCATAGATCTTTTCCTGTAAACTAGGCAGATTCTTCTTTTCTTCAGCAAGCTTCTGCCCCTCAGTTGGGCACCCACTGTCCCTGGGCATTAGGGGAGTTCCAGCCCATATTTTTCTGTTTGTTTTCAGTTTACAGTAAGTTCCAGGGGCTTGGTGTTCAGAGTGCTGGGGCAGTAAATATGCAGAGTGGGAAGCAGTCCTTGCCTAAAGATTATGTGGCCAGAGAAGAGACTGGAAAAAAAGACCAATACTACCAAGGTGAGTGGGAAAGCCAGAAATTTGAACTCCTGGTTCCCAAGCCAGGACTTCCTCTGCATAGACCAGGCTACTCAATTTAACTTCCCTTGAAAGGGGAATAAGGCCTCCCTCCACTGATTTTAGCTGCTACTGAGAGCTGGAATAGTTGAATTTGCCCCAGATACAAGCCACCTCCCAAACACAGCTGTGACAGGTCAGAAAGCAGGTTCATTATCAGTGCTTGTGCCTTCTGGGACCTATTCAATGGTCTCCTGTGATTGGAACAGAGCATGTAACACATTGTGTGCCTGCTTGAGAAAGAAAATTTGTTGAAGGACATCCAAGAGGATGG
Organism: Lepidothrix coronata; assembly: GCF_001604755.1. NCBI lineage: Eukaryota > Metazoa > Chordata > Aves > Passeriformes > Pipridae > Lepidothrix > Lepidothrix coronata. Next base: position 2,684,283 of record NW_016690193.1, read on the forward strand.
AGCCAAGCTCTTCTTCTCTGCTGAGCAATAGACAAGAGGCAACGGGCAGAAACTGATGCACAGGAAGTTCCTCCTTAATATGAAGAAGAACTTCTTTACTGTGTGAGTGACTGCACACTGAAACAGGTTGGCCATAGAAGTTGTGCAGATACTCAAGACAGTCCTCACTGCAGATATTCAAAAACCATCTGGACACAATCCTGTGCTATGTGCTTTAGGATGAGCCCACTGGAGCAGAGAGCTTGGACCAGATGACCCACAGTGGTCCCTTCCAACCTGACCGATTCTGTGATTCTGTGATTTGCAACATGTCTACTAATACAAAAATTCAGTACTTTTGCCATATTGTGTCATCTCTCATCATCCTCCAGTGGCTGTAGCACTTGCTTTTCAACATCAAGTAGAATTTAAGTCCCATTTTTAAGGATTATTCTGCTGCTATGAGTGAAAGCTGGTGGGACCATAAGCATCTCTGGCCTGCCAGGATGTTGTTTGCTCTCTCCTTTAGCCAAACAAAAGCAGAGAGTCAGCCTAAGAAAGAGGCATATCATGAGCTCTTTCAGTGATCAGCAAACACTTCTGAAAAAGAATGATGGCAGAAAAGCACTGGAACTAACAGATTTGAATAGCAGCAGTGAGACGAACAGAGTGAAATCAAAGTTCCTTCCTTTTGTGTCAAAGGAGAGTCCCCAGCTTGTACCTGCTCTAGGGTTTTCCTGACACTGTTTCCTGTCTCATGCAGGAATGAAGCCAGAATGCTTTGGTCCACCAGGCTTCTCATGAGCTATGAAATTCTGCCATGAGACAGTTGCCTTCATTGTCTTGTGTCACTTGCTGTCTTGTAACGAGTGTTGCCCATCAGTTAAGTTTTATGGTAGAGCCACCATGTTGTTCATTGTCTCATCATGTCAGTAAGTCCCATGCTCATTCTCCAGCAAGGGGTAGACATGCCTGGTGCCTTTGCAAAGGTTGGATGAGACAGGTCCTCTGGCAACCTGGTGAGACAGAATTTGACTCACTCTGCAAAGTCCTCTGAATACAGAGGACTTGCAGTAAGGATGATGTTTGGGAACTGGAGAGGGAGAAAAACACCACAGACCTGAGGCTCAGGCTCTCCAGGGCCTCTTTCCTAGCTTTGCAGGTGAAGATGGCCTTTAATATCACCATTGTCTCTTTTCCCAGCTCCTCTTTGCAAACCATTACTGTGCTGGCCCTGGGGTTTGTTTTGAAGAGAAAGCATTGCCGTGGGCTCCCAGAGAAGTTGCCATGGTGTTGAGCTCACATCAGCTGCATCTCTTTGCCTTTCCCTGTTTAGGTTCTGGTCACAAGCTGCCCCAGAGCATCATAGTTGTGCAGCCAGTGAGTTTAAGTGCTGGACAGCGGGAGCAAAGAGGGCAAGCAGTGGTAGTGCAAGGTTGCCCACTTCTGCCCTGCACCAATGTTCATGCTACCTATATAATGTTAAGGATAAGAGTTTGAGGGCCATTGTAGATGTTGTCTGAGGGAAAACTGTCCAGAGAATGGCTTATTTGTCGCTTGGATAATCGAGTATGACAGGAAAAGCACATGGTCCTTCCTCTTCTTGTGCTCTCTACCCTTAGATACCATGGCAGCCTGGGAACAGCTAGGATTTATTTTGGTGTCTTAGCCTCTGTTGTCCTGGTTAAAGGTTGATACTGTTCAACCTTTCTGTCCCTTCAGGGTACCTGTGAAGATTTCCTGCTTTCTGCCATAAAGGGGGCCAAAAATGCTTAAGGAAATGGCAGTTTCCCGGGCAACCACACTTAGCAATTTCATCAATTAATCAGCAGGAAACTAAGGAAGAGAATGGGAAGCAGATGCTCAGAGCAGGACAAGGCTTTGAATGATTGATGTCATCTAAGAGACAGGCAGAATTTACTCCAGGAGAGAACTCAGCCTGAGGGGCTGAGGCAACTTCCTTTGCAAAGGTTCATTACTGCAGAATGATGGCAGGGAGCCAGGAATGGCTTTCTAGGTGAATGTTCAGTCCAGTATTTAGAAAATGATCAGGTACATTGCAAAAATATAGCCAGGTTGGCTCAGAAAGGCACATGAAGACTCAAGGAGAGATGGAGCAGGAGTTATATGCTAATTTCCCCGACCACATGTGACAGTTCTCCTATTGAGCCTAATAAAAATGGATTTTTGACGTTCCCCAGTCAAAGTTACAAGTAGGTCTGATCTCTTCAAGATGTTAATATCCTGCTGCGTTTGTGGTCATGATGTGTTAGCTAACCTGTCTGTTGTAATCCAGGCAGACACATCCAACAACCAGTACTGCCTTAAAATACAGACCGCATATGCAAGGCAGCTGAGGAAGAGATTGGATTTCTTCTGGGAGTCCATGGTTGGATTAAAAGATGTAGAGGTCTTAACCAAATGTATCAGTGCTCTTGTTTAAGCCATACTGAGAACAGCAATGACAAGAGGAGGAAATCAGGCAATGATTCTCCATGTTATAGAGAATCTTTGTTCTTTTCTTGTAACTTGATTGGAATGAAAATGAAAAGGTCTTAAAGAAGAGACAACAAAATGGAAAATGCCTTGATGAGATAGAAGTTTGAGTAACTTTGAATCCATTCTTTTTTCTTTGCTTTTAAAATATCTTTTATACTTTCTTTTTTTCTTCATGGCATTTTTCTTTAGAAGATATTGCTCCTCCCATTTCCCTCCACATTTAACAATCCAACTTTGGGGTTTTTTTCTGGTGGAAGCAACTAACTGGACCAAACGACAAAGACAGCATTGTTAGCATCCTTTCTTCTATAAGCTGCACAGTTTTTCTCTAAATGAATACATGTGACACTGTATTCTTTCATTAACACTCTTATTTAAATGACTGCCGGAACAGAGCTTTTGCATAAATCAGCGAGAAAAAACAAACCATCTCTTTCTATAACCATTTGTTCCTTTTACCTCAGTAATAAATCCCTCCTGGGGATTCAGAGCTCATGGAATTTATCATTGATCCTTGTAATGCACATTGTGGTACTGTATTTCACATGCCTGGAGTGCATCTTTCGATTAGAGCAGACATCAGCTTTCTGCTTATAAAAGCGAATGAAAAGATGCTCTCAATGACAACGTTGAAATGAGTATTGATTGCATTATATGATCCTTAAATAAAAGAGCAAGGTTCAAATAATCAAAGTATTCATAAGGAGAAAAGCTAATCAGAAATTTTAGAACCAGATTAAATTTGTTGTCTTTCCTAGGATAGATTTATTGCCTTTATTGATATCAGCCCTATGGCTTTTCCCTTTCTGATACATTCAAAAACCTTTAAATACACCTTCCAGCTTGCATTATGGGTACCTGAAGATATAAGACATTTCAGCCTTCGATTTCTTTTAGTTAATTCATTTTAGGCTTTTCTTCTGGTAAGGAGATTCACAAAAAACAAACAGGATTAACCAGCCTTTCCAAAGCAAATAAGACCTTTGGTCCTTCCATGTGCAATTTTCTGTCAGGCGTCTGGGATGAGCAGGGACATGCATCCTTCTACATGTATCAGGTCATGCTGGTGGTCCGTGATGGTTCAACATTGCACATATATCAAGTCCTGTGTCAGGAAGAGGAACAAAATGCCAGGGCCTCAGCCAGGACAATCTTCACAAGCCATGCCAGCTGGCAGCTTCACTCTCCCTAGGTGCTTCCCAGTGGCCCAGGAAGTCTTTTCTCACCTACTCCCAGGTGACAACTCAAGATTTCAGCCAGAAAGGGATGGTGTAAGAAGCAAATGAATAGGTCTCAGGGATATTCCTTAGACATGAGAGGTTGGGAATGTGCTTCCCTGAGGCATGGCCCCTTTTACTCTGGCAGCTCAGCACTTTGATTACCTTCCCTTGCTTCTTCTTACAGTGTCTTCCATCTGGTAAGCAAGTAAAGAGGAAAGTTAGAAGATCACAGGCAATGTGATCTCCCTGGGCACCAAAAAATGCCATCAGGCATATCTTCATCCTGCTCAGCTGCTGTCTAAACCTTGGGAGAGACATGAACTAGGCAAGGGTTTGGTTCCTCCCCTAGCCAATATGTTGCCCTGGAGTCTGTTCCCTTGCCTCTGGGTCAGGCTTGAGTGATGGCCAGTTCCTCGAATGACTGAGGAAGACATGCTTCCCTGGGTAAAGTAACCATCCTGAAGTAAGTCTTACACCAGACTGTGGGAGGCAACTACAGAGGGTCTTCAACCCTCCTTCCCATGCTGTCTTGAGTGACAGCCCTTGCAGTTGTGACTCCTAGACACCTAGTAAAAAGGTTTTTATTTCTTTCCACTTCTACCTCTCTTTTAAGCATCCTGCTAGGTGCCAAATGCATGACTTCTGTGTTGGTTTGCTGAAATGAGAATTGGCATGGGATAAATGGAATTTAACATCAGACTGAATGAAGGAAGAGCAGTTAGTTGTGTGATCCTCTCTGCTCTTTGCTCTCTTGCCTCACCAAACTTCGAGGGCAATAATAGAAAGTAGGAAGGCAGCAGATCTGCACTGAGAAGGGCAAAAGTACTCATCACAGGATAAAATTTGTCCATCCCAAAACAAAACCAAGCTGTACTCCTGCAGCAATGAGAGAGGGACTGAGCACCTTCTCAGCACGCTGACACAGGGCTGATGAACATTGTGCTGCTTGGAGCAGAGTGCCAGCTGAAACTGTAGCTCCAACCAAGAAATTCCCAGGGGTAACCTGCCAGACTACGACACAAGTTTACATAAAATGTGTTTGCTCCTGCCCATGAATAATTTCCAGAAGCCTGACTGTAAGCCAACACTGCTTTATTAATTGGACTGTGCTAATTATAAGCCACCATGGTTGGAGAGTAAGGAGAAGGAGTGGTGTGCTCTCTTGGGCACTGAGAGCCTTGTGACTGGCTTAGTTTCTGTTTAGCAACAAATCTTTTTGCCACAATTTCAGACTGCAGAAGCTGAAAGTCCTTTGTGCACAGGAAAAAATGTTAAGGGTCAGCTGTGGTTAACCCACAGATAACAGTAACAAAAGCAAGTATGTGTCCATCTCAATGAACTGCAGAATCAATTACATGTTCATGATGGGGGCTTGTCTCATGCTGAAAACTGGGGTGTCACAAGAAGAGGTGACAGACGCACACTGCAGAAAGCTGACGTATTTTGTTGTGTGCTGCTTTTGTGATGATAAGGTTCTCAGAAGAAACTCTTGTCTTCCCAGCACAAGTTTGAAGCCCCTCCTGATGAGCAATGGACAAACCTGGCTTAACCCTGGTATAACTAAGGTCAGAAACACATCAGAGAGATGCACTTGTGTTCACTCGTACCCACCACCAGTGTGACCAGGAATACTGCCAGAAGGCTCCAAAATTGCTGAATTAAATAAACTTCAAGAATCTCTCTGATTTCCCGAGAAAAGTGATGTGTCTCTATATCAGGTTGGGTTGGGTTTTTTTGCTGTTACTCAGTGGGGCCTTAAAAATACTGACCCATTTTTGTGATCAGACACTAATTGACTGTTTAAATTAAAGAACAATGGTACTGGTCAGGTGGCTTTTTTAAATCAGAGGATCTGTCCTTTGGAATATGTTAGATGCTGCTTGCTTCTGGAAAGTCATGAAAAGCAAGCATGAGAGCAATTACACTGGCTGCACATTGCCTGCATGGATGTGGACTGCCAGCTGGGAAGGCCTTTGGCTGTGGTTCTGTACAGCGCTAATGACCTGGGCAGCAGTTTTATTTTCTTCCCCGAGAGAGCTGCACTGATCTAGATGCAGAAAGGTGCAAAGAGACTTCCTTGATATTTTCATCTAAAAGATGGAGTTGATCTCTAGGATACATTATTCACTTGAGCAACAATGTCCTTGGTGCCTGCCTGGCCCAGGCTTGATGTGTTTGCGAAGTTGCAGCTCAGATGAGTTGTCTGTTTCCCAGAAGGAGGTGAGGCAAAATGATGAATTAAAAAAAATTCTTACATCTTCAGGACCCTTTCTGCTTTGAAGCAGCATATGACATTTGGTAGAAGAAAGTCAGCTCAGGGTCAGGCTTTCCTAGCTCTATCTAGAGGTTGCTTTGATCAAAGCTATCATTTTTTTTGAGCCAAAACCTCCCACTGTAAAATATCAAGCATTGGGATAGAGTCTGAAAGCAGATAAGTCCTCTGCTCAGCTCAGGTCACAGACATCTTTGTGCTTTGGGGGATGCAAAGAATATCTTGATTTTGAATCTTTTAGGTAGAGCACTTCTGGAGTGGGAGGGGCTGAAGGGACTACAGGTGGTCACATACACAAAACTAATCTCAGAACTGCTGTAACTAATTCAAAGAAGGAATTTTCTCCTGACTTCTGCTGAAGGGTAGTGATGGCTGAGGCAGATACTTCCTCATTCATGGTCCCCAATTTGCAAAAAAACCCTGACATTTAAACAGATGAGATGAGTATCCAAGAGCCAGAGGACTCCTCAGCTCCTTCACCCACAGACTGATCTCTGCTGACCATTCACAACCAGTCAGAGGTTTCAAGTAGTGAGGAAAGCATGAGAAATGGAATGTGCTCCTGTAAGAGGTGGTGAGGATGTAGTTTTATCCTCTGGGGACCTGTTTGCTCTGCTGCAGGTGAGCCTGCCCTAGCCTGATGAATTGATTATTTGCTGATTTGTTGAGCAGGCTGGGAAGGGATCCCACTGCTCCTGGTGATGTGGAGGTGATGTGGGATAGGACCATTCCCTGGGATTGTCCATCTCTATGTTTGGCCAGGCTTTGCCTTATTTTATCCAGTCATCTAACATATACTTCTAGACTCAGAGAGTCCATACGATATTATTCTCCGAGCTATTTTGCTGGACAAAGGGGAAAAGGCATAGAACATGAGAAAAACAGGAAGGAAGAGTAAAGGGAAATCACTTAGGTTCTGGTAACAGAGGTCCGCTCTCTCCTTCTAGGGAAATGTCTCTGTTTATCTTTTTGCAAATTATCTTCTCTTTCCCAAGGAAAAGCCTCACATTCAGCTGTGCCTTCAGTAGGTGGAACAGTGGAATGATGTTGTTGGAGGACAAGATGCTTGTTAGCTGGGCCATTAGTGCTAAAAAGAGTCAGACCAGCTTAGGAAAGAGGTTAAATACAAGTGCTTTATAATCTTGGCTTTCCTATTTGGAGCTGTATTGTGAGCTCAGTTGTGAGACCATCCACATCTCTGTCTTGACTCTGACTGTCCCAGCTTGCAGCAGTGCCTGGCCATGGTTCAGGTGGAACAATAGGCAGAGAATACTCTCAGGATGTATAGACGGAGAAAAGAGTTCAGTTGTATGAATGTAAACTCTGCTATGCTACTTGACCTCTAGGCCAGACAGGGAACCTTGGCCTGTGTTATTTACCAGCCCAGATAAAGCTACTCAGATTTCAGCCTATGGTCAAGACCTTCTGGAGAACTAGTGCCTTTGAGTCACACTACAGAGTCGGCAGAGCATCACCTTCTATACTGAGGGATAGGCAGCAGCATTTCCAGCATGCTGCAGGTTTTTGGGAGGTAACTTTGGCAGCTGAGATATGGAGAGCTGCAAGTGTTGCTGTAGAGTCCCGCATGCCATCCTCTGGAGGCTCACCTTGATATTCGAGTCAGAATGAGTCCTCCTCTGCTTTCCCTTTCTGAGTCACTGCCACAGTCTATTTCTGACTTGTACTTTAGGAAGAGTGGGTTGATAAGAATGTGATAAAGAGGTCATAGCTGGCACCAAGGGGTACATACCAAAATGTTTTCCATAACTAGATTAGTGCAGTTGCGCTATACACTGTGATGCTGTTGTGTACACTTCTAGGAAGTAGGTTGAGGCAAAAATCCAGCACTGGGTTCACTGAGCCCAAAGAGTTGGGATGAGGTTGAAATTGCCATCAGTGGTGGAGCTTCTTCAGGTCTCTCAGTGCCCTGTCTGTGAAAAGCATTGCCTGACACAGTCCCAGAGCCCAGCCTTAGCTTGGAGAAAGCCTGAAGTAACCCAAGAAAAATATATCCATTACTCTCTTACCAGAAGATGACTCTGGAAAGAGGGGACTGACTACTGTTAGGTCACTCCTAGAGGGGTTCAATCCTTCCCTCCTGTATATCAAGTAGAGGGCAAGAATCCTTGGCTGGAAGTTCCTGGCTCTGTCTATGGACTTCACAATACTTAGTTTGAAGGATATGGCCGAAATCAAGTGAGAAAAACCCTCCATCACCCTGGCTAATGAGGTGGCAGCTATAAGACTCAACATTCCAGTCCATCTGCATCAAAGGTCTTGGATAAGAGGGGACAGGTTTCTGGGATCCAGTCTTTTGGGGAGCAGGCTACAGACTCTCTAGGGTCTCTGCCACCGAGGCAGCACAGGGCCAAACAGTCAGGAGGAACTGTGAGAGGTCTCAAGGCTTGTGTCAGGTTTTCCTCTTGGGTGCTATTGGATGGAGAAGCTGGTGGTACTGTCTGCTTTTCAGGTAGCTGCTTTGTGGGAGCTGAAAGATAAAGCTACAACAAGAGAAGAAGATGATGGCCACGGGTCACAAGAAGCATGATGGGACCAAAGTTTTTGAGAGACCTCTGTGGTGATATGAGGCTTGGTGATAGGAAGTGTTATTTACGGTGTTTGAACTCAGGCTGATGGCTATCATACACTGGCTGAGCACAGACTGCATTAAAAATGGCATTGAGAATAACCTCCAGGCAGTGGAAGATCTCTGCCCACTCAGGGCATGAGAGATTGCCCCTGATAAAGATATATCTTAATGCAGGCCAACACAGCCTTCAAAGTGGTGGTCACTGGGGCTTCCACTCTGCTCCTTTGGGAAGGAGAAGAGAGGCAGTGAGAGGCATCGAAGCAATCTATCATTTTAAAATTAAATGATGTCTCTTCAGTTCACAGGGGAGCTTGGAAAGTAATTTACCACCAATAAAAAGAAGAACAGAAAACAGCCCTGAGAGAGGCAGACCTCTGAATGGGCTCTGCTAATGCTCTCCAGCTGTGTATGCCATGGCCTCGGTGTTCCGTGTCAGCAGAGTCCTCTCAGTGTGTTGCTACCCTGTATCCACTCCATTTTGTCTTTGAATATTCATTTACACAAGCCAGATCAGGTGTGTACATGAGCTGTCCCCTCAAGAAAAAGGACTGAAATTGTTGTTGATTAGGCTGTAACAATAATGAAAGAAGGTGGCTGAAGGGTCTGAAAGACAGGTAGAAAAGGCAGAGCTGGAAAACGTCAGGCAAAGCACAAGGTGAGATACTGATATGCCATGGCTAAATTGAATCCAAAACACCTCCTAACACGCAGAGGGGAAGGTCCTGCAAAAGACACCCTTAATTTACTAATCTACCAGAAATGATTCTTTCTAATTTTGGCTCGGTGTTGCTGCCTGCACGTGATAAATGTTCCTGCGTGGGAGTGCACTGAAACAGGGAAGCAGATGCTTGCTGGAGGGGTAGCATTCAGGCAGCGGATATGACCCAGCAAGGAGGGGCTGTTCCTGGGCTTCCCATCAGGGCTCAGCAGGCTTCACTGCGACCCTGCTGCTTTGTCCTGAAGCTGGCTGCGGGAACAGTGTGAGCCTTCCTGCCAAGAAACAATGGGGAAGGGGGGTCTGAGAGTCTCAAAATGGATTCCTCACCACATTAAGGGAGTGCACTGGGACTTGTGCTCTCACAGGGCCAATCAGGCATTGGTTTTATTGGAATAAGAATTGATGTTAGGAAGAAGGAAAAACATTTACGTTCCGTGTCAAAAGCGTGCAATAGAAACACAGCATGCCAAGGCAAGAGCCCTGTCCCCAGTGCAACATACATCTCCTCTTAATTAAATCTCCTGCAGCCAGCAAGCTTCATTCAGTCCCAGCAGTTAGCTGCAGATGATGTATGAGATAAGCCCTTCCAACCCACCCACTCTACACATCTCTGCTGCTCTGCGCTGGTGGGCTGCTCAAGATAATAGCAAAGCCAGATGCAGGGGAAAAGACAGAAGGAATTGGTGCCTCCACTGGTAAATAAATTATTTACAATATTATTTTTTTAGATCTGCTCCCTTCCTGCCCTCTTGGAAGTATTGAACATGAAGAATTTTAAACCACTAGAATGTTTGGGAATGAATCCTACTGCATCTGTACCACTGTACCACTTTTGGATTTACTTTATTTATTCTGACCCAAGCCTTCATCATCCACAGCCTTGGGGGAAATATGTATTTCACAACTGATTCCAGGAAAGGAGAGCCAGCTTATGTGCTGTGGGTCAGGATAGGGTCTCTGAGCCAGCTAGCCACCTTCCCTGGAGCTTCCTCTCAGTCAGAGAGGCCAAAGTCTTCACCTGCCTGTTACCTTATATTTTCGAGCACCAAGTGCTTACCACAGTTTATGCAAGGCCAGATAATCTGGCCTGACTTTTTGAAGCAACATTGTGTTTTGGAAATAATCCCTTTCATTTGATGAAGAACAACGTTTTTCTGAGGTAGATACAGCATCCTGTCTCCTGGAGAAGAAGTCTGGAAACATTTGGAACCTCTTTTCACCAGTATTGCACCCAAGAAACTAAATTCCTTTTTTTGGGGGGTCGAGTCATCTGTGGCTCTGGCTCTGCTTCCTCACTGTCTTCTCTGGCTGCTTATACATTTTTTCCTGCCTCCATCGCACACACAGAGCATTTCCAATAAACCCTGTGAAGCCCTCTGTGCCATGCTGGTCATGCTTTTCAATAAGCTCACATCTATACAGGTTTTGCATGAATGCTCAGGCCTGCTGTTCAGTTTGCACCATGTTGTCTCATTGTGTTCTTGTTGCAACACATCTAGACAAAGTTCAGGAACACTTTCCATTGTCAGCCAGTCTAACTCTACCTGAAATAATAGTAACGATAATTAGAGTAATTTTATCATCCCCATTTGCTGCCATTTTTAGGATCAAAGCTCCTGAAAGCACCTGAAAGCTGTATTACTCTGACATGCTGACTGTGTGGGCAGATCCGTTTTGCAGGGTGGTTTCAATAGGACTAGGCTAAAGATCTATGCTTGCTGAAGTCTGCAGGTGAGTATTTGCTGGTTTTCATTCATCTTCTTTGCCCTGTTCCTAATGGCAGTCTGCTTCTCACAGGATGTAAACAGCATGCCAGATGTTTCTGCAAAGTTAAGGCAATTAATTGAACCAACCACTCCTACTACCCAAGCAATTTAAGGTAGTTTTTTGCTTTTGCTATTATTTCCTTGATCAAGAAAAAAGATTGTTGTTCTCAGCGGGAATGAAGAAAAAGAGACTCAGAAAAAGGTTTGAGGAAAGAAGATTTTTTTTTTTTTTAAATAAAGGTTTAAAAAGCTACCCTGATCTTTCTTTTTGGGTGACACCACTGGAATTTAACTCTTTCCTTCCAGTGGCGATACTTTCCCATTTATGTTAGTATTAAAATCTCATTTGTTCATCCACCTTTTGAATGGCAGAAGGAAGGCAGCGTAGCACACCTACATCTCTCTGCCGTTAGGTCTCAGCTCCAAATTTGATGAGATTCGTAGCCATGAAGCATTACTGTTTTCGTACTTGCTTCTTTTAAGCAGGTGCTGAAAAACAACAAAGTACCATTTCTGAAGGTTATGATAGGACTGTAAAAACTAATACCTGCAGAGAATGAATCATCCACTCAGCTTATACATCCACCCTGGGATAAGAAGCAGCCCATCTGGAAATAGCTACACCAGCTCCCTCAGTTTGGATGTATGCATGTCAGATGATCCATCAGACATGAGGGAAAGGTTCATAAGTAAATCTAATGTTACAGACTAACAGATGTCACATTGGCATAGCAACCTAGGCTTTGGCTTTTCTGTTTTCTTTTTGCTTTTGAAGAATCCATTAGTTGTAAATGTGGATTCCATTGGTGAGGGGAAACATGAAGGGAGCGTTCAGTCCAGGGAGAAATCTACCAGCACTAGGAAACTTAACCTCAATGCACAGGTAGCAAAAAACCCACCACCTCTTCATGGAGGAAAGGGATTGCCTGGTGAGCTGAAAGCTGAAGCAGTATTAGAACCAGGTTCATGATCTTGATTTTTTTAAAGTTGATCCTTCTTTGTATGAGAAAGCCGCACATTTGGTGCACATTCACAAAACTAAAATAGGTGTTTGTGTATCTTCAAACAACAGATAAAATGAAATCAAAGTCTCACTTTGGCTTGTGCCCACCTTGTGTGTCTCCACAAAAGACCTTGCAGCTCCTCCCAGGCTCCTGGCACCAAGTGCTTGGCTCACAATGCCCAGCCTGATTCTGATGCTCCTGATTTTCCTCACTACTGATGTGTCAAGATGTGACAAGCCCATTTCCTACATTATGTGAACAACAGCCAAGTCTAGGAGAAATCCTGAACAAGAATATAACCTAATGTTAAACCAAAGGCAGCCACATGAGGGAGGACAACCACTTACCTGCCTGGCTTTTCTGGTGGCTCAGATTTGGCTTAGGCTGCAGTTCCCACTGCAATCATTAATTGTCACATTGAAAAACCCCAGAGCTATAGCAAGGATGGGTAAGAACAATTTCCACCAGGTGATCGAGGACCTCAATCGCAGAGTGAGTGTTCAGGAGCAGTGAGGGCCAGGCTTAGGTCCTCACTAAAGGACAGAAGCCAAGAGAGGTAATACAACCAGCAAGGCAGGGTCTTTGCAAACCAGGACTCTGGAATCCATACTCACACCCAGGCAAGGCAGGCCTAGATGACAACCAGGTTCAGCCAGGAGTGAAGATCATCAGGTAAGTTCATGGTGACATGTCCAAAGTCTCACTGCAGGCAGCAGTGCAAGGCCTTTGGACCATACCTGCCTTGCTGTGCCTGCTTGGGACACGAGTTCATGCCTGCTCTGTGGTCTGCGCATTCCTTCACTGGCCTTCAGAGTCATTGTGCCCTCTCTTAGGTGTAGAGTAATAGCAGAACCAGTGATGAATAATCGGAGTTAATAATAATGCTTGCCTAAGGTACTTGGTGCACTTTGCTCCCAAATAACTGTTGAATGAAAACACCCTGTCTGCTGGAGACATGCTGTGGCTGTGCAGAGCTGTGAGATTTAACAGCATCTGACAACAGCCAGGCCCCCTCGGCAAGCTGTAGTTTTTAGCTGATCCCCTTTTTTTTCCATGGAAGTGCTGAAAGTCGGCTAAGTAATGCTCTCCCAGTGAATGAATTCCCCCAGCGGCATGCAGACCAGAGTGGATCTATTCCCTGGGTGCTCACCCAGGAAGTCATTAGCAGCTTGCAGGCAGAGGTCGATCCCATTACCATGGTTTTGTAACGTTTTGTTGAAAAAAATAAGCCAGTGCCTTAGGACTGAAGCTGACCTTGAATGAAAAAGAAGGAAAATCCATCGTGTCTGGAGCTTGTCTCTTTATGGGCTGAAATGTGCTACTGTTGAGATACTTATTTCGGGGAAAGCAATTAAGGGAAAGGAGGCAAGGTGGGAGCAATGTTTTGGAGGTGAAACAATTTTTCATCAATGTACTATCTGCCGCTAAAGAAGAGCATTTCTGCGGCTCCTTGTATCCTCTGAAGTATGGCTGAAAGACATCTGGAAAAGGACCTGACTGAGGCCTCACTCATAGGTACAATGATGTTTGTGCAGATGTTCTAGCTGTGAGTGTGTAGCAATCAGTTGCACTCATGGACAGCCTCCATTTCTCTGCTGGCAGATGGTACTCATTTTGGTGGTTTTTGTTTAGGGTTAGGGCGAGTACTTTTCCATGAATGGAAAGTAGATTCTTTCAACCAGTAGATCCTGGGTAGCTGGCAAGCACCCAGACAAACACAGAATCCAAAACAAGTCGAGTATCCAGCTACATAACTTGCACAGTAATCCATGTTCCTTCTCAGTTGATTTTTCTGCTCTCCTCAGTTTTAGTTTTCAGAGTACAAGTGCTAGGCACTGGAGGTGGTTGTGGAGAGGGGGAAGGCTAAGATGTCTCTTGCTGTGGGCCCGTTTGCCTTTTCTGTGGTTTGGATGGATTAGAGGGAACTCCAGCCCAGATAGCTACATGATGTGCAAGGGGATTGGAAGAAAGAAACATGCTGTGGTTGATACTTGCACAGCTTTAGAGATGTCTCCTGGTGTCACTAGATGCTTTCTCATCCACATCTGGACTTCCTCTTTTCTGCCTAGCAGGTTGTTCTCTGTGATGGCCTCTATTAGGTGAGTCAAAGCATACCATTCACTTTGATGCAATAATGCAAATATAAGCTGCTTCCTGCTTAATTTGCTTCCATTTATGATGAATTAATATTTTCTTCTGTGCTGTGAACAGTAGCACTAAGCATACAGCAGGTATGCTGCTAATTTTGTCAGCAAAGCTGGTAAGGGGAGTAGATAAGAGGGGAAAGAATGAATCATTCAAGGGGATAGCTGGCTCAGGCGCTGCCATGTTATCATCATGACCGCACAGCAGTTGCTGTGCCTACTCACCCCCTCCACATGAGGTCCATTTGGACCTGCAGAGACACACGGTGACATGAAACGGTCTTTCCTTTAAGCTTCCCAGAAAGCTCTGGGCACAAATGAGCTGGCAAAAAGGTATCTCAGTCACGGTCTCCAGCCACTGGGAGCCTGCAGAGTATTCCTGACAGCCAAGTGCTGCTTGATCCAGTAGACAGAGGCAAACATAAGGGCTAGATCTAGATGTGAAGCAGGCTAGGAAAAGACAGGAGGTACCTAGCTTTATTATCTGGGAAGGAAATTAAATCCTGGGACAGCTCATTTGGTAGATCCTCCAAAGTCTGTGCATGGAGAACAGGTAACACTTTCTATATGATACTATCAGAGGAGATTTGTCTGAAGGGTCACACTGTTATTGGTGATGGGAGAATGGGGTGTGAGCAGCTGGCATAAATGGGAAGAAAATGAAACACTATTTGGTAGTTCTGGATCACCAAAGACCTCTGTAATATTAAGGGTGAATAAGCTGTAGTAGAGTTCTTATCATCTCACCTTAGCATTTCCTAGTGCTGCTACTGCTGGGTCCTCCCGGCTCCTGAAATTGATGTATTAGACATTCCAGATTTCATAGTGGTGCCCACCCACATATGGTTTTAACTGTGTAAAATTGTCTTTGTCAGTAAAGAAAGGCTTTGTTCCAGGACAAACAAACCCTTAAGCTCAATCAGAACAGCTTAGAGATAACCACACAAATTTGTTCATGTAAACAACAGCAGATACTATGTGATACTGACACAGGTCCAAGTCCAGTACCTCCAAGTTCATCTGCAAATCACCTCGAATTGCTGCAGAAGTGCAAAGTGTTGTTTGTTTTTGATAAACAGCAGAGCAAGTCTCCCTGTTCTTTATTTTTCTTCCCCCTTCTCATCCATAAGTTAAAAAACAAGGAGGATAAAAAGAGCATCCTAAGGGGGAGAGTTACCACATGCTGCTGTCAGTGTTAGGAAAATAGTACTGAGTCACACAAATAATTTTAGATGCTTCTAAATACACTATGCTCTCAGCAGGCAGCCTTTCCAGCTATAATCTCACCGGCTGTCCCTAATTCTGAGCACACAGTATACTTTGCTTCCTTCCTGGTTGCAAATGAGTCAGAATTTCTCTCTGTCACTCACCTGAGCCAGAAGGAGTTCACCAGCTCAGTGCTTGAACACTAATACACAATTAGAGGATGTATTCCCTCTCCCTGTAAAAAAACCAACCTCTCACAACCCCAAACAAAAAATGCAAGGTACAATTGGGATTCCCCACTGAAATGCAATAGCTGGGGAGCAGTTTTGACTATCTTGGTGTGGTAAGCTGGGAAAGCTCTCTGGGCAGCCTGCTTAAATTTTGCTTGCTATTTGAGGAGCTGTCAGCTCTCAATGGCAAGGGGATTGCCCAATGGAGTGGACAGCATGGACATTGGAGCCCCCCAGAGACTCAAGCCATATAGGTCTCACTAGCTGCATAAAAAAAGCTAGGAGCAGACCTCTGAAGAAAAGAAAGGAAAGACTCAGTCCAAGAGCCAGGATGAGTTTAGAAATCTCGGGAGACTAGCTCATGCTATGATCCATGGAGAAAATTTCAGCTGGTTTTGTTTGTTTGTTTCATTGGTTGTTTTTTAAATAAGTAATATTTTAAAGGAAATTTGAAAAATTCCGTCAATCCCAACACAGAAAAAAAAAGAAAGGCAAAATTCAGTCTTAGGTGAAGTGATGCATTTGCCCGATTCTATGTTTTTATCAGATTAGAAGAACTTTGCTTTATTTTTGTCTGTAGAATTTGGCTAAGTGAAAGCACTCCCAGATCTTGCTTTCATTTGCTCCTTTTCTCTGCTTCTCTTTGCACCACCTTAAATATAGTCTTGCCTATCTCTTCCTTATATTTAACCTATATGATTCTTTAGGTTTATCCATATTTGTCCCTTTCTGTGTTTGGTATACACCAATACCTTTAATTGTCTCAAAGAAAACCAATAAAAAGGTAATTAGAAAAAAAAAGTCTAGAAAGCTGTTTTAGGTTTTATTGTCTTTGTTTTTCAAGGGCAAAAGAAAAGGGAGTGCCAGAAGGAGAGATGTGAAGTGAAAATCAAGGAATGAAATTGAGAACCCACACACACACAGAAAGGGAAAAAAAAGCAAATAAGAAAAGAGTAATGCTAAGGGGAAAAATTATCTTGGGTAGTAGTAAGCACTCTCCAGAAGAATAATAGGATCATGACTCAGGCTCATGACTTGTTCTGTCGTCAAATGTGGACCAATGAAATGGCAAGAGGGCAGGTGAACATTAAGCCATGGTAATGCACAGAAAGAGTGAGAGGTCACCAAAGGAGATTTAAGTGGCTCCAAGGGATATCAAGAGCAATTTATTATGAAAAGATGTTCAACTTACTTAAAAGAAAAAAACAGCAGTAAATGAAATGTTGTCCAAATGTTCTCAGGGGAAGGAGAAGGACAGATGGCAAACAGACCCAATAGCTCCCTGGAAAGGCTGGAAACTGCTGATGGAAATGGCAATGACGAAAGAGCAGGTGATGAAAAAGTAGTGCATCTGAAGACAGACTGAGCTCCATGAGCAGATGGGACATTGGGTACCCGCTGGCAGAGACTGAAGGCACACTTTCAGCAACTCTTTCTCAAGTAAAGTGGATCAGATCTTGCCCACATTGTGCATGAACTGAACAGGGAATGTCCCTATGATGCCTACACATTATGTTGTCCTGTGAGGCTTCCATGTGGGGGTCATCTTCATCACTGAGAGGTGAACTACCATTGAAATTCTTTCTCAATCCCTGTTTTGGAAAAAGTGATAACAAATTGCTAGAAAAATATGTTATATCTTTTCAAAGAAAAAAAGTAGCACTAGCCCCACAAAGAGCATATTGGGTTTGTATGGCCAGGTTTTGGTAGTGGGAGGGCTACAAGGGTGGCTTCTGTGAGAAGCTGCCAGAAACTTTCCCCATGTCCAACAGAGCCAATGCCAGCCAGCTTCAAGATGGAACCTGCCAACGCCAAGCCCATAAGCATTGCTGGTAGTGACTCTGTGATAACATATTTAAGAAGGGAGAAAAAATCTGCTGTGGACCAGCAGCAGAGAGAGGAGTGAGAATACATGAGAGAAACAGCCCTGCAGACACCAAGGTCAGTGGAGAATGAGGGCGAGGAGGTGCCCCAAATATCAGAGCAGAGATTCCCCTGCAGCCTGTGTGCAGACCATGGAGAGGCAGCTGTGCCCCTGCAGCCTATGGAGGTCCGTGGTGGAGCAGATATTCAGCTGCAGGCCATGGAGGACCCCATGCCAGAGCAGGGGGATGCCTGAAGGAGGCTGTGACCTCTTGGGCAGCCTGTGCTGGAGCAGGCTCCTGACAGAGACCTGCAGACCTGTGGAAAGAAGAGCCCACCCTGGAGCAAGTTTGCTGTGACCTCATGGGGGACCCACACTGGAGCAATCTGTTCCCGGAGGACTGCATCCTGTGGAAGGGACCCACATTGGAGCAGTTTGTGAAGAACTTCAGCCCATGGGAAGGACTCACATTGGAGAATTTCATGGAAGACTCCCTTGCATGGGAGAGACCCCATGGTGGAGCTGGGGAAGAACGTGAGTCCTCCCACTGAGGAGGAAGGAGCAACAGAAAAAGCATGTAGTTAACTGACCACGGCCCCCATTCCTGTTCCTCTGCACTGTGGAGGGAGCAGATAGAGAATCAGGAATGAAGTTAAACCCTGTGGAAGGAAAGGGTGGGACGGGAGGTGTTTTTTAAGACTAGGTTTTATTTTTCAGTATCCTACTGTAATTTGATTGGTAATAACATTCAGTTTATTTTCCCAACTTGCATCTGTTTTGCCCATGATGGCAACTGGTGTGCAATCTCTCCCTGCCCTTATCTCAACCCATGAGCTTTTCAAAATATCTTCTGTCCCCTGTCCAGCTGAGGAAGGGAGTGATAGAGTGGCTTTGGTGGGCATCCAGCATCCAGCCAGGGTCAAACCACCACAAAGAATTTCTGCTAAAATATATAAGACAAAAAAACCCCTAAAAGTTGGTGGCAAGAGCTGAAACCTTTCTGATCACCTCAAGTGTATGACAAGAGCAGGGAAGGCATAGGTATGAGCTGGATACTTTATGTAAGCAGTAGTTTATATGGCCCCTGGTGGTCTAGTGGTTAGGGTGCAGCACTTTCACCGCTGCGACCCGGGTGCGATTCCCAGCCCTCCGGGCAGATGGAGCTCGTCAGCCCTGTAAGGCAATCCATCTAAGAGAAGGTCACTCTAAACAAACCTACGTCCTGAGACCCTCACTGCCACTGTCCAAGCTTGCTCGGCCCCGGCAGATGAACCTCAGGATTAAAGGGTGGGCTCAGTTCAGCGCACGCTGGGTCTCACCTAAAAAATCCACTGCGCAGGCTCGAAGGGTTAATGACCTTTCCCAAATCTTCGCTCGCGAAGACTGGCCATACACATACACACAGTTTATATGGGGAAGCGTTCAGAGTCAACCCCACTCCCCTACCATTGTGATGACTCAGTTTTTGCACTGCCCCAAGAACCCTGACATCAGGATAAAGAGCTTTCAAGGGAGCAGCACCAGAGCCCCTTTGAGCATTTTCCCACCCCACAGGACGTGCTCTGAACACAAAGTCCCTCATGATCACAGGTCCTCCTCCCAGCCGTGCAGCTCTCTGTAGCCAGGGCACAATCAGCCACTGTCTCTTTGACTTGGCCTCTGTGTAAAACCTGCTCTAACATGCTCATGAACACCTCTGTGTGCTGCTGCAAACCTCTTCCTCAGTGACCTCTGCTCAAGATCTCATCATTGCTTCTAGCTGCCCACAGGGAGAGAAATTTACCCCAAAGAGATATGTCGGCACACAGAGGAAGGAAGGTACTAGTGGTTACATTGAAAAGTTGCCAGCAAGTCCAACAGGAGCTTAGCTTTCTGACATATGTATGTTCAGAAGAGATAGTGGAGGATGAAGGACATATTTTAGCTCCAACATAACTAAACAGGTATTTTTCATGTCCTTGTGTTTAAAAAGAAATTCCAGTAGCTGAACCCCAGACTGGGTTGTTGCCTAAAAATTTCTGTGCATTGGGGTTCTGGTTGAGGCTGAGTTTCACCAAACCCAACTCACTGTCACTCCATATGGAAACGGTGCAGGAGAGAGGCATGGCCATTTTCCACATCAGGCAGACAAGAGATTTTGAGTCAGAGCATCAAACAACACCAGCCAAGTGCTTTAGAGACTAGCTGAAGGCCACAGAGGTGGAAGAGACATCTTTCTTTCACAGTGAGATGTTGGTCAAAGAACTACTACACTCTTGTGGAGACATAGAACTGAGACTGCTTTTGGAGCACAGTAAATCCTTCCTGTCTGTGTTTCGTGTGCCATGGTTCCTCTCCAGGTCAGATGGTGCAGTGTAACCCTATGCTGATTTTGTTTGTTTAGATGTAAAAAGTTTCTCCAGCTAGATGTGGGTTTTTTTCCTCATGTACCAGTGAGCTGACAAGAAAATGGCCTAGCAATCACTCTGGAATAGCCAGCTATATGGGAATTCATTGTATTACAGCTGTATTATAGGCTGCACTGGCTGCAGTGCCTCCTATTATGGTTACGTGGTTCTTCTTGTAAGAACTCATTCTGCTTGCATCTAACTTGGTCAGAATATCAAGCGAAATTCTTAGTGTCATTCTCTGCCTTGGGATGAATTTTTTTTCAGTCAAAGCAAGCTTGGCTAATTCTGAAAGTGAGGTTGGGGAAAATATGTGTCTTGCCCCAGCTAAAAAAGAAATTAAAAACTTCCAAGGTTTGTGCTGCAATCTGCAGTTTCTAAGAAAGGTTGTGAAAAAAACACCCCAAAATGTGGGGTGATAGGTGGATGTATAAACTGCTAGAAGTGCTCAAGAACTTTCTTCTCTGAGTCTCCACATAGGGTTGGCTGGCAAACCTTCCCCTGTCTTCAGCAAAACCATGAGCTGGGGCAGATGGAATGGATGTTTAAGTGGGTAGCTGAAATTTTCAGAAGAAAGTCTGGAGTGTCATAACACTGACCAGCAGCTTGATTCGCCCTTGGCTTTGTTGTTGCGAACACCTGAAACCGTTTTAATGAAGATTTCAAAACAGGTGGGTATCTGGCAGGAAAAAATGGCAACTCAGCATCTGGGAGATCTCTATGCAGCAGAGGACAAGGGTAGTGTTCAGGTCCCTGCGCATTATGGCTTCTTCCTTCATTTTGAGAATTAGGCATCAGATTGAATTAAGTTGGAATTACTGCCTTTTTAGTTATCTGCATGCTAACAGCTTCCCAAACCTCCCTGAATCTAGCAGAAAATGGAAAAATCTAGTTCACAGAACAGGACTAGAAACCACTTCCCCCATGTTCTAATTATATCATAAAAATGGGAAGCATTTTTTATTTTTATTTTCTAAGAAGTGCTTCTCAGTGTGATTGATGCCTCTGCCTTGGAGTGGTTGTGTGCATTATCAGGGCAGTATCACTCACTAACAGATGGAAACATAGGAATTATTGCCATTTGTAATGGGAAAGAAAAATCATTTTGCCTTTAAATGGTGCAGCATAAGAAAATAACCAAGCTTACATTTTTTTCAGGCGTATTTTTTTGGTGTTTTTTGATGTGAGGTTGAAAAATGTTGGGATGAGAAGCACTGTGCTCATTGCTGGCCTGTGGTGGCCACAGATGTTGTAAAGGAGAGCTACACACTTTGCTGTACATCCTTGTTGGTGGCCTTTGAGATGGGGAGCAAGAAGGAGTGGATATCATGTGGGTGACCAAATGCATAATCCATTTTGCTCCAACTCTGTTCTACCATTTATTGCACCTATAAAATGGACATGGTCAAAATCCAAGCCTATGCTTCCACCAAAGCGTTCACTGAAAATCAACCTGACTATCAAAAGCCATCAACAGCAAAGGTTTCATGAATCAGAAATTCTATGGAAACATTTCAGTGCTGCCAATACATTTATGGTTAGTTTGGGAGATTATATCAAGTTAACCAAACGTTCTCCTATGGTAGATCAGCTGGCCTTGAAGTCAAGGCAGGTTATAAGTGTGATATGCCTTAACAGAAAATGTTTTGAGGCTGCCCCAGGTGACAGTTTCAGAATCAAGTCAGGAATGATAGCAAAGGTTAGACCATTGTTAAAAGTACAGAACAGCATAGAAGAGAATAAAACAGAACAGACCAGTCCAGTCTGAAGGGACCTACAGCGAGCATCCACTCCAACTGCCTGACCAATTCAGGGCTGACTAAGGGCTAACGCGTGTCGTTAAAGGAATTGTCCAAATGCCTCTTAACCACTGACAGACTTGGGGCATTGACCACCTCTTGAGGAAGCCTGTTCCAGTGTTCGATCACCCTCTTGGTAAAGAAATGCTTCCTAACATCCAGTCTGAACCTCCTTTGGTGCAGCGCTGAATCATTCCCATACTTCCTGTCACTGGATACCAGGGAGAAGAGGTCAGCATGTCCCTTTCCACTTCTCCTCCTCAGGAAGTTGTAGAGAGCAATGGGATCGCACTTCAGCATCCTTTACTCTAAAACAGACAAACCCAAGGCCACTCCTTACTGAGCATGCCTTCCTTTATTCAAAAAAAAAAAAAAAGAGTAATTACCAGTAGTTTGCTGGTAACTATCAAACTGGAAGGGCTTTAGAGATCCATCTTCAAGGGATGCGTCGCAGTCTAGTTGCCATTTCAAATTTCTGTTAATGATTTGGATAAAGGTCAAAGTGGCATGCTATTTAATTTTTGGGGCCAGATTACAAGAACTTTGACAGCAATGACTAGAAATTCAGCATGATCTGCCAAACTTGAGAGAAGGTCTGAAATCAATGAGATAAAAGTCTGATTAAAGACAGGTGTAGCACTTTGCACTTCAGAAGTTGTTAAATTCATTGTTTGCTAGCTAGATGGAATTAAAAACCCTGTGAGCATGTGAGCATGATTTTTATATGAATGGAAAATGACTGTCTAAGCAGTACTTCAGCAAAACATATGGGAGTTGTAGAAGAATGTGGACCAAATGTGAGCTGTCAGTGTGATTCTGCTGTAAAAAGCAAGGCAGGACTCAGAGATGTACTAACAGCATTGTTGTTTGTCTTTTGTCTGAAGAGGCAAAAGAAAGAGAAACTATCGTTTGGGAGGAATAATGTAATATATTGCCCAGAAAATTTATCCTTATTTCCATTAAAAATAAAATTTCCCTCTTCAGATGATGATGGGATTTCTTTGGCTTACAGAGGTTGGAGTAAGTAAACTATGGATGTCTTCACATCTCTTCAATCTTGTGAAATAAAATCACAATAATCCTATTAAAAAATCATGCACAATAAAAATAAATGCAAACCTGCATCTTTAACAGCACAGATATTTAAATAGTCACCGGAAAACCACACCAATATGCTTTGAAGAACACTTTGTCCTGTGGACTTCTTGAGCCAAGACCAAACACTCTTTTATCTTCAGCTCCATCTGAAGATTCTGGTCTTGCTGCAGGGATTTCTTTAGAACTGAGTGCAAGGAAGCTTGTGCTGTGTGCACCTTTCCTGGCAGATCAAACTCTTCTGTGTAGAAAAATGGCAGGTTTGCAGTGCTTCAGTTGGAAGAGTATTTTTTGGTTACATACATTTTTTCTGGATCATTGTGCTAAAGAAGGTGTTTTTCTTGGTTGGCATTGCATAGATATAACAATGAGATGGAGCAGGAAATCCTGTGACACTGACAGTTTGTCTTTTGGGCAAAAGGTGTGTTGCAAGCCCACTGCCTACTGCTTTATTTGCCTAGCAGTGGAAAAATTTTCCTCTTTTGATGGCAGTAATAAACCTTAAAAAAACCCCACAATCACTTCTGTATAAGCTGCAGAAGAGCAAGATGCAGACCTGTGTCTTGAAGTGTGGGAGAGCTATGAATTGACACCTTCTTTGAGAAACAGACCTGCAAGGCTCTTAGGCATGGTGCAGGAGCAGCAGGATGCTGCTCAGTGACATCACCTGTCCCAGTGTTCAATATTACTCTTGTAGCAGCTCCAGGAGCTCATGTGAGTGTCTTGGATCTGTTTTTTACCTGAGCTATAGTATGGCATATGTCCATCTTTAGAAAGGCTGTGGGTGAAAATCTGGGATGAAGTTTATGTTGCTCTCTGGCTGAAGTAAAGTTTGAGTCCTGATTGTCTGGGCTCACACATAGATCAACCTGGAAATGCACTCAATCCAGATTAAGTGGATGAGCCATTTCTGCTAAAATTTATGAGCCTCTTTAGGCTCCCAACCCATTCAAAATTACTGCATTGCTTCACCTTTTCTAATGTGAAGTCTTGAAAATACGTTGGCAGCATCAACTAGAACATCTTCCTGGCAAACTAAGAGAGGGACGGCAGCAGATACCCAGAACAGAAGACTATTCTGAGTGACATCAGCCAATCTGTGGCGTAAATATTTCTGCTCCCGCCAATCAGAGATGTGTCTGCTGAGGTCAGCTCTGAGTTCAGCCCTTGGCGTGCCATCATGGGATGGCAAAACCCATCCAGGGCACCTCCCCAAATCCTCTTGTTTTTCAGGGAGGCAAGGGCCTTTCCTTGGCTCTCCCTTGTTGCCACAAGAGGGCTCTGAAAAAGCAGTCCAGCAGCCCTCAACAAGCAAATATGCCCTCCAGTTTGGACCTTTAAGCTGTGCTGCGCACTTGGAGAAGTCTACAGAAAGGCAGCTGAGACTAGGTTGACTAGGAGCAATATATTGGCAAGCCTCTGGAAAAATCCAGCAATTTTACACCTGCTAGGTGTCCACAGAGCTGTTGCATGTCAGGACAGTAGTAGAATCAGAGCGGCTTGAGTCAGAGAGGGGAGTCAAACAGAGGTACCTGCAAACAGGGACTTTACACAGGAAATCTAGAAGAAACCATCCAGAGTGGAGACCCTGCCTTCTCAGGCCTGATACTATTTGTTCTGCTGTGGTTTGGCTGCAGTTCTCCATTTCCACACACAAGTCGTGGCTTAAAAATTTTATGTTCACAGCTCAGACAGCAAGGCCACAGCCGGGCTTTGACTGTCCTTATGCCTTTCCTTCTAGAGACTGATCTCACAGAGCAGCCAAGGCACAGACCGGTATCTGGCTGCACTGGACTTCCTCACCATGGCAGGACAATATGTTGAATGATGACTTACACACCCATGGAGAAGAAGCTTACACCCAGGTGACAGTAGGATGGTCTAGGGCAGGAGGGAAATATACACCAGATGCCATTTTAGCAATATGAGTTTGGGAGAGGAAAATATATGTTTTCTTTCCCAACCTTCCCACTCCAAAAGTAGCAAAAACTTGGATTATCTAAGTGATTTAAAGCATATGCACGTCACTCTCCTTC
>NW_016690193.1:2709118-2886968 GCF_001604755.1 Lepidothrix coronata
GTCTTGAACACATCAGAAGATGTCATCATCATGGCTAGGCTTCAGGAACGAAGATTTGGGAAGGGCTCTACCCACATTTGCTACAAGAGCACTGGTGGCTAAAGAGGCCAATGCAAGATAGACAAGTCCAGTTGCAAAAGGCACAGCAGAAAGACTCCTTGGATGGTATTGGCAAGACACGATTCTTTCTGCATTGTCTTTTCTCCTCTAGAGTGATCCTGCGTGCGTTCCCAAAAGAAGCAGCAGCATTATAGATGGTGTGTCTCCAGGCCTCCCGATCAGAAGATGTAATGAGGTAGTAAATTTGGTACTAAGGTGGAGTATTGAAATCGAAGACAATAAGGCCTTTTTCTCACTTCTCCCCATTGTAATTTAGTTCAATTCACTCATTCTATAGTAATTTAAGTAAATGACTGGGAAATTATGAGCTCTTTGCTGAACACCATGTTGTGGTGATGAATTCATTCATTTTTTTCTTAAATGTCACAGATGGTTACGACAAATGAAAGCCCAGAATGAGGTGGACTCACTCACTAGAGACATAGGCTGGAGAGAGAAATCCCTCTCACTGTAGAAGTTCTTCACTCAGAAGACTTAAAACTATTTTCAAACCCTATAAGCAGGTGTATTGGGGGAAATACCAACCAAACAGGATGATGTGACCAAAGATAACTGTGGATGCAGAGTTGTTTAAGAAAAGCTCTCCTGCCATGTCCCAAACTGGGATGATGGAGGGAGAAGGAAGATAATGGATGGAGGGGATGAAGGCAGACAAGAGAAGGAGGGAATCTTGCACACAAGACATGTTATCTAGATGATCTTAAGACATCATAAGGTGTTTGGAGGAGCACAGGAACAGATCATATCTCAGCAGTGGCATCTCAGGAAGACCAGCAGCAGAGTGAGACCTCTTTCAATTGACATGGAAGCTGATAGGAAGCTTTCTACTGAGTAATGCTGCTTGGTTGGAAGGAAGCCATTCTCATGAGTTGGAAAACTAGCCACAAAATCACCATCTGTTTTGGAGCAGGGAACTTCCCCTTCAGAGGGATGGCCTCTGGGACACCTTGTTAAGGGGCAGGTTGGTGAGAAGAAGGGACAGGTTAACTCTTCAGCATTTCAGCATCCTTTGTCATTCTGAGAGCTGTGTTAAATTGCTCCCTTCTCTCTTCTCTGAGGTTTTCCTGTGGCTAATTAATTATAGAGAGAATTCAGAGACCTTTATGGGTAGTTTGTCAACTTTGTGCTATGAGTCAAGAGGAGTGCACCTCAACGAGTCCTGGAATGTGGGCTGGGCTCCATGAGGCATTCCCAAATTTGGTAGTTTATCTGGATTTGTCTGGGACACTTTGCATCCTCTCTGTTTGGCCAGTCCCTCTTGCTTTCGAGGCAGCACATAGCATGAAACACACAGCAGTCAAAGAGAGCAGTGGCAGCCATCATGGTGTTCCAGAGACCTTGAGTTGTTTCCATATTCACCAAACTAGTGCAGTATTGCAGCATCTTTCTTCTAGCTTGCCCTTGATGTTGTAAAGAACAGCAATGGACAGAGAATTTCAGGGTGCAATTCTTCCTTTCTTCCTTCCTATTTTATATACAATAACAATGGTGACGAGAATATGAAAATCCAGACTTGATATATTCTCCTTCTTTCCTAATAACCAGAAGACTGAAGAGATAGTTAAGTATAAACATACCCTTGACCTCCAGACTTCACTGTTAAGTCCAAACCTATACAAAATATTAGCCTAGAAAAAGCCATGTCTTTCCGAAAAACTGGTGCATTTTTTGGCATGACATGGGTTCATCTCCTTACCATCTGTTCAGAGACCACTTCTTTAGGAAGGGTTTCCTCCTGCTTCTCTATAATCTCGTGGCTCAGGCTCATGGCATTGCCAGTGTGGAAATTCAAAATACTCAATGTTCAGCTTGCAGGTGTTTGGTCATAACTCACCAAGTATCCCCTGGGGAGAGGCTGTCTTATTTGAAGAACGTCAGGTCTGTGGGCAAGCTCAGGTTGTTTCAGCAGGAACTGGTCTTATTTGTGGTCTATTACTATGCAGTGAGCTAGAAGAAGTGATGGGTGACTTCACTGACCAATCATACAGGCTAAATAAATGAAGTTGAGGGTCCGCTGGTGGGTACACATCTAGCACATACTGGGCTGGAGAAAAAATAGGTTTGTAGATAATTCACAAGCAGCAAATTGGTGAAATTATGCCAAAAGGAATTCAGCAAGCCCCATTCCTTGTCTCCCCGATTACTTGAACAAAGCAGTCTATGTTACATGTGTTTGCCTTCTGCCCTGCTTATACCATTGCATAAATCCAGTTACGTGAAACAGTCTTAAAAAGGAAAAGATTAATAAGAAATTCAAATTAAATAGCTGGTGTGTGAAGGAAAGAAGGATGTTTAAGGCTTTGGGAGTAATTCTCATTTGGGGCCTTCCAGAATTTTGGTACAGTATATAGCAATCTTTTATATGTGAAATTTTTAGATGTGTTTCCATGTTAAAATACTTAGTCTTGGACCTCAAAATCAGAAACAGGAAAGAAAGGTGACAATGGGAGGCTTAAAACAAGAATGAAAATATGTTTGTTTGTACCAGCTGCCAGCTTCCAGACTTTGGATTCAGCCAAACCCTGACCAGCTCTCTGAGCAGACTTCAGTTGACAGTTACAGCTGATTTGGGCTAGTTGTGGCTGTACTGCTAGCACACAGTAGAGCTTGAGTAAAATCCCAGTTCTCTGTATGCTCTTGGCTGCCCTTTCCCCATGACTGAGCTTTCTCACAGGAGGCAGAACTTTTCCATCTTTTCTGTACTTGACTTATGGTGGGATCCTGGAGTTTGTGAGACAGATCCCTGTGACTTCTCACTTGATAGTGCAAGTGTGACAGTCACTGAGGAAACAAGAGCACAAGACTTGGACTAAAACACCAGCAAGAGATGCTGATGCTGGTCTGCGTGGAATGGTGGCTGACATTTGAATGTAGAAGTGCAGAAGCTCATGTCTGAACCTTGAACCTACTTTCCAGTTTCCTTTCAAGGATGATTTTCAAAAGCCTTTGAATGGAATGGAATTGTCAGAGGGCCATTTCAGCAATGTGGCCTCATATTCAGCTTCTTAAGGTGCCAAGAGGATGGGATGGGAACTTGAATGTGTAAACAATCCGTATGTTAGGGGCAGGTTGTGAACATGTGTTGGGCTTACTTTCCTGGTGCATAATTATTACAGACATTTAAGTACCAGAGAGGTTGCACAATACCTTAATTACTGTGTTTAGATAAAGCCTGCTCATTGTAGGAGTCATACTCTCTGGCTCTACTTTCTCTTCAAGGTGTAATTTAAACTGTTGTTACTGAGATGTATGGGTAGCCAGCATGCACTAAAGTTTTCTGTATGGTTCATACAGACCTTAAATGGGTATTCTTCACCCTGCTTTTCAAGGTGCAGCACTTTGTGAGCTCGTGGCCTGTAGTGTAAAAGTTGCCAATACTTTGAAGTAGAAAGAAGGCACATTCATATACATGTGGTGATTCCTCTTACAGGCACCTTTTGGTTGTTTCCTCTTTGTATCTGAAACATATGTGCTTCCACACATACTTGTACTACCAAAGGTGATTGATATCCAAATTGTTAGGGGAGTAGAAGGAAATTTTTAGATGAATCTGAGCAAGATTCTAGGATGGTCCACTACAAATATGTCTGGTACCTGGTGGTACCAGAGTTGACCTGAGTCAACTGTTTGTTTTTCCTTTGAAAGCCTGAATGAAATTAAATCAAAACAAAACAAAACAAAAACAGAGAGAGAGAGAGAAGACATAGATTCAGTTTCACATAAACCCCACGATACAAGTCTGGGAGAGGGGGTTGTTCTACCTGGCTTCAGGGATCTGCAATCTAAGGTGGCTGCTTGGTGCCAACACAACTATTGGTAAAAAGGGGGCAGTGTAGGAAATGGTGTCTGTGAATTTCTTCCCTCTTTTGAGGGACTCGTCTCACCCAGCAGCAAATCTTTTGTAGGTGAAGAATTCACTGTCCTTGTCCTTTCTCATCACAGTCTTCAGTAAAATTAAATGTATAAACCAAGGAACCTCATCCCTGTTTCAATCCCCTAACTCAGTACTGAGGATGCTGAAAGAGGGTATCTGAAAATGAAAGACTGTCAGGTGGTTTCTCACTTCTCAGCCTTGGGGAGCAATTGGCCAGAGTTATGTCTAAGGAATTTGGGCAAAGGGATCAGTAGGCAAAAAAGAATGCAAATGAGCTGTGGCAAACACCTCCTAATAGAGATACCCATAGCTGGAGTACCTGTGTTGGACCTCAAGGACGTACTCCAGCTTCTCTCAATCGCATCAATGCAGTCAGCCACAAGTACTCAGCCGTCTCTTAGATTCAGTCAGAGGAACTTAACAACTGCAGTTCTTTTGCTTTCTCTGTAGCCAGTCCATGCTCAGGATCCCAAAATGGGCCATTTCTTAGACCACAGCTGAAGTGGTTCCCTTTGGGGTTCCTCACTAGGAACATGCCTTCTAGACCCTACTGCATGGTATAGGCCTAAATAAAACATTGGTGTCTCATCTCATGCTGTTTGCTTAGCTGGCTCTTCCCTCAGCTATTTTTCTTCTAGCTGAATGAATAAACAAAGCCACCCAGTTTAAATGCCTGTGTTACAATTTTTATCTGAGCAGGAGAACATTTCCCAGTAGCTATAGCCACGTGCGCAAGAGTGAGAACCTGTGGCAATTAGCAAGTGTGGGGAGAGAATATTGGGTCATGTTGAGGCAGGTTTTTCAGTAATTGTATAGGGGCAACAATTAGAAGAGGCAGGAGACTCATTAGATATGCTAATCCCCCAGAGTAGGCAGTGGATTGCAGAACAGCCTTCCAATCCAAATGATTGCTCATAGCTCACGGTGTGCCTGAAGTACAGTGAAAAAACCTCACCCTCTTCTGAGTGGCAACTCGTGTGGTACACATCAGTGATGGGGCTGGGGGAAGCAGTGTGGGTTCTCTGACTTTTAGTCATAGCAGTCAGCTTCTGCAAAGCAAAGGGATCCCAGAGCAAATTGCCATCAGCGCTTCCTCGATTTAATTTGTTCCTCTTCACCTTGTCCCTTGGTCCCCAGATCATTGCCCTGTGGTGACATTCACAAACAGCACTGCTGGCAGGTCTCACAAGCAGGGCAGATGCAGTCAGCTGGGATATGAGGAGAAGAAGATGATGTACAAGAAGATGCTGAGGGAGCTGGGTATGCTCAACCTGGAGAAGAGAAAGAGGTCTAGCTGCTGTCTCTGCCAAACGGGGGATTACAAGAAAGATACAGTCAGACTCTTCTCTATGCTTAACAAAGACAAGTCCCTCAGCCCTCCAGTTCTCTCTACATATGCTACATGCTTCAGGCCCTGACCATCTTGGTGGCCTCTGTCAGACTTGTTCCAGTCTATTGAAACTTCTCTTGCACTCAAAACTGGACACAACCCTTCAGATGCACCTTTATCAGCGTGAAGCAGAGAGGAATAATAATTTCTTTCATTCTGCTGGCTGTGCTTTGCTAATGTTAACTGAGATGCAGTTGAGCTTCATCGTTGTGAAAGCATACTGCTGAACTCATGCTCCACTTCTTGTCCACCAGGACCCTCAGGCCCTTTTCTACAGAGATGCTTCCCAGTCAGCCAGTTCCCAGCCTGTCCTGGTACAAGGGGCCACTTCATCCCAGGTGTAGGAGTCTGCTCTTACCTTGGTTAAACCTTGTAAAGTTCCTGCTGGCACAGTATTCCAGCGCATTGCAGTCCCCCTGAATCACAGCCCTGCTTGCCTGGCAACATGTCAGCTGCTCCCCCCCAGCTAGTGTCATCCTTGAAACTGGAGAGAATATGCTGGGTCTCATAAATCCAGCTGATGAGCAAGATGTCTTATGTATTGCTAACCCCTAAAAACACAGATCTGAAAGAGGTAATAAATGCCTTTAGAACAAACTCAATTTTTTTCCATAAAGTAGGAAGAAATATCTATCTTCTGGAGATATTTTAAATAAAACACTTAGATTTGTTCAGAGCCACAGGATCCTGAGGCCTCAGGGTTTCAGATGTTGTAGGAAATACCATGAGACCTCTTTACATGTTAACAATTAGGCTTATGGTTTAACTACATGCCTTTTGCTATTTTCTAGTTTTATAGTCATCTGCTCTTTGTGGGATTACTATATATCCTGAATATATTGCACATGGGCTACAGTGATGTGCAACAGGGTCACAGGAAGGTGAAAGCTGTTTACCATGCCTCTGCCCTGACCAGAACTGGTTTCTGTGATTTTCACAGGACAGGTGGGTTTTTTGTTCTCCAGGGAAGAGCTTTCTGGGAAGTGTCGGTGCCACTGTTTTGAAACTCCAGTTCCTGGGGATCTTTGGTCTCTTTTTGTTCCAAAGGAGTCTAGTATCACCAATGGACTTGTTCATATCCCTCTGCAAAAGTAAGATGCTGGTTCATGATGAAGCTAATGAGGGATACTCTACCAAGGACATTCCAAAAGGAATTGTGTTTGCATGCCCTGAGATATATTTCATCAGTGTCTGAGGCCACAATTAGGACTGCTACATGAAAAAGGCAAGCAGAACTAGTGCTGAAAAGAAAGATGTGAAGCACACTTTTCTGGAACATTGGTAGTTGACCACAGTTAAGTATGGAGGATGATGCTGCACTTATGGATGCTAGCAAGTTTCCTAAGTGCCTGGCTGGCGCGTCTTGACCAGAATTAAACACATATGGAGTCAGGAAGGAATTTCAAGTCGAATTGGATAGCAAAAGCAGGATTAGGATACTTGTTGTTTTGCCTTCTGTTACAGGGATGTGGTCTATTTACTAGGCACACATGGGAATTCCACTTACCAAATTTCTCCCCCTTGAAGGCACTGAGGAAACTGGCAATAACCTTCATATCTCTCACTGTCTTCCTAGAGTAGGAATTTGTGTTGCTTTTGAGGTAGGTTCTTTGGGTAGAGAATCTTAAGCTTGCTTAAGAGCATTGAAGTTGCTCTACAGCTCACGGAGTGCAACTCTGTGTTCCTATCAGGACTGAACAACTCCTCAGTGGTTGCCTCTGACTACAGGAGGCTGGATTAGGCAGCCCTATAGCTCCTGCTGTACATTCTACATCAAACAAAGCAAAGCATATCACACTCTTGTATAATGGACAAGTGCAGCTCTTCAGAACCAAGTTACATCAGGAAAAGTTGTGTCTTAGGGACTCCCCAAGACTGAGCTACCAAGACCCACTAACCAATCCCTGCTGAATTGCTGCAACAGGAACAAGAAGTGCTGTTTGCTATCTCATTACAAGCATATAGGGGGCCCCTGGTGGTCTAGTGGTTAGGGTGCAGGACTCTCACCGCTGCGACCCGGGTTCAATTCCCAGCCCCCCGGGCAGATGGAGCTCGTCAGCCCTGTAAGGCAATCCATCTAAGAGAAGGTCACTCTAAACAAACCTACGTCCTGGGGACCTCACTGCCACTGTCCAAGCTTGCTCGGGCCCCGGCAGATGAACCTCAGGATTAAAGGGTGGGCTCAGTTCAGCGCACGCTGTGTCTCACCTAAAAAAATCCACTGCGCAGGCTCGAAGGGTTAATGACCTTTCCCAAATCTTCGCTCGCGAAGACTGGCCATTATTTATTACAAGCATATAACCTATTTGCAAAGTTTTGTCCTGGGCTCTAGACCATTTCCCAGCTATCTGCTGACCTGATTGGAATGAAAATTTTAATGGCTTCTAGAACAGATCTTCTCACAGATTTTGTCCAGATGGAGAGAAAAATGTGTTAGAGCATGCGTAAGCCCCCTGTGTTTTGGAAGAGAAACATGTATGCCACCAGGTTGCCAGACTGACAGTTCCCAGTCTGTCTGCACATCCTCATCGCCACAAAAAAAAAAAAAAAAAAAAAAAGCCCAGATCCTTCTTTGAAAGGCAAACAGGTATATGGCAGACTCCATCATCTTGCGCAATACCTAATAGAAAGTCTGAGCCACCTCCCAAAAGATGAATGTCATGTCTCCCCACCTTTGATAAAACATTGTTGACAAATAGCAGGTTTGCCATAATTAGAAGCATAATAACTAGGAAGTGCAGCTCAGAACCAATTCAGGCATCTAACTCTCTCCAGCTGCTATTAAAGCTGATGTCTCAGGCAATCAACTGCAAATGGGTATTATTTTCTAATTGAATCCACAGCTCCCTACATGTGAGATGTGAATGAATGAGGTAAACACACGTGCAGCCAGCAAAACTCACAGCTAGCTGCCATCCCTTCAGTGCCACTAACATGGCCCTCATTCATCCCAAAAGCTGTGAGGACCTTGCTACAGTTTTCCAGAGGCCTCAGGGTCCAACACAGTTAGCTAGGGAAATTGCACCTGCTTTCCTTCTGATGTTTTGATTAAGGGCCTGCTTGAAGCTGCATGGATATTCTGCAGGCGCAGGGGACTTTGAAACACACACTCAGGGTGAATATCTGCAAGCCATGCGAAAGGACTGAGCTAGGAAATATGGAATAGCTATTCCATGCATGATAAATCAGTCCGCTTCCTTTATCTGGTCTTGGGTCCAGCCTTCATTCTGCTGGAGGCTGTCCTGTCTTGTCAAAACCCTGTCAGAAAGGAACTTGCAAGAGATGTTACAGTGTTAGAGTCCCATATCAAGCACTGTGGGGACATTAGCAGCACCAGACTGGTCTGTCCTGGTTGGAGTACCCCAGACGTACACCACAGGAAGTCTGCCAGTCCATTCTCTACATGTTTATGGACAGAGGTGTTAATCTTCACTCCTGATAGAGCTGTGATGCCTGTGTGGATGGAGGGTTGTAGGATTAGATTCCCCTGACTCTGGCAAGTGCCTCATCCCTTCTGGGAGTGGTTTAGAGCACAGATACTGTGCTTCTGGTACCCACCAGCCTAACACAGTAATGTTTGAACAGAACACGAGGAAATAGAATTACATGGCACGGCAGCTTCTGAGATATCATGTATAGGGTGCCTTTCTCCCTTCCATGAGAAGTACTCTGCTACCTTGTTCAGAAAATGTCTTGCTTTTCTTTCAGCCTGTATTTGTCTGATATCCATGTCAACCTCTAGATTCTGTTTTGTGTTTGCCTATAAAATTATGAATCCCAACTGTCAGAAACCTTCCTTCAATATGGATGTGTGTAGATGCATGAGGTCTCTTTCTAAGCTAAGCAGAGGAGCCTCATCCACCTCCCATTGGGAGAGAGGCTATCCAGCCTGCATCCTACTATTCTTGCCACTTTCCACCTCAATGCTTTCTGTGAGTCAGCAAGCAGTGTGTGACTCAATGAAAATACACATAGGGCAAAACAGCCATGAACTAAATTCAGTACTTGCTAAAGAACATGCAGCTGTTATTCTGTGGATCAACAAACCTTCTAATGATGATACTGGGTGGATTCTGGCCAGAAAGGTGTGCTGTGCTGAAGAAAGGTGGGAGGAGAGCCTGGAAGCAATGCAGCAACATTTGGAAAGAAGAGTTGGTTCCACAGTGGAACAACTTCACAGGATTCACAGCAGAGCAACAAGAAGAGCTATTACAGGAGGACTAGGTCTGTCAGTACTCCTAAATGGAAAAGCTGCATGTTGTGGAGGCAGTACAGTAGCTTATCCCTTGGAGTTGTGCTCTCCAGATCAACTGTAAGGTGCTACCATTGCTCTGAAATGCTCAGAGACACCTAAAAGCACACCAGCTCCCATGGTACCATAGGGCCTGGCAGGTTTGCTGAAGTCAAAGCGCAAAGTGCCCTGTAAGCAGGGAACAGAGCTTGAGAAATCCACAAGAAAACCCTCTTCGTTTTAAGACAAGCAAGTCAATATAGAGAAAGACATAGAGAAACAGCTGTTTTGGTGAGATACTGGTGTAAAGGACCTGATGCAATCACCTCAGCACAGTTCCTGTTCCTCCTGGTTTGTGTGAGTGTTTCCTCAACGCATGAGACATACATTCAGAGGGCAACACCACTCCCTTCTCTACCCTTCCCATGCCCAGGAGCATTTCTGACCGTGAGAAAGTTCTGACATGCAAAGAAGACTCCTGTAACAACGCCTTGCTTGCTGTCAGCTGAAAGCAAGTGACACCCTCTCTAATGACTAGTTTCAGAAAGAAAGCAAATACACAAGGATGCGCTCACCTGTCCCAGGTGATCACTGCTGTCTCCCACGGGTGAAATTGCTGGGGTTTTTCAACATACCTGTTGCTAGCCGTATCACCAAGGTGAAGTCACATCCTAGCTGGGGGATCAGAGGGACCTTAGGGACCTTCAACCTGGCAGGTGCTGCTCTGAACATTATGCATCTGGACACTGCTGTGTGGTACGGGGATATTTCCCAGAGACTTCCCCGTTCTTTGGTAGAAAGGTGCAAAATGCCTTCAAGATCATCCACCAGTGGGGAATGGAGCAAAAAGTAGCTCCAAATCTTTCTTTTTCCATGTTTTTTGATGTTGCTGCCCCATAGACTAGAGCACATATTGAAGCCCCTAATGCCACCTTTGCTTCCTGTCCCCTAGTACTTGGCAAGTTGCCCATGGGAGGCTCTGCCTGGCAGAATGTGAGAGAGCCACGTTGCACATGTGAGGGTGGTTTAGTAGCCTGGCTTGTAGCATCCAGAGGGAGTGTCTGCCTCTGTCGATAGCATTTCCAAAGAAAGGAGCCAAATCCACCCACATGGGTCACGGAGACTGTGTCTTTCTGCCA
This sequence comes from Lepidothrix coronata, assembly GCF_001604755.1. Classification (NCBI taxonomy): domain Eukaryota; kingdom Metazoa; phylum Chordata; class Aves; order Passeriformes; family Pipridae; genus Lepidothrix; species Lepidothrix coronata. The sequence continues at coordinate 2,719,873 of NW_016690193.1, forward strand.
CATGCCTTCCCTCTTGCCCAGCCCTGGCAGGGCCCTGTTGTTCCTCACGTGTTGCCCTGTGTGTGGAGGAGACCTGCCAATGCCTGTCAGGCTCCGCAGCCCATGGGTCCGCCTTCAGATCCAAAATATCTGTCCAATCCAGCCATTCTGGGAGAAGGACTTGGATTTGGTCTTTGATGTGGTTTGATGGGAGGAGTGGGAATTGTAAAGTCAATCCAAAATCTGTAGAACACCATAATGGGAATAAGAGGATATATTAAAAAAAAATAACAAACAAACAAAAACAAACAAACAAAACAAACCAAACCAAAACAAAAAAACAGTAGCATGTAGGCTTGTGGTTCATGGAAAATACAAAATAGAAGGGAGCTTTCTGGTCAAATTTTGTGATTTTTTTTTCTCTGTTCTTCAGATTTCCTGTGTTTGTTTTCCCTATGGCCACAGCTTTGTGATTCTCTGCAGAAGTAAAATCATTGTCATTTCAGCATCCCCTTCAGATGCGTCAGCCTTTGCTCCATCCTCAGAGGTTGGTAGGCACTTGTAAAATACAGAGAGTTGAGAATGAATGCCAAGCAGCTGACTTCCAATGTTTATTCATCTTCTCAAAACCTGAGGCTTTTAAAGAGATCTTCCTTCAGCTATTCCAGCGATCCCCATGTGGCTTTTCTTGCTTTGGGTGTGAGCTCAAAACTCTTTTTCTAGGCAGGGTGTATGTGCTTTGAAGCTAAACCAATAATTACCTTAAGGGTTTAAAGTGCTGATCTTATTTCCGCAGAGGGGGCCACACATGTGTACAGAGGCAGTCAGGAGTGTGGGCTGGAACAGAGACCACAGAAGTGGCCAGGAGAAGAAGTGGGATCGCTCACAGAAGAAATCTCTCCCTCTCCCTTAGATCCAGATCCAGCGATGTCCTTAACTATGAGTTTAAATTTAAGCATCTGCTTCAGTTAAAGACAAACCAATGCTCTAATGAGCTGCAAACCTTGGCCCAGCAGAATTTGGAGTTGCATGTCACACTGCTCTGCTTTGCAGAGAAAGCAGCACATAGGGCAAGAAAATCCTCAGTATCAGAGCACAAAACTGTGTAAGATCTCAACATCCCTGTTTCTTGGTTTAATTTGGCTGAGGAAATATTAGTAAAGAAGTGAAAAACTGTTGAACATGACATTCAGGGCCGGTCCACTGCTTCTCCCATCTTCAGTGCATCAGCTGTTATGGCAACTGGGACCAGTTCCTTGAGAATGGAAGAAAGCAAGCGCCACTCCTGTCTTCAGGAAGATATGGGGAACTAGGGGCCAGCCAGCCTCACCTCAACTAATCTTGGAAATAATTTTCAGGCTCATGAAGGACAAGAAGGTGATCAGAAGTAATCAGCACAGACTTACAAAGGGGAAAGGGTGTTTAACCAACCCAGTAACCCTCTGCAATGAAGTGAGGGCCAGAGCAAGGTGCCATACCAGCTGTACTGGTTGTGAGCTCCACCATGTCACTTGTTTGCATGATTTGTGTATCTTTGTGTGACAGAGGATGCAATGCTGGGACCAGCTAGAAGTAGAACCCAAGGGATGAGACTTGAGATGCTGATATTGCGGGGAACTGCTCTTAAAGGGCAGGGCCTCCCCTTCACTCATTCTGCAGTGGAACATGAATCGTTCAGAGGATATTTCATCTCCACTTTGCCTCCCCAACACCTTATTCCTGAGGCTGGGGCATGACTGCTGATCTGATGAGTGTTCTGGCAGTGGCAGCAGTTCACCATGGGAAGTGGAGCAATGCTTGGAGGTGCTTTCAGCCAGCTGGACTTCAGGAGAGCAGACTGGTAGGAACCTTCCCAGAGGACTTCCAAGATGCCTGCAAACTCATCAGCCAGCACTTGATGGCTGTTTGCCTGCAAGAAAAACTAGCCAGCTGCTGTATCTCAGTGGTTTTGGTGCTCCAGTGGCAGTCTTTTCTTCCTTGTCTTTCAAGCACTCCTCTCCATTGAGCGGCTTTCCTGAAAGGATGATAGGTTTTCTCCTGTGGTGGGAGAGAGAGAGAGCAAGAAGCTGAACCTGGGTATCCCCTGCCAGCCCCTTCCCAGGCTGTGCAAGGAACCCAAGACACACATACAGAGCAGACTGACACCAGCTCAGCCTCTTTGGTTTGGTGAAAAGGAAGTGAAGCATCACACCTGGGGTGGGGTTTAGCCTTCTTACTGGGCACAGAAGAACCACTCCTGCAGGTGAAAGAGTGACTTTGTCCATTTGCATCCCTCAAAACTTAGAAACCTTCCTGTTATCCTATATTAAGCAACAAGTCCTGGTTTTGTTTTGAAAAGTTCTTTTGTCCCAGGTACCCTGTCCAGGTACCATTAGCTGGGGCATCCTGCACTTTTGCTGATTTACTAGACAAGGTTTTGGAGCTAAATTACTGGTTCTGTGCTGTCTTGACAGCAGCACAGTGGCACTGAGCAGTGCGTGCCTGCAGATCCTAGGGGCATGGATGGCACTTACTTTATGTTTTATTTTTCTGGCTTTCAATTGCCTGAATCTAGTGAGAACAAGGATGCTGTTACCTGTCCTGAATGCTGAGCTGGCAGACCAAGCTGGCTTCACAGACCTGGTATTTTTCTGCTTCCTCTAGAGAATGTGATCTGGCAGTGGTGGTGCTTAAAGAGCATCAGCCAGAGAAAAGACAGTGCAAGAGACAGCTTTTGTGAAACAGCTTCTGACCCACATTGCAGCCTGCTACAGAGATGGGAGGTGTCCAGGATCACCACGGTTAGGATCGTGTTTCTGTCTTTTCTTTCACAGGCACTCTACTGCATACACAGAAACTTGTAATACAGGAAACAATGTCCCTGGCATTGTCAGATTTGCCCCATCACCAAATGACAACACACATGACCCACACGCTCGATCCCATGAGTGCAATTCCAAAAGAAATCCCAAGTATTTTCAGTGGGAAGGAATTGTTGATACTTCAGCTGAAAGGACAGAGATATTTTGGGCAGAAATAAGGGTGTTTCAGAGCTGGGTAGAATTATCCCACGAAAAAGTAATCCATTTCGACATCATCCCTACTGCCCTTATTCTGACAGAGATAATAGACAACGAAGGCCATGTTGAACAGTGTAGTCAGCTGGTCCCATATTTCTCAGCAGGCATCATTATTTCCAGTTGTGGACTTCATTTTGAAGAGTTCAGCAAGGTGAAAGCATGCTGCAACAGACATTGCTGGATAAAATAAAGAGGAGGTTGTACACCCCAGCATAGACAGCCACTCCAGAGACTGGTCACCTGTAAAAAGGCAGTGGAAAGAAAGAGGCACTTCTAATCCTGTGTGATAGATACTCCATCTACAAGGAGTTAGTCTAGCTCTAAAGTGGACCTAGAGATAAAATCCACTGATGCAGCCAAAGACAGTGTTGGACTTGGAAAAGATCTCCATGAAATTTACCCTTGATTTCTTTTAATTTGCTTTACCTGGAATGGAGGTAGTTCCTGCAGGTATAGTCCCTTAGGGATTCATGAGGTTCAAATCTTTCCATAATAATTTCTCAGCTGCACTCAACCAAGCAAAAATAAAGATGTGAAGCTCTGCCAGGAGCCCTTTAAAAAGACCTTCTCACCCTTCAGTTAAACATGTGCTCCCTATTTGTTGCACATTGCTGAGCATTCACCCATCTTCTTTCTCCAGCACTGATTTTCTCTACATTGACTAAATTCTGTGCAAAATTTTGAGTCAAATTTCTCTTTTGTTTCTCAGGTTGTCCCACTCCTTCACTGCTTTTGAGTTGAATCCTGGTTTTGGGCACCCATTGCTTTTAAGTCAACCCAGATGTTGTCCAGGTGTCTTGATAAACTGAAATGCCTTAACCAAAATAAAAAACAACTTGTTCATTAAGAAGTCATGCCATATTTTACTTAAGACTTTCATGTAGCACCAAGATTTACTGCTGGAAATCACCAGCCCACCATATTCATCTTCTTCACCTCATTTTGCATGTCAGGATCTTGAATCTTATCAGGAGGGCAGTTTGTGACAAAAATCTCAAGAGAGAGGTGGCAGAGGATATAACTGTAGTCTTTCTGTAGAAAAACAGCAATGTTTCATGCACAGGGGAAACATAATTTTTATGACAGTTAATTTTGGTTTGAATCACAGCAAACCTTTTTTTTAATTTTCTGATTTTTCTATTCAAATGTCCTTGCAGGATTTCTCTTGTACATGTCCTCCAAAGGCAGAGATCTGACAGCCAGGGATTTCAAACGTGCTTACCCAGTGTTGGATTTGATGAAACTCTTGAGAACCAGAAACATTTCAGATTTCTTAGTAAATATACATTTTTCAGTGAAGCTGTGTAGCCCTCTACATATACCTGAGGTGTCATCAGCACACACAAACACACCCATGCACACTGATAATACTCAGGTACTCATACAGTAATTAGAGAGAGCCATTTTCAGATGCACAGAGATTTATTACAAACAGTGGAAAATAAAATAAACAACTATTAAGAGCAACCCAGTAGAGCTGTATTAACTCTGCAGGAAATATTTGTTCCTTCTGACAGAAGAATAAGTTTATATTAATGCTTAAGCCAGTCTCCTAATACAATCATTTTGCTTCGATATCTACTTTCTATGATACTTTTAGGGCCAAAGTTTTGCTGCTTAGGTTTCACTTTCTGGTGCATTCAACCTTTAGGGTAGATGTGGGCAGTTTACAGGCTTGTGAAGTCACAGAGTGTTTAGGCTAGCAGGGAGGTCTGGGGACCTCTCTGCCCCTTCTCTCCCTCACACCCTCACAGATGGGTCAGGTCTGATAGTGGATGGTCCTCAAGGATGGAGATGCCACCATGCCCCCAGGCCTCCATCCAGGGCTGTCCTGCTCTTCTGCAACAGATTTATTTCCTCCATGTTTGCCGCCTTATTTTTTCCCCAGTCTTAGCTGACCTCTCTAGCACAGGCTGTTCTCTTCTCTTCTAGATCTAGCAACTCTGCCTTTCACCTCCTTTCTCTTGACTTTGTGGAGAGGAGTTTTGAAGCTGTTGTAGCACAAGGTAGATTGCAGTCCACATCTATTTGGAAAAAGAAAAGCAAGGAATGTCAGAGAGACCACCACCAAAATCTGGTCAGTGGTGTGAAGATCTGAACCCAAGATGCATTTAATCTTCCACTTCTATCTTGGCAAGCTGTATTTTCCCATTTGGACAGCTCTGTATACAGCCTGATTTTTCTAATATGTGAATCATCTAGGTATGCTTGTTAAAAATGAGGTCATTTAATTGAAATGCTAAATATGGCCTAGGATTCAATTTCTATTTTTACCACATCTGCGTTTAGGACAAATAACATTTTTCCCTCCCTTGATGGTGAGCAGAAAGTTGCTTAGGACATATTGCATAGGAGTTTTTCTATCACTTAATAGAGTTTTGATAGAGTTTTTCTATCGCTTAACACTGATAAAAAATTCACTGCTCTGGTTTTGTGTAAGCTCTCCATTACTGTGCTGTTTTTTCAACATTTCAAGCCTAGGTTTCACTTTTGACTATGAAAGAAACCAAACTGTATTTAAAAAAGAAAAGCAGAAGAGCACCTCAAACCTCATCCATCTGTGTACACTCAGACCTGCCTGCTTGACTGTGCAGACCATATCTGGCAAATGGTGACCGAGGAGTCTGTGAAACCTGTGTGGGGAAAGAAAGCTGGGTGACTATATTTGTATGACTCCTTTCTTCCTCACTCACTGAAAACACAATGTCTTCTTGATGCAGAAAAGCTGCCTTGGTGTCAGAAACAGGTATGCATCGCTCGTGTTGTACAGATGGGCTCTGCACCCAGGGAGGGGTGGATATCAGCTCAGCCAATGTCAGATAGGCTTTTTGGCTGCATGGAACATAGGCCTGTTGACTCTCAAGAAAGAACAAAAAAAAGATCAATAAAAACTACAGACATCTAACCCAGTGCTCAAGACGCATGGGGAGAGAAGGGTATCAAATTCAACATTTCCAGGCCAGATCCTCAGCACTTTACCGAGACCTTTCAGATCTGTCTAGATCAGTGGCAGGACCAAGACTCATCCATAGCAGCTGCCAAGCAGGAATTAACAAAATTACCCTTAAGGAGGAAATGGTCAAAAGGGTTTTGATGTCCTCAGAATGCAGATTTTTCATTCAACCGCAGGAGTGTCTTAAATTCAGTGGAAGCCAAATCCAGACAGCTCACTTGGACAATGGTACTGGAGAAATCACAGGCCAAACATTGAAGAGGGGGTTGCATAAAACATAGTGTCTGAAGCATGTGCAACTTTCTCCCACAGCTGAATATTCTGAAATCAAACCAAGCTTTGGAACTCAGATAAAACCTAAGCATCACATCTACTTGCTTCTGTGTGTCAGAGTGCAGATGGACAATGGAGGGAGATGAGAGGACATGGACTTCTTGCCTGCCTAGAACTACAAAGTTACTTCCTTTTAATAAGGCTTGTTTACTCTGCTCCTCTCAACAAGGATCTTTCAGATAAAGGTGACTAAGAGAAGATGCTAAGTAAAGGAACTGCTTGAATAGCTGGATAAAGCAAAAGACCAAAGTGTTGGAGAGGTCTTCCCAGATTCTAGAAGTGATACATGGACACCAAAACTCATCATGACAAACCTGATCTGCGCAGGAGTGATGATAAATCCTATTTCTTGGAAAAAAGAGCCACTAAAACTTTGGATCATGATGCATTTTTTCTAATTCTCGTCCGCTCTGCACATATTTGCTCCTATCTATAAACCCTGTATATAACTCCTACTGTTGTGATCACAGGCATATGCAAATGTGCAGATGCAGACAAAGAGCAAATCCAGCCCTACTGCAGGTAGCAGGAATTTCCACCCCAGCAACAGCAGCTTTATTAATTCGCCAAATCACATTGGCTCAGGATTAATTACGCAAGCAATGATAACGCGCATGGACTCTACAAGCTTGTTAATGATTCATGTGCATTTTAGCCTCTGGGAAGAAAAAATCAACAGGAGGTAGGGATGGTGCCTTCAAATCAGAGGGGCAGCTCAGGCAAAATGGCATAGCTCTCTGCCTCCTCCCATTAGCAATAGATCTTGCTCTTGGGGACTTCCATAGCGCTTATAGATACGCTCCAAGATAAAAAGAAAAGGTTGGGGTTTTTTTTATTGTGCAATTTTGTTTGTAGTCTTACAACATTGCTACTTTTTTTCTTTACAGGTAGGAAGTCCTGTGTAGGTCTATGGTATTTCCAGCATCTCAAGGCCACACATTGACATGACACTACTCAGCCCATCCACCCTATCTCTACTAAGGGCTGGAAAAAAATGCCCAGCAAGAAGTAAAAGCATGAGGCTGGCATGTTCTCTTATTATCCCAGAGTACTGTCCTGGCCTCCAGGTGTGTGGGACTGAGGGATTTCCTGAAGCAGAGGCTCCATCTTCGCAATTAATAGCCCTTGACGGATTTTTCTGTCATGAATTTGTCTAATTGCTCTTTGAACTTGTGTGAGCTTTTAGCATGCACAACATCCTGTGGTTCAGCGTCCATGCTTTAACTATGCACTGTGCGAAGATGTCCCTTCTTTGGAAACTGTCAGCTAGTGTCATTTACTTCTCCCGACCCCTGAACCATCCGGGCTAGTCAACATGTGAGCCAAGGAGCATAGGGCCAGGTGCGCTCTGAGATGCTTCTCCTACAAGAAATTAGCCACAAGCACACACACAAGAAACTCTGTTGGATCCAAGCTACATTTTACATGGCAGGGAAAGTCAACATATTTTTAAGACAACTGATCAGTTTTACCAGGTTGGATCTGGACATCACTGTGGGTGTGATTCAGTCAAGTGCTAAGACTGTGCATAGCTCTGAATCTACATTTTTTCCTTTTGTGGTCCTACTGCCTAAGTCAGCTTTTGCAACAGGAATCAGCTTGTGGAATGAATGTGTCAAGAACAGGATCACCAGACTATTTATAGATACTAGAGAAGGCAATCTGAGAGCCATGAAGGAAATTGAATGGCAATGAAACATTTTACTAAGAACAATCTCTTCTGAAGGAAGCCCAACTCCTGGGCTGCATGTCTGAGACCATACAGAAAGTCCTGGTAGGTCACTGCACTTGCAGACTCTGTAACCATAGCTGTAACATGAGTCAGAGTTGTCACATCCATAGTTTGGTGATGGCGGATTGAAAAGGTACATGGTAGGTGATTTGAAATCGCAGATAAGGATAATGATTATGATTATGGCTTAATCCTCTTTTTGCAGACTAAACCTCACATGTTATTGGTGCCATCAGCTACAAGCAACCCCTGCACAGCAGCTGCAATGCACTGTGTGGTAGTAATGGGCCAAGTGCAAAGCTGAGCTGCTGCAATACTCCGTCCCATTCCCATCAGTATAGGACTAGGATCAGGTAAAGAGAGAGATGTACCATAGAAGGAGGTTTGTCAACAAGCCTAAATATCCATTCCCCTTGAAAAAGGTGGTTTTCTAGTGTAGTTAAAAGGATTAGCCTGGCTTTCATAGGTAGTCCTCATTAAATATATTGATATCCTCCATGTCCCTGGCTTCCTCTCCACATAGTTTCTCTGCCCTTTCATTGTCTTATAAACTGTTGCATGGTTTTACAGAAAACTTGTTGTAAATCCTAATCCATTTACACAGTCCAGGAGACTTTACCATGTCACTGATGAGGATTCACGTGAGCTTTTTGGGGCTTTCTGGGGACATCTTCAAGGATGTCCCTGTTGACATGCATTTTTTTATTTCTCTTAGTTCTAGAGGAAAGAATGAACCATTACTGGTCAATGTGTCTGTAGTATCTCCCATGATTAATGTCTTGAAATGGCAAGAAACTTCTGTAATATTTTCTAACTGGCTGCATTATGTATTTATCAGCTGCTCTGCATTTTCACAGAATCACAAAAGGGGTAAGGTTGGTCAGGACCACAGTGGGTCATCTGGTTCGACCTTCCTGCTCAAGCAGGGTCATCCTAGTGCACATGGCACAGGATTGTGTCCAGGTGGTTCTTGAATATCTCCAGTGAAGGGGACTCCACAACCTCTCTGAGCAACCTGTTTGACTGTGTGGTCACCTGCACAATAACTTTTTTTTTTTTTAAACTCCCAGTAATACAGTGACATTAGACTGTGGGAACGGTGAGGGGGTTTTGTTGGGTTTCTTTCCCATATCAAATGCCTAAATAGTTTGCCTATTTTCTTCACAGCCTGCATGGCTGATCTTAGCTGCCTGTTAAATCTGATGGACACAAGGCGCTTTACCAGAGCCTGAGAGGCCTGTGCAAGGATAACTGCATTTTGGGATCCTGGGTTTTAGTGGGTTTGGGTTCTGTTTTTAATGACTCAGTTGTTTTTCCAGTAGATCTGTGGATGTTGTGCTGACTAAACAGTGTCACAGATGGGATGAGCTATGCCAGGGAGAACAGGAGTTGTTCAGTTTTGGGATTTTGTATTCCTGTCTCCTGGCAAGGCTGGTGTACCCACCTCACCTTGAGGTCGTGTCTAACTCCCACAGAAGTTTAAAAACAGTGTTTTTAAAATAGTTCTTGCTAAAGGCAGAGCAAAAGACAATCTCCCTGTAAGAACAACCCTCAGTCTCTGTGCAGTTCTGAAGGTGGAGAAGTTAACCTTACTGGACAAATGGGGAAAGTCAGGTAAAGACTTACTGAAAGCATGTGACTTACTGAAAACACCCAGCAAGCCATAGTGCTGTCCTCAAACAAGCAAAGACTTCTAATTTCAGCCAGTTCTGGTTATTTATATTGGCATCTGACCCAAAGCAACACAGGCCAGTGGTAGAGATACCCCAGCTGTAGCCAGAGAAGGCAGTTTAATTGCATTATTAGTAAACTTTCAAAAAAGCCTTGCATGGAAAATAGTGTTGGTTAGGTGAATGAATTTTCTACTGCTCTGAGGAATGCTAAATTAGCCACCTCTTCCTGGCTTGTCTTTCCCTAGCAGGTCAATGTGGTTTGTAATTTGAGTAACACCTGCAGCCTAGGTCCCATCCACAATGCAGGCCTCTTTGACTGAAGTGTGGTGGGGCTTAACTGTGATACAATAAGGGTAGCCTTCAGCTAAAGTGTTTTAACATCACAAACCCACTGTCCCAGCCCAGGGCTCAACACCCTTACACTTGTGTAAAGGGCTGTGGGGAAAGTCAAGTTCTAGTAGTTCCTCAGACACTTGATCTTGCTAGAGGTCTCACATGAGGTGGGCAATAGCAAACAGCCAATGTCTCAAAGCAGGACAGCTGAACTCCTGTTGTGGCTGATGCAGAGGAGCAGATATCTGCATCAGATGATTCATCTGAACAGTCTTAGGAAGAATGAATCACTGCTGGCAGTGGCTGGGTCTCTCCCTTGCTTATGACATGCAAGATGGCAATTGCAGTTTGGGCCTTGTTTCCCCCATGTCTCCTGAGACACAGGCTGAACTACCTGTGCTTTGCTGCCCTGGGGGGACAGCAGCAGCCTACAGGTCCCAGCCATGACTAATTTCTGGGTCCTGCCTTGAGATCTCTTCCAATTCTGAGTTTTCCATCCTAAGGTACAGAGGGATAGCACACCCCAGGGTTTGAAGGGAAAGAAGGATAAAATCAGAGGTGAATTGAACTCATGAACCAAGAGCTCACAGGACTGGGAGGGCTCTCTATCTTGCAGGGCCTTTTCTAGAGCCTGCACATCTCCAGATGTGGTTAAGCATTTTATATTCTTTAATTAAGTGAGCAATAAGTCTCCAGTGACTTTTACCAGATGTCTTAATTAATTACCTGCATATGTGTAAAAAGACTAACCTGCCTGATTTTGACAAGTGGCTGGGTACAAGAGAACATTGGTAGAAGCCCTGTCTCTTCACTTGTTCAGCTTTGAGTCAATACTGTGGCAGAGACTAAATCTGCCTCTGCGTGGCCCTAAGCTGAATCAGCTGATTTTATTTTTCTTCATCACCTTCTCTTTCTTTTCTCTTCTTCCACCTTTCTTCTTAGCTTCACAGCTGCTCTTTGATGAGCCATGTGTTACTCTGTTGCTCCATGCTGCATAAGGAGTTGGCAGATGCAATCCTGGTTCCTTTGCCCCATCATCTTGTTATGGGTTCCTTTTATGGCTGTTATTTCATCTAACCTACAGAGCAGCTCTCCCATTGTCTTGGTGAGACTGTTTCAGTGACTGTTATGCCAGTGATGTCTATTGTTACTCTTCAATTGTTTTCCCTGGGCAGGAACAGCTGTGGCAGTGAAGACCTCTTAAAGTTCAGTTTTGTTCCTGTGCGCACATTTCTATGCACATCTTACCTAGTCATACAGGCACACCAGAGCCTAGTCCTCTGCATATAGGCCTGGCACTGGTATGTTCAAGAAAGTTGTGAAGCTATGCCTGCAGCCAGCAACTCAAGTGGTTTAGAAAACTTGTTGTGTCTTGGTACTTTTGGAGGCCAGGATGAGGCAAAATCAAAGGAAAATCAAATTTTTATATCATCCAGAGGACCAAGGGGAGTACATGGAAAAAGAGGGTGTCATAATGCACTTCAGAGTACAGCCCAGGACGGTGGTAGTAAACAGCCTGAATAACATGACACCTGTAAAAAAGTGCTTATTTCATATTTTAAGTGACTCTTGAATAATATTACCAATGTATCAGTACAAAGGAAACTAAAAGCCACCTTCAAGGAATGGTGATACATTTGTACTATCTCATGACAGCAATGTACAGCAGAGAGCTGCAGCACTCTGGAAGCCCAGATTCCCTCCAGCTTTCCCTCGGTTCACCTCCATCCTGCCGCTCCAGTGTCTTGAGGTGCATTGTTTTGAGGGACAATTTAACTTTTGTTTTGTTTTTCTGCATACAAAACCCACATCTGTCTCCTTGAGTCAGGACAGACCCTTGCATGACAACGATCAATGTGTCAATGTTACAGAGAGATCTTGTGTGTCAAGATAAGACAGGGAAGGATATCTCTGCCTGGCTTCAGAAGGGGGTTTACTGTTAAAGGGAAGTGGTGACATGGGACAGTTCATCCTTTGAAGGGTGCAGTACAAAAGGCCACAGCATCGTGCAAGAGCATGAGCACCTTTTAACTCCTCTCAATTCTCCCCTGTTCCCAGAACCTTTAAATTGGTTGCACATATCAATTAAGTGCAGCTCACACACCCTATGAGGCAACTAAGTGCTATTTTACTTATTTTATTACAGATGGGGAAACAAACATGTAGAAAGGCCTGCTGACACATGGCTTCAAATCCTCTGGCAGAACACAGAGTTCACCCGTCTTTGCTGTGTTCTCTGGGCCACCTTCCTCCTCTGTTGTTCCTCTGGGTGAGATGGGCTCCCTCCAGCTGCAGAAGTGCCTGTCTCCAGAGTGTGCTCTAGGTCCTCCTCATGTGTAGGTGGCTGAGCTGAGGGTGAGCCCCATGAGGTCTCAGTCACTCCCATACAGTCTGCTTTTCTTGGGCAGAGGAGCAGCACCCACCATACAGGCAGCGTCTGTTTGGTCTGTGTCTGTCATGAGGGGGCCTGGTGAGCACCAGTGTTGCTGGTAGAGGCAGAATAATTGGTTGTACTGATTAATTCTGAGCCTAGTGGGGGTCACATATTAACAATAAACTGGAAATGCCAACGAGGCTGTGTTCATTCTTGATTGATGTGGCACGATTTAATTAACCCAGGCTTATATTTGAGTACTGCCCATTAGCATCTGGTGTTAAAAACTCTCAGAACTGCCTGAGCTTAGCAGCTAGCTTAAGGAAGTAATTTGACAACTAGTCAGAAGATTTAATTGTGCCATTATGTGCCTATGTATGGTACTGAGTGCCATTTAACCATTGCCCTTACTAGCTGATTAATTACTAGGCCCAAGTGAATAAGTGTGGGAGCTCACTACAAGGCTCTCCATGGCTGAAGCAGAGACAATACTGTGTTCAAGCTGAATGCCAACCTGTTTGTGTGGCATGAAGTGGATAAGTTGGGATCTGCAGGCAAAACCTGTTTGTTTTACTGGAGAGGCAGAAAGAATTAGGAACTGGCATAAGCCAGAGAGGAGCAGTGCATGAGGTAACCCAAGAAGCTTTCCAGCTCCAGGGCTTTTTGGAGTAAGAGACCAGCACTTAAAATAGCTAATGCAAATGAATTTCAACACCAACAGACTATCCCCAGGGAGGGGGAACATTTTAAACGACTTATTATGGACTCCTGTGAGCTTAGACTGCCAAGATGTCTCTTTCCCATTTGCTTTCTAGTTCTGGGTCCCCAGGGTGAATGAGGTGGACTCATTCTGGGACTGAAGCTGCTGTGATGGACATCCCACTTGGGCATTAGGGCAGAGACCCAGCAACCATGGGCATTGCAGTGGGGCCCTCTGACTTGCCAGCCAAAGCTGTTATTCCTGCAGGCAGTCCCACTCTCTGTGTTTCACCCATTAAAAATGCACCTGTCAGAATCTGTCGAGCCACTGGCCTCAGCAGGTCTCCTGGTATCACCAGTTGACACCCACCGTGGGGCAGAACTGGCTCCAAACATCCTTGCCAAACATGAGCAGGTCCTGCCTCAGGCACGTGGAGGAGCCCAGGCGGCTGCACAGACTGTGGGAGATGGATGGGAGTGGGGTGCAGCACCTTGGGGCTGGGGCCAGTGCACCATGGAGGGGTAGTGATAACCTCCCACTTTGAGGATCTGACTCAGAACCTAATGAAGAAGCACAGGCTGAAGCTGGCATGTATATGAGGGAGGGTTAAAATTTAGCAGGTTCCTGCAAAAGCAGGTACACGTGCACACATCTCTGCTGGGCTGGACACCTTCTCCCCATGTGCCTTCAACTTTCTTCCTCAGATAATGTTACCCCTCCTTTAATTTTGCTGGAAGGAAGTAGATAGCTATTTGGCAGGTCACAAGAGAGCTCAGCATCTCCCCGAGCCTTCAGCAGCCCATTTCCGGCTGTGGTTTGATCAGGTTTCTATATTCATCACTGTGTTTCCTGTGGGGGCATTTCTGATAAGCTTTGCACTTCACATCCTGTGGTCTCCCCCTCTCCTCTGGCACTCACAGGATGTTCGCTGCACTACGAGCAACAAGGGGCTGCTAAATTACTTGCCAAAAATGAGTAATTTCTGGGTGTTGCGGGCATCATCCCAAGGATGGGATAAGTGGAGTGAGCTGAGACACCAGCAGGCAGGGGGGACTCCAGGGGCTGGGGTCTGGAGGCTGTCCCAAGGAAGTGGTGGCTGGGTATTTAACAGATATTCCCTACGTATTGGGGAGGGCCCTGGGAGCTGATGACTTCAGCTCAGATTTTGCTCAGTCCCTCTTAGGTGTCCCTTTGACCTGTCTCTGTGGAGGCACCCTACTTCTGCTGCAGTGAAGGGAGTTGAGCTGAGCTGAAGGTTTCAGTCTGGACTACTAGTGTACGAAGGGAGAGGCAGAAAAGTGCAGGGAGCAGGGATATAATGCAAAGAGAAGAATTATGACCACATTTTCAGATGAACCCGATTCTCTCCTGGCAGGTCCATATATCAGTGAATTCCACTGATTTCCTTTCATTGCAATTCCAGCAATGTTATTTAACAGTGGAGCTAAAAGTCATTTCCAAAGGGAGATTTAGAGTATTGATATGATTCTCAAATTGAAGACTGGGGAAAAGCATATGACTTGCTCACTTAATTGACTTTCAGTACAATTTTTTATTTCTCATCAGTGAAAAGCCATCATCTTCCTTTGAAACCTATTACATTTATGTGGGATTTCCTTGATTTCTTTCTTTTTTAATCAAAGCCCAAATTTTGTTCTGCTGTGCCGGTGTAAATCCCGACCAGCTTCATTACTGCTCCCAGATGTGGCTGAGTGCAGTGGCTTGTATGTCAGTGACCTGAGGCACATCTGCACCCTCCTGCAAACACTTTGCTATGTACTTTCAGAGCCTGAAATGAGGAGTGGGTTTTATCTTTGCGAGTCACCTGGGAAAGAGTTTCCCAGATGTGGACATCAGCAGTACATATTAGGCTGGGGCTGGGAAAGAAACTCAGTCAGCAGTTTGGGTTGCCCTGCTCTGGAGTGAAAAGAAACTTAATAGAATGGATGTAACCAGACTTTAACACAGGCTGATCTTAGGGACAGAGGGAAGGGTGTGAAAAGGACCTGGCTCTTCTTGCTTTATGAGGGTACAAGTATCTGCAGTTCATCATAGGTACTAGTGTTATAGGCCCATATGAGAAATGTCATGTCAGAAGTTGTAGTTCCCACTAAAAAAAAAGAGGAAACCATGGCGAAACAACTTCTCCTTTGTCAGAGATGATCATGGGAAGAGTCAAATAAACAACAGCCAATTTCCAAACAAATGCAGTCTCCCAGTTTTCCAGGGTGTAACAAATAGCTGTCACACCACTCAAAATCTTGGCGCAGAGTGTTGGGGCCTTAGCTGGTGCCAAATATTGTAAGCATTTGTGGAGGAGTGTACCTCGGCCAAGGGAGCCACCTCTTCGGATGGAAGCCAGGGTGCATCCAACTCCAGCAGGGGTTTAGCCACAGCCCTGCCTTGATCATCACGTTTCCAGTCCAGGCAAACCCTCGTACCCCAAATCCCTTCAAAATCTGTGAGACAGGGCCTGACATGACCTTCAGGGTGGCTGTGGATGGTTTCATGCTGGGCAGCACAGCTCTGCTGTGTGGGGTGGTGCACACAACCAGGGCATAGGCAGAGGACTGCTGCTTTGCACACGTGCTTTGCACAGGCACCTCACTATCCTGCCAGACCCTGCCAGCACCCTGGGCTGGGTCCTGTATGCTGGGCAGGTGTGCCCAACCTCACCTTCTGGTTTGCCCGCAGAGCATGGATTAGTGCACAGACACCAGTAATTAGGGCCATGTGCACTGAAAACATAAACAGGCCATTTCATCAGCACCCAGCCCTCAGCCCTCACTGTGGTCAGATGCCTGGCAAGCCGCCTGTGGAGATGCGTGGCCTCCTTCTCCCACGTTTTACAGCCTGTGGGCAGGAACCGCACTATTTGTTTGCTGGCTCCATTGCTCACAGGGTTTTCCAGGGGCTGGGAACAGCTGAAAGAAGGTGCCCCTTTACAGCTGCCCTGCTCTAGGGGGCTGTGAGCATCTTTGGGGTACACAACAGACAGTGCATGGGCATGGACCTTGTACAGCTGTCGGCAGCTGGCTAAGGGAGGTTTTTAAGTCTAAAGCTAAATGTCCTCCATTCAGCAAAAGTGGAGCTAGAGATGGGTCTGGGATAACCTGGATGTTGCCATGTGTCAGTACTGGGTCAAACTGGGCTTTTCCAGCCCCAAAGTAGAAGGACTATTCCTTGTACCTTTAGCAGCCAAATAAGTGCAATCCTCCCCTTCACTGCCCCCCTCAGTGGATTTTTTCTGAGTCCCACCATGCCCTGTGGGTAGGCTTGGACTTTTTTTGCTGCCATGCACCTGAGCCATGAGTGCTGTAGCCATTGGCTAGAGACACTCAGCTGAATTTGGGATCCCAAGAGACCGCAACAAAGCATGGTGAGAGGCAAGTAAGCCAGGGACTGGCTGCAGGTGCCAAAGGCCAGCCAGGGGCCAGAGGCCAGGCCTTTCAGGAAGCCACAGAGATACTGCACCAGGAGCCAGAAAGACAGGCACGCAAATGTAGCTGGGGACAGAGGAACAAGCTGTGCCTTTGGCCAGCAAAGGGAGGTGAAAGCAAGGTTTGATCTGGTTGTAAGGCAAGTCCCCTGCTACATCCTTCAAGATGTGATGGCTGAGGAAGTACAGCAAGTTGGACATGGAAAATACAATTGGCATGGACATTTCACCCCTGGGAATTTCCCTCGGGTGGTGGAAAAAAACGACATCACCATGCATAAAACGGAGCAAGCATGTGACTATTTATACTGCCACCCAGGGCTGTTCCTGTGCTTGGGATGCCATTTCTGCTTTCAGCCACTAATCTGTGTTTCTCATCTCTCCTTTTCAACTGTGGTTCAACACAGTGCTGGTCCTGGTTTTGGAAGAAGAGAGGTTCATGCCAGGCACAGCACTGAGGAGGCAAACAGTGACCTGGTGGGCACAGTCATTTGAGAATTCCTGAGGTGTTTTTATTTTGGGCTGCACGAGTGTCCTGAGTCATGATGGTACCTTTCCATAGACAGAAGCAATGAAAATCAGTAACAGCCTGCTGAAATCCATCAGCAGGCGAGCAGAACAAGCTGTCCCATCTGCTGTTTTTCCTTTCAGCTTCCCCAGAGGGAAACCTAACTATGGGATAACGGCTTCACAACCCCAGATCCCCAGGCTCAGCTTGGAGTTGCTGGGGGGTCAAACCTCCCTGCAGAGGTCAGGCAAGGCATCCAGGACCTTCCCAGTGGAGCCTGGATGATAGTGCCTGGGACGGTCATAATTTTGTGCCTTCAAGGGAAGCCCTGGGCTGAAAAGCTTCCCTTCTTCCAGGTTTTTTCACACAAGAGAAGCCCAAAGCATCACAGCTCCATGGCTGTGCATATGTGCATCCCAGAAACAAAAGCTCTGCAGTCAGCCCTGACAAGCCAAAAGTGGGTCAGGTGGAAATGCGGGAGACCAGTGACTCATCTTGTGGTTGACTGGGCAATCTGGGAGGAGAAAAAAGCCGCCGTCTCTAGGAAATGGAGCACGTTTCCAACCCTTTCTTTCCTCTGCACCTAATCCTAACATCTCTTCCAGCAACAAAATGATAATGTTGGAGTCAGCCCTTAATGCCAAAGAGCATTGTCCCTCAGAGGGAGCATCTGTGGCCCAAATATGCCAGCAAGGCTGAATACCTGTTTGAGTATCTGAATATCTTCCTCCTTGCCCTACACTTGAGATGGGCATTAAATTGGTCTGGGTGGGTGGGTGTCTAGGCTTAAGCAGATGCATTCCTACATGATCCAATGCTGGCCTGGAGTTTGCAGGGCCAAGGGAAGGGGCCATGCTGGCCCAGAGAACTCCAGAGAACATTTCTGCCGGTCCTGGGTAGCAAGCAGAGAGGGTGTCAAGGAGGGACACATCTTCCCTGGCATTACCTCTGTGGGTGGAAAAGGAGTGAGGGGAGGGGAGAGCACATGCAAAGCCAGGAGATTACAGCTGCCTGTTAATGATATTTGCTCATTACATCAAACGAGCAGCGGTCATTCATGAGCCTGGCCAGCCTTCCCTGCTGGGACTTTGTGTCTCATGGCCAGTGACCACAGCAGCTATGCAACCTCCCTGCCAGCACCTGCAGTCACGCCAGAAAACCTCCTGCTGAGCCATGAACAATGCAGGATGGCATAGCTTCTGGGGGAAAAAGGGACAAAGAGGACATTTTGCCTGCCAGGGATTTCAGATGAAGGAAGGGATGCTGTGAGAAGGCAGATCTGTAGCCAGTGTTGCTGGGCAGTGAGGAGCCATCTGTGCTGCTGTGACGGTTAGATGAGGATGAAGAGTGTGTATTGCAGACAGGGCTGACCCTTGGCTGTGTGGTGGCAGGTTAAAAGCTGAGTCTGACATGCCTTGAGCGGATGCTGTGATGAAGTGGAGCCCCTCTGCTCCCTCCCCTCTGGCCCCAGAGCCCCCTTCACTGGGCACAGCCTTCAGAGAAGGGGATGTGGCCACCACCCACTTCTTCCTTTCCAAGTGGGTAGGAAACAACACTAATGCAAGACAAGTTTCTCCTTGTCAGGGAAAAGGAAATGGGCTAATACAAAACCTACCCCTGCTGTCTAAGCGTGCCTTTGCTCCCCATGCAACAGGCACTGGCAATGCTTAAGCACGTATGTGCCCTGAAATAGCACTGAATTGGTAAGACTGGGGCAAAAAGTCGTGTGTACAATTAAAACCACTGGTTTATCCCAGTCCCTTTCCCCATGAGATCCTTACACAATGGGCATGTACACATCAGTGCTTGCTCTATGCCCTGGTTGCGCTTTGCTGGGGAGGAAGGATGTTTTGTGCTCATGGTTTTGGTGTTTCAAAATTCTTTACAGTCCCTAGTGCTTTGGCATTTTTCTTCCAACAGTCTCAGTCAAGGAAATTCAGCAAAAATGAATGGGTGGTATAAGAAATGTCCTGATGGACAGAACAGGGTAGGATGAGATGGGACATCTCAGTGATGCAGGGTAGGCTTTCTCAACTCTCCAGCAGCAAAGCTGACAGGGACATGTGTAACACAGAGAGGAAAGGGTGAAAACGACCACAACAGATTTGATGAGAATTAGAAAGCTCAGCTTTGCCCTGAGACCTCTGCAGTTTTTCCCAAGCACACAGAAAGAGAGAAGCCAGTCCTCACATAAGGAAGCAAAAGCATATCCCTTCCAATTTGCTCTCCAAATACAGGGAGGGAAAGTCAGGCAGGTTTTCCCTTGGCCTAGGACATCTGCAGGAGAGATACCACTGTGGCCCTCAAAATTTTCCTGCAAAATTCTTGTGTGGCCACATTTACAGAAATTTTACTTGCAGATGAAAAAGAGTTTTTACAAGGCTAAACAAACACAAAGGCAATTCTAAAAAACCCTTCAGTTGGAAATTTTCCTTTTCTCTTCTGTCTTATACCACACACATGAGTCCAGGAGGAGTTTGTGTGGAACTGAAGCCAGCACATGGTACAAGGGGGCTGCAAGGACAGTCATGGGTTACAATTGCACCTCTGACTTTTACCTCAGCGGGAGACCCCAGGCACTAACCCTGATCAATGAGGTTCCCTTAATGTGGTGATAACCCTGTTGAGGTCCTTGATTCTGGGCAAATTGTCTCAGTTTCCCATCTTCAAACAAAGCCTCCTAGTGGCATCATTGGTGCTGGCAGATGGGCTCATCCCTCCCTCACAAAAATTCCTGTGAGCCCCTATTTTATTGGGATAGTCTCAAGGCTACTTCTCTTAAAAAGCATCTGGCCATCTTTTTAAGGCAACATTTGAAATTATAGTTCAGATTAACTCCTACAAGCAGTGCATTCAGACCTAGGTCAGTTCCACCAGCTGGGTGTTCCTCTATTCAGGAGAGCCCCAAGGATGCTGATAAGTTGTAGAATGCTCCAAAGGCAGTGGCTGGGGCTGTCTCTCCCAGAAGGTGTGCCGGGTCCTTTCTCTGCATGAGGAAGCCTAGCAAATATTGGGAAGAAGGTGGCCATCCCCAGGGGATCCTGTGATTACAGACCATTCTTCTACCCTTGTAACAACGCATGTGGGATCAACATCAAGCAAAGAGGGTTCATGTTTGTGGTATAGCAAGGGCAGTGTCTCCCAAAAAGGCTTCCAGAAGTGGCACAGGACTGGAGCAGACAGCTGTGAGGCCTCTAGTCACCAGCTGGCCACACATTGCTGCATAACTCACTCTGGGGATTTGGTCTTGCATACCTTCCCCAAAGGATGTCAAATGGAGGGCTGGCAGTTCCCTTTTTTTTTTGCTTCCTCTTCTGTGCACTTTGTCACCATTGGTCTGCCCTTTGGAGAGCCTGTGGGGCCACACTGTCTGCACCCCTTCCTTCTCCTCACTTCATTTCCTACGTCAGTCTTTCCTCACACCCAGTACCATTACTCACCATACTCACTCTCAGCCACTGAGCTATGGTCACACCAGGGATACTGAAAGAGAGAGAAGGAAACTCTTCATTTTTCAAAAGAAAAATTACAAAAAAATACAAACAAACAGGGAAAGTTCACCCAGGGCAAACATCTCTACTGTAGCTTCTCCCTGCTAAAATGCAAGGGTGAAAAGAAATGTCACTGGGCTTTGCTCCCTTGCAGCATGAGGGGGATGTGGTGTGAAGCTGGGAGAACCTGGTGCCGTGGTGCCCACATGTGCTGTGCCTTTGGCCAGGGCAGCAGGTGGCTTTCATCTGGCATGGCTGAAATTGTTTTTCTTAGCAAGTTTGGCTCCAAAGGAGGCAGACTATTCATACTGGCCTCTGCTAGCTGCCAGCTGTCATGGCAAAACAGATGGCCTTGTCACTGGAGCTGTGTATTGAAGACTTACAACACTGATGCTGAAAACAGGCGAGAACAACCCCCAGACCTGACATACCTATTTGTGTGTGTACATGACTTGTCACACCCATATATTTTGCCTCCTATGCAAAGTTTCCTATAGGCTATCTTTTCATTCATCTTTGCCTTCAGAGGGGATTGCTTGAGCACTATTCCCTTTACTATCAGCCCTGGTGAGGTGTGCTGGCAGCACAGACCATCACAAATGTGTATGGGCTTCCATGTCAAGCCAAACTCTACAAAAACAAAACTTTCTCTCTGCTAATCATGTTACATGCCATGAGCTCACTGAGCTGGAGCTAAGAGCCCAGAATGACACAGCTTGAATGACCAGCAAATTGGGGAGCCCTCACTTCCATAAATCATTTCCATACCCTGAGAAGAGCATGGTACTATATGGTGTCATCCTCAGATGATCTCCTGATAGAATTATTTAGCAAGTCTTGATGGAGAAGAGCAGTCTACAAATGCTGAGTTGAAACATGTCAATGCATCCTTCGTGTGACAAAGAAAAATTGCCCCGCAAAAAGAGAAATATTTCCCTGAATGTCTTAGACAGAATTACATTTTAGTCTTATTAGGTAATTCACTGCAATACTCTTAGGCCCCCAAACAGTGCAGCAAGTAAGATGCCATTTCTTCTGCTCCAATAGCTGGAGGGGGATGGGTTTGAAATGACTGACTCTTCCAGGACAGAAATGGAGAAGAGCAGTGAAACAAGGAGCTGGCAGGTTCAAAGCAAGCCCAAGGAAGTGGCTCTGGCATGATGAAGCAGTGGAACTCCTCCCTGCAGGATGCTGTGGATGCTGAACATTTGCATGAGTTCAAAAAGCACCCAGGCCTATTCATGGAGGAAATACCTATTAGGGGTTATTAGGGGCACAGATCCCAGCACTGGCTCAGGAAGTCCCCCAGGCACATTGCACAAGATGGGAAGAGTTGCCTGGGAAGTGCTGGCTCACTTGCTCAGGTTCATGCTGTTTCCAAGTTGCCTGAAGCAGGATAGCTGCCCTTGCAGCCAGGTCATTCATCCAGCTGGACTTTTTATATCTTTTTTATTATAACTGGAGTACAAACATCCTTTGAGTGTTCCCCATGTTATTGAACTGGCTGGGACATCTAGTAAATGCACCTATTTAGCACATAGTTTTACTGTTTCTGATGTTCCTGCTGTTCTACTCTTACTATCTTTACTGCTTTTTTGCCTTATTTATGCTGAGTCAGTGCTGCTGGTGCTTGACAACACTCCTGAGGTGGCTTAAATCCTCTGGCTGCTCAGAGAGTCACCAGGTCAGTGATGGGCTCTGGCTGGCAAGTAGTCTGTTGGAGTGTGTCCTAATCTGCTGGGATTTTCTTTTCCCTTTATTTAATCCATTGGGCAAAGCAGAGTGAAAGAAAGAAAAAAGGAGCTCCTGGGAGAGATTTTCAAGGGCATAAACTCTTGCCAGCGAGGCTGTGACATGTGCCTATTTGTGTGCATGCCAACTGCTGCAGAAGTTGACTTCAGCCATGAGAGCATATGTTTGGCAGCAGCCTGAAAGCCTGAGGTCTCTGCTGCTTCCTCTGTCCCTGATGGAGCTATCAAAGCAAAGGCAACAGGATCAGGCCTTTCTACATAAGGTCTTTATTTTTACAAGAGACACCTCACATTGGCACAGGAAACCACTGACAAGCAAATTGAAGGAGGCTGGAGAGTTGTCCAGCTCCATTTCACATTCCTCCAGAGGCACAGATTATCACCAGTAAAGGTCTCCTATCTGCCTCCCCTGGTGAAAGAAGGTCTAGCTTTAAAGTTCAGTGGGGACACTTGGGGCAAAGTCCATGAAACCCTTCACGGACACAATCATCTGACGCACTTTTGGGTGTGAGTCAATGCCTGATGCACCAAGACAGGAGGTGAATCAGTCACAGGGCTCTGCTGGGGGTGTCTAACAAAAGATCATGGTAGCTGTGGTCACTTCTGACCCCCTGGGCCATCCACACTTGACCCTGTGGCTGCCTCATCTCCGGTGGGGGACAGCAGGGCATGACAAGCCAGAGCCACGCGTCCCCGCCGGATTTGTGTGATCAGGCCGCAGCGGGAGCTGAGATCATCTGTGAAGCAGGGAAGGGAGATTAACTGGAGGCACAAAGAAGCCCCATGGGGATTTCAGACTTTCTCTTCTTGCCATAGCTTCCCATGGATGGCTGTGCTACTCGGGTCTCTGGAGTCCCTGGTTGCTGGCACAGAGGCCATGAGAGGGATGTGCGACTGTTTGCTGCGCAGACACAGCGCTCAAGGCAGAGCCTGGACTGGGAGGTGATGGAGAAGGAAAAAGCCTGCCTTTAAACTTGAAGCTGATTTGGGGTTTTGTCTTGTCACAATTATGATGACTGCTTCTCTGTGCCTCAGGAGTAATTTCTGGGTTTAAATCTTCCTTTGATTTTTCATATACAGTTGCCATTATCTTGGTCCCAGGCAGGCACACAGATGCATCAGCCTAAGTGTGGCCAGTTTGGCTCTAACCGCTCTGCTCAGAAACTTTACGCTGAGTGACACCAATATTAGGGACAGATACACAGAAATAGGACTTTCAGCTACATTTCTAGCCTCTGAACATTTCTGGCTCAGCAATCTCCCTGTATTTAGTAACCACCGATGTGCTTTACTTCCAGGAATGTATCCTTTTACTTTTGAAACCCTATATACTCAGAGCACGCACAGGGTCCTTCAGCAAGGTGTTCCCCTGGTTAACACTTCATGTGAACTGATGCTCCTTATGTGGGTTTGACTTTGCCAGCTGTGACAATTTCAGTTCCCATGTCCTGCCACCTGGGTGATTGCTCAGCATCTCCACCCCTCACAACAGGGCACTGTCGTGTTGAAAGAGCCGCCGAGGAGCCCAGCTCCTGCCTGGCCTACTGCTTGAAGGACAAGAGCCCAGCTTAATCCCTGGTTCCCCTGTTCCCCTGGTGCCTGCCATTTGGGCCTTGGGATCAAGAATGCTACAAGGGAGCTACCTGAAGCCAACTGCACCTGCTGTAGAAGGTAATATAAGAAGAAGTGCCAGACACAAGTCACCCCTCCCTCAGTATAACTTGGAGGGGTGTCCCAGTTACTGCTGGCACAGAACAACCTGCATTTCCACTGCTATTTCAAAACTCAGTTACCACTGTTACATTCATAAAAATTAGTGGGACATTTTTCATTCATAGCCTGAGTGTATGAGTCTGACACTATGTATAAATAGGTTATAGTCACACTTACATAACGCTGCCTTATTTATGATCTTAAGCCCAAGGGAGAAATGTCTCATCCACCGTCCTTTCTTCCTAGCAAAAAACGTCATTCAAAGCTCAGCTTCAATCCTATCACTGAGGCTGGATGCTTAACCAAACACTGGGAAATTCAAGAGAGGCATTTCTCTTTCGACTTGCAAACAGTGATGTCCCCAAAGAAGGCAGCTGCTAGGACCTGCATGCCTGTCATTAAATACTGCACCAGGGCTGGAAAGCTTTCAGGAGTGATCCCTGTCTTCACAAGCATGTGGGATATAATATATGTTAAAGACAAAATGTCACAGGCTATGTTAAGGGTTAAAATGCCACATCCTTTACTGGCTTCAATCTAATTTTCAAAGCAGATCCCTTACCCTGAGCCTGTGTTACAGCAAACTGAGAGGAGGGGATCAACTTGCTTTCATAGATTCACTTCTCTGGCTCTGCTGCATCCTCAAATCCTGCAGCCAAAGATGTGACTAATCCCCATGGCACTTAAAATTCTGGGATTAAGCGACCCATGTGCCTCTTTTATCCACCTCATATACATCTGCTTTATAATCCGTGGTTGTAATAACATGACCACAGACCATGTGTGTCCTGACACCTGGGGAAAGCTTCAGGGCTTTTGTGGAAGGCAGGAGACCAATGGGGATGGGCACAGGTTGCTGATGGGGTCTGACAGCTGGCACAGCACCACAGTTGATAAAAAATGACAAAATGTCAAGGACAGCTCCTGCAGATTCTTATGTCAGGAAGCAGCTAACAGGCGTGGGTTACCATGGTCTGCCAAGGCTGCAGAAACATTCATCAATGACCCTGCACCCAACAAACCACCACCTGATTTGAACCACATGCTGGAAGATGCTGTGCCCAGGGGATGGCCAGACTGGCTCTGCACCTGCTGGGACCCATATCAGGGCTGGTCTTTGGGTCCTGGTGCTGTCAAGGGGTGATATCAAGGGCAAGTCTGCCACATCTGTGGGATCATTGGTCTCTTAAGTCTTTCAGAGCGGGAGCGATGCATCAGATCTGTGTGCTCTTATCCACCATCCAGTCTTCAGGAATCTCACCAGCAGCTAACCTCCAAACCCTGCAGTCACCTCATACTTCCCACCACAGCCAGACAGGTCAAAAAGAAACAATATGGGGATTTTGGGGAGGGAGCCTCCCTGTTTTTGCAAGTAGCATTTAGGCCTGTTGTGGAACACCTCTCCCCACACCACCAGCCCTAATTAACTGTATAATCTAACCATTTAGCAGAAACTGTCAATCTTCTTAAAATCCTTCAGCCATTCACTGACCATCCTGGATCAGACTTCACATTTCTCATCCAGAGGGCTGGAGCTGCCCTGACTTTTACAACCAGAGATGAGGAAGTGGCAAAAGGCAGGGAGGTGACAGAGAGAGGGGAAACCAAACCTGCAGCAGAAAATGGCTTGGGCCACTTTGTATGCTTCTAATTTGACTGGATCCTTCCCTAATCACATTTGCATGGGCATAAACCATCTCTAGCCATTGAGGTACATGGAGCACCCCATTGCTGTTCTGAAGAAGAGCTCCTTTGCTTTCAGGAATAAAGGCTGCTTTTTCCATCTCCCAATCTAAATCAGATCAGGGGCCCACTAATTACTCTCCTACCTAGTGTTTTATAGCTCTGATACTGCAGGGCAAAAGCAACAGATTATTTGTTCTTCTTGAGATAAAATCTGTAGGGCAGTTCACTGGAGTGGGGATTACACACTGAGGCCTCAGCAGAGAGCAGAGAAAGCAGACCTGGCAAAGCTCCTGGCATTTTTCATGTGCTGTTAAAGGCTTTTGGGTTGGCATGCAGGTCTTTGGGGCTTGAAGCAACAAAGATTGTGGCAGGGTTCAAGTAGCCTGGTATGAAGGAGCAGGGATGGGAAGGGGAAGCACTTCAACCCAGTCTGGGACAAATCTTTCCTGGCTCCATTGCCTCTTGCACCAAGCACATACAGTGTTGTTGAAAAGCCCTGAGGGATTGTCTGTTGAAAACCAGTTGTGGATGAGCTGCTCTTCTGATTACCCACCAAGAGCTGAATTTTTTCTTGATGCCTTGGAGGACAGGGTGATGATATGGGACATGCTTGCTGAAATATGCTGTTGTGGTCCTGGGTTTAAAACAATGTCTGGGACAATATGAAACTTAGCCATGAGAAGCCAGTGCAGGAGGGATGCAGGTGGGTCTAAATAGCTACACGCCCTCGGGTGCTCCCAGGATGTCCCATGGCAGGCAAGGTGCTGCCCTGTAGCTCAGGTTGCTCACATGCTTTTGCAGCTGAGGGGTTGGAAAGCACTGGAAATGAACATTTTCCCCTCCTCCACCCTGTCAGCCAACCTTGTATAATTTCCCCTTTAGCCTCCCTAGACAGGTTCATTACAATCCCCCTCCATTAATATGCAAATATGCCCTAGAGGAAAAGAGAGTCTGAATGTATTAACATGAATCTTTTAACTCTGTCACTGCTGCACTTCCTTTTGCAGACAGGAGGATGCATTCCCCAGCCTGGAAAGCTGAGAGAAAGAGAGGTGCCATGAAAGGAGAACTGTGAGGTGCTGTATGAGGACAGAAGGGAGCAATGACCCTGCGGCACTCCATGTGGGATGGGTTTTGTCGGTAACTGCAGACCTGCAAGTTGCTAAGATCTTGATTCTGCCTTTCATTTCTGCCAAAGGCTTACTGCACATGCCAGGGCAAATCACTCAACCCTTTGGCAAACCGCTGGGAGCTGTCAGAGAAAGGTGGCAGCATCCTTATGCTGGAACCTCTGCCGTGTGCCAAGAGCAGTGGGGATATCCCTCTGTGCTTTGTCCATCCACAGCCGTACAGACTGGCTGACCAGGAGGATAGAGGGAATCAAGGTCTTGGGAAAACCCCAGCACAACAAAGTCCTGGTCAGTGGCACAGAAGCAGGCACATCTGTCAGGTAGCTGAGGCTTGCAGCGTGACACAGCGTGCCAGGACCCCATATGTGCACGCTGGGGCCAGGAGCCAGGGGAGCAGAGCTAGGAAAGCCTGGAGAAGCCCAGAGGGCTCACTGGGCTCAGAAGCTTAGAGATGCCCATATCAGCTATTGCCCACCCAGGGGGACTCATGCTTCAGCATTTCTCTGGGCAGCAAAAGCCTTTAGGTAGCCAAACAAATTGGTATCTATTGGCTGGCAAATTTACAGCCTGGCTCTAATTTGGTTTTCAGTGCCACAGTGAGATGAGGTGTAAATTCCTTTTTCTTAATTCAGGGTACATATTGACATTTAATCATCCAAATATGCACCTCCTTTGACAATTCGTTTCCCTTCAGCATCCTTCAACAATTGCCTCTTTTGGCCAGAGCCCTATAAAAGATGATTCCTTGACTCTGCTGAAAAGGAAATGAATGGTCTCTTGCTCTGCCTCTCTCTTTTCTTTTGGTTGTTTGTTTTCCAGCACGATATATTTCAGTTTTCACCATGCAGATGCTGTTTCACAGCAATATTAGCTTTCACGCTTCTCCAGGTTTGCAAAGTCAAGACATGAAGCTGTATGGCCTTCTCACATCACCACCCCCTATCCCCAGTCCTTTCCATTGCCCCTGCTCCTCCACCCCACGTTATTGTAATTGTGTTGCTTCTTTTGCCTTACGGCTTCTGCCTTGCAAGCATTTTTTGTGGCTCTCATCTTAACACCTCTATAAGCAAAGTTAACTAGATTTCCTTTTGAGCTAACTGCAGTGAGGGAGTTCACTCTTTATCCTGGCTGAGTGGCATTGGCCTGGTTAATTTTGGGCACTCTCACCTTTGGGTTCAATTCCTTCAATTTTTACCTGTGAGCCACCATCCCCAGCACAGCATCAGCTCCAGACACGACCAGCCAGGAGCACAGCTGTGGGAATGCCTGGCGTGGGTGCACAGTGGTATTTCCAGCAGCCTGGGTGGGTGCAGTTTATTTTCCAGGAAGAAAGAGCCAAGAACCTGCCACCTCCAGACAGCCAGCAGGAAGGGATGAACAATAAGGAAAGGGTTCAGGCACATGGAAACACTTGGAAATCTCCACCAGCTGCATATGCACACACACTCTTCCACACTCCATCCTGACATAATGTCCTCCATCAATGCTCATGCAAACATCCAGAGACAGCAGCCCAAATGGCCCTTCCTGCACCCATGCCAATATTGCCTTCCTCTCCTACCTCAGATCAGTTTGGCCCAGTCACACACTGGATCAGAGAGGGAAAAATTAGGATGTCAGGCCCTGCTCCCAAGGACATACGCTTTGTGTCCTTGGTTATCCAATTTTAGTGTAAAAGCTGGACTGAATAGTGCAGAAGACATTGCAGACAGCAGGACAGCTCGTCACATGATAGAGAAAACAACATATTTTGGCATCAGCTCTTGAATAAAACTTTCTAAGACATTTTTGATACTCCAACTTGAGTTCAAGTCATGTTGCTTTGAGAGCAAAATTTTCAATTAGTTTGTAATGAGATTCTCAGTTTGAGTTTTTGTCTCTGACAACCTTCTCTAAAGGAAGAAAGAATGTCCCTGGCACGTCGCTGGCCAGCCAAATTCTGCTTTATTCAGTAGAAACAGGTTTTTTGCTATCCTTCTCTTTGATGCAGGTTGGAATGGAAGACAATTAGCCTTCCACCCCTGTTGTATTAGGCAACAGGCTCAAATACATTCCTGGAGTGGGATGTATTACACAAATGGCAGATATGTTTTCCCCATAGCTCATCTGATTCGACTTGGCTGGCAAAGCTTTGGCACAGCACACAAAATCCAGAGGCGCAAAGATCAGGCTGACTCAGATGGAGGGGAGAATCTGACAGCAGTTGGAGAGCAGAGTCTAAGGGAGAGGCAGCAGCGGGACACAGGAATGTCACCAGCTCTAGGTCTTGAACGTGCACGGTAGGTTGGATTGCTCCCAGGCAGGCACAACACAGCAAGGTATTACCCTGCCTTGCCCAAGTAAACACCTACCAGGCACGCAGTGCAGGGGAAGTCAAGCTGCCTGTTCAAATGCTGCCCTCTGTGAAAAGTAGTGATGGG
The DNA here is from genome assembly GCF_001604755.1 of Lepidothrix coronata. Taxonomy (NCBI): domain Eukaryota; kingdom Metazoa; phylum Chordata; class Aves; order Passeriformes; family Pipridae; genus Lepidothrix; species Lepidothrix coronata. The sequence continues at coordinate 2,749,147 of NW_016690193.1, forward strand.
GCAGATGGGCTTGAATATCCCTTAACCTTACCTCCACCATGTCCAGGTCCACACTGCCATATCTGAGCACCTGCAGGTCTCTGAAGCAGATTCACCTGGGACTGGCCAGCGTCTGCAGGGAACACCCTGAGTGCAGTCACTATCATTGGGGTTTTCAGCATTGCTTTCATTTGAACGCAGTCCAAAAGGGGACCTCTGGGTAAAATGACTGCTTGGTGTTCGGGTGATGGTGAAGGCGAGACCCTGTTGGGACACTTCAGGGCTGTGAATTTGCTCCTTTGGCTTTTAGCTGAAAACAGAGTTCCTCCGCGTGAGGAATCACATGGAAGAGCCCCCCACAGGGCCACTACCCAGGCAGGGTGCTGTAGTGTTTTTAAGGCTCTGCAGCTAATGAGATCCAATTTTCTGAGAGTGAAAACGTGGCCGTAGCAGCCAGAGGGACTCAAAGGGACCCTGCAGAGCTGACAACGGGGCCTGCTTAGTGCCTGCCCCCCGCCCCTCGCAGCAAGCAGTCCAAACAAAACAGAAGCAGTGGGACAAAGGGAGACACAGAAGCGTGCACAGCGTGTGCCCGGCCATGCGTGTGTCTCTGTGTGTGTGCGTGTGCTCCACTGCGTGAGCCCGTACACGCGTGTGCACACGAGTGCGCGCCTTGCAGCGTGCGCGTGTGCGCGTGTGCCCAGCGGTGCGTGTGCCCTGCAGCGTGTGCGACCCGGAGGGGTCCCGGCGGGGGTGACACCCCGCTGCCCCGCGGTGACAAAGGCGCGGCGCCGCCCGCCGCTCGCGCCCATTCACAACGCGGGGCGAACATGGCGGGGCGGGAGGATTTTTTTGTGAATGGAGGCGGTGACGTCGCCGCGCCCGCGCGCCGCCCCCCCTCCATTCATGCGGCCCCGGCGCGGGTGAATGGGCGGGGCGGGGCGGGGCGGGGCGGGGGCGCGCGCCGGCCGCCGCCGGGTAGTAAAGGCTGCGCGCGGCGCGCGCGGGGGTGCGCGAGCGGCGCGGGCGGCGGGCGCGGGGCGCGGTAGCCGCTCCCCCCGCCATGGTCGCCACCGAGGGGCTGCGGGAGATGGAGGGCAGCGCGCTGCGCCGGCTCGTGTGCCGCGACGAGGCCGGGGCCGGCGGCGCCGGGCGGTGCCTGGTGCTGGACTGCCGCCCCTTCCTGGCGCACAGCGCCGGCCACATCCGCGGGGCGCTCAACGTGCGCTGCAACACGATCGTGCGGCGGCGGGCGAAGGGCGCCGTGAGCCTGGAGCAGATCCTGCCGGCCGAGGGCGAGGTGCGGGCGCGGCTCCGCGCCGGGCTCTACGCCGCCGTGGTCGTGTACGACGAGCGCAGCCCGCGCGCGGAGGCCCTGCGCGAGGACAGCACCGTGGCGCTCGTGGTGCGCGCGCTCCGTCGCGACACGGCGCGCGCCGACATCCGCCTCCTGGCAGGTACCGCCGGGGAGGAACGGGGCGGGGGGGGAACCGGGAATGTCCGATGGGACGAGGCCGCGGGCAGCAGCCGCCGCCGCCCCCGCCCGGGAATGGGGGTCCGGCCTCGCTGAGCCCCGGGCAGGGCGCTCCCGCTCTTCCTCCTCACGGCGGTCCTGCCAGAAGTTGGGAGGCGGCGGGAAGGTTGGGGGGGGGGCCGCGCCCCCAGAGGCGGTGCCCCCCCAGGTGGGATCCCAGGGCGATCGGCAGCGCCGACGTTCCACCGGCGCGTGGGTGCCCGAGCGGAACGCAGTCCGAGCCGGACTGGGGGGAGCGAGGGGTGGGACAGGTCCCGTGTCTCTGCCTGGGACCGGCCCTGGGCAGGGCTGGCACAGGGACTCCGGGAGGCAAGGTACAAACCCAGGTGGAAGTGGGGAGAGGGAATCCCCCCACTCTTTGTTTGAGTTCATCCCCAGCCCCGCGGTGCAGAGAAGGCGTTTATGCGAGACCAAATAGCTGCTGTCACGCCGATGTCCCCTTGCAGTGGGCAGAAACCCCGGGGATGCCTTTTGCCACTACAGCAAGGATCAAGGCTTCGCCTCTCTGCCGTGTATTAAATGAGAAGCTGTGCGCATTTGGAGCTGCTGGTCCTGAGAATTGCCGTGAGGTGATTTAGAGGAGAGGGATGCTCAGCCGGGGTTCTTGGATGAACTCTGTGGGGGTTTTTCTTTTTTGTTTACAGCCCGAGAGTCAATTTATTCCTTGGTTTACTTACAGCAGGGGTGAGGATGTGTATGCAGAGTAGCAAATCCATTAAGAGGCTTGATAGATGGAGGAGCTAGCACTTCTGTTGTACTAGGTACAGTAAAAACAGCAGGAGCTGTTCCGAGGATGTGATACGATGTGCTGCTGTGGGAGTGCCTGCACAGCAAGGGCTCACTTGGGAGCAGGCTTTTGGGTCCTTCACCATGAGCCACTGTGGTGCTGGGAGCCATGCATGTGGCAGGAAACGCTGCTCTGCTTCAAGGGTTGCCTGTGTCAGCTGAGAGCCTCTGGTGCCTCTGTGGTTTTCATGGGAGGTTGTCTGGGGTTTCCAGTCCTTTACTTTTAAGGAGTGGGCTCCTAGAGACACAGTCTTGGCACTATAGACTTCTTCCTTGCTTACCACAGAGCTACTAAAAAGATCAGTCTTGCTCTGATTTCACAGGAGCCACACTAACCCAGAGCTGTGCATGCCCAAATGCATCTTTGTTGGGTGTGGGTCATGATGAAGACCCAGATGTGTTTTGTGCACATCAGGATGCTCCAGGTTCCCTGTGGAGCGGCCTGGCTTCGTGTTGCTTGGCAGTGGGCACCTGTGCAGCACAGTTCCTGTTCCGGGCAGCCTGGAGCTGCACACCCCTGCCTGGAACTGCTGGATGTGGTGCTTGGCTGAACAGGCATTAGGTCTGATGAGATACACTGAAGAGAAACATCTTTGACTATTGGATAGGGCCTCTTTTTCTTTCCAAGGAGGGAGCCCATTTTCACCCATCACCCTGGGCAGCTTTTCCCTCACAGGATGCTGGGATGTGGGAGATACAGGGATTTTAGGACCGGATCCCTTGAAGTTGTCTAACAGGGTCTCTTGGTTTTGGATGCTCTGTCAAATCGAAGCAGTGGACTGTAAAGGGATGTCAGGCCATGGAAATGCAGGCTCTGCAAACTGTCCTGCCTGCGTGGGAGGGACAGTACAGTGCAGTGATGCATATTCACGGCTGGCTCTGCTTTAAGGTACTAGAGCCCTTCCTTGAGTGGGGGGAGGAAACCACAAAGGACACTGGGATGCTGGTAGTATTGGTCTCTAGCTGCCTGGGGATTCCTGGGCTACTTTGCTTGAGATGCTTGCATCCATTAATCTTTTTAATGCCTTGTTCAAGGCAGTCTCAGAGCTAAGGCTGGATAAGAAATATGTGTCCTGCTGTATGTGCTCTAGTAAGCTGAAATCTGCAGTCATAGGTCCTGCAGTTGGGTTGAGTCTTCAGGAACCATCCTGGGAGTCACGGCTTGGACTAGCTAGTGTCCTGTGGTGATAGTAAAATACCTGATTTTTGTTGATTTTAAGGCTCAAGGTCAGACTTTACATGGATGTCAGGCTTGTTATTTGATTTGAATGAGAGAAGCAGATCTCACCAGAAGCATTTATTTGCAGCCAACACTGCAGTTTCCCTGTCCTGGGAACTCAGTGGGATTTGCTTTTGTTTTGCGTGCCATTAGGAAGATCTGAGGTCACCTTTGCTTATGCCTCTGGCAGCGGGTCAAAGGAACAAGGTGCTCTATGTTCAGCTTGCTCCCATGTCCTTGAGAGGCAGCAGACGCCTCTGGAGGGCAGCTTTGCTGTGGGCTTAGCTTCACTGTACCTGGCCAGTGCCAAGGCTTCCGTGGTCTGTTGTTTTGGGAGCTCTGGGCTGAAGGGTCAAGCTGGGAAAGTAGCAGACCTGCCTGTGCTTTGTGACAGAATGATGTGTCCAGGGAAGCTGGGAACTGAAAACAGTCTTTGGCCTTGAAGCAGTTTTCCCATTTAAGTCTGAGGATGCTGGTAACAAACCCTCTGTTCATCATCTTAGAGAACAACGTTGGCCTCAGTCTGGGGTTTTGGCCAGCGGTGTGTAGGGGACTAAACCCTGGACCAGAGACTTTGGGTAGCCAAGATCATTGCAGAGATCTTGGTGCTCTTGCTCCAAGGGAGTAGTGGGGGCCTCAAGGATTCCCCCCTTGCTGCCAGGAGCCTGGTTGCTCATCCTGGGGCAGGAGACCACTCTCTATTACTGTAGCATCATCTAGTGGCCAAGGGCATGGTGAGACACGTCAGCTCCAGCTGTGCTGTTTTGGAGTACAGTGAATGTAGCCTGGGATAATACTTTGCTCCTCTCTTCTTACAGGGGGCTACGAGCGCTTCTCCTCGGAGTACCCTGAGTTCTGTGCAAAAACCAAGTCCCTGAGCAATGTGTCACCCCCCACCAGTGCTGAGCCCTTGGATTTGGGCTGCAGTTCCTGTGGGACCCCCTTTCATGACCAGGTATGTGTAGAAGCCCAGTGCTTAGCTATTTTGACTGCTCCTTCCAGCATTGCCACCTGGTCCTGCTGGAGTCTCTCTGTTCTCTCTCGGCTGGGGCCTGCAGAGCCAGAGCCCTGCTTCCTTTCCTCTCCTGGGAGAGCATGATGGTCCTCCTGATCCCAGGGTGTTTGCAAGCCCTGGGGAGTGGACAAGCCCAAATCCTGTTAACCCACACCTGCCTGTTTCTGAACGGGATGAAGAAGGGGAGGGCTGAAATAGGTTTAACAGCTCGGGAAGGCAGCCTCTGCTCCCTCTTTTGAGGGCCCTGGATCAGGTGCCAGGTTCCTGCACAGTTCAGGGTCTCCAAGCCTTCTGGATGTTTGTCCTGCCCACAGCTGTCCTCTGGTCACCCCCACATCTGTTGTTTTTCTCTGTAACAGGGTGGGCCTGTGGAAATCCTTCCCTTCCTCTACCTTGGCAGCGCCTACCATGCCGCCCGGCGGGACATGCTTGATGCCCTGGGCATCACAGCCCTGCTGAACGTCTCCTCAGACTGCCCCAACCACTTTGAGGGGCACTACCAGTACAAGTGTATCCCTGTGGAGGATAACCACAAAGCTGACATCAGCTCCTGGTTCATGGAGGCAATTGAGTACATTGGTGAGTGCATGTGCAGAGGAGTTGTGTCCATGTGTTTTATCACGGGGAGGTTCCTGCCTCAAAGACCTGGAACCTTTGGCTCAGAGGGGGCTGGTGTCTGGCAGGGTCCAGGCCACTGTTCGCGCTGGTGGGAGGGAGGTCAGCCACCCACCTGCAGGTTTGGTGAGGAGTTGGGCTTTGCTGGGTGTCAGTCTCATGTCTCTTCCCTGTTGCCCTCCAGACTCAGTGAAGGAGTGTTGTGGCCGGGTCCTGGTCCACTGCCAGGCTGGTATCTCCCGCTCAGCCACCATCTGCTTGGCTTACCTGATGATGAAGAAGCGAGTCAAGCTAGAGGAGGCCTTTGAGTTTGTCAAGCAGCGCCGGAGCATCATCTCCCCTAACTTCAGCTTCATGGGGCAGCTGCTGCAGTTTGAGTCACAGGTGTTGGCCACCTCATACGCAGTGGAAGCTGTCAGCCCCTCGGGGACGCTGCGGGAGCGGGGCAAGGCCACCTCCACCCCCACCTCTCAGTTTGTCTTCAGCTTCCCAGTGTCTGTTGGTGTCCATGCCACCCCCAGCAGCCTCCCATACCTGCACAGCCCCATCACCACGTCGCCCAGCTGTTAGCTCAGGGGCTGAGGCCAGCCAGGCAGACAGTGCCAGGCGTGGAGGGGGCACACAGGCACAGAGCCCTGTGATGTTAAGCAATAGTGCCGGACACTGCCATTCATCCTGGACTCAAAGTCTTTTTCGTAGGGAAATTTCTTACCTCATCTTGGTTTGTTTGCTTTTTATTGTCATGTTTTGAAAGCACGAAAGTTGTAAAAGCCACAAACCCTGACATTGTCCAGGCTCTTTGGGGGAGGAAGAAAAATGATATACTGGGTTTCCTCAAGTGCCTGGTCTTCATCTGTTTCCATCCATATTTTACTGTCTTGTGTTTTAAAAAAAGATACACCTCCCCTTCTCCCCATGTGTCTGCCCCTACCTCACCCAGGGTGAAAAGGGAGCGTACCCTCTTTTTATTGTGCAGCAGTCTTCCCCCTTGCACAAGGACACCTGGGGGTGTATGTGGTGGGTACTGCTCACTTGAGCAGCAGGTAGACTGGGTGACAAGCAGAGCTGCAGGCAGGGCCATGGGGCAAGCAGGAGTGGTGGCAGGGGCTGCCTGCACTCAACCTCAGCCATGCCAGGGGCTGGGGAGATCAGGCAGTAGCTGGCAGGCACCTGCCAAATCACCAGCTGAGCCCATTCCATTCCCGTGGGGGAGAGCAGTCTCTGTGGTTGGGAAGTGGTTTGGAGGGGGAGATACAGTCTGAAATGCCTTTTCTTGCCTCTGTGGATCACTGGTTTCTGCAAAGCCTAGGTCCAATCTCCTGTGGCTTTAAGATGAGAAAAAAGGGGTGGGGCAGCAGTCTGGGCTGCTTTTCATTACTTTGTTGAGTTTCCTCTCCACCCATCCCACTGCTGCTCTTCTTCCAAAAGAAGCAGGATGGGGTGTAATGGAAGAGAGTAGCTGCTGGGTGGAGGACAGGCTGGCCCAGAGATGTCATCCATCCAGCATTTTCAAGCTTTCCTCCACCTCATGACCAGCAGACGCTCACCTGTGCAACATTTCTGCAGCTTTTGGTCCAAGCGTAGAAAACGCCTCATCTTCAACCCACCTGGAGCCTTATTTCCCACCCTACCTCTGTCCTTCCCTGCAGTCCAGTTCAACACACAAGATGCCTGTGTGGCTGATGTACATATGTATGGTTTTGTTCTTTTTTTTTTTTTTTTCTAGAAATTAACTTTTTATTTATTGCCTGAGGGAGGGAGGAAACACTGTTTGGAGAAAATAAAAATAAAACTGTTTTCAACAGTTGTGGCTGGAGCAGGTTTGTCCTAAGACCAAAACAGAATAGCTGGTTTTGTACACACTTCACTTTCACAGAGCAACTGTTAAAAATGTATTTATTGAATTTTAAACTATTACAAGTATTGCAGATCAGACATTTAGCCAAGCACATTTATAGATCAAACTCAGTTGTTACAGAGATGTTACCTAAAGTCCACCATGTAGGTAGGCTGAGAACCTGCCCATCGTCTTCAACTTTGAGAGAGAAGGTAAAGGAGGAAATAAATAAATGATATCCCAGCTTCAGGTAATTGGCAACCAAGAGAGGACACATACAGGGCTAGTTATGAAAACAAGTTTTACAAAACAAGGTCTAGAAATTCAGTCCCCCAGGTACACTGCCATTTGGGTTGCCAGAGAAAGCAATTAGGAATGACGATGCACAAGCTCATGGGACTGCAGCACAGAAAATCCCCATTTCAATTTCCAAAGCTGAAACATCTGCAGATGTTAAGAAAGTGTCAAAATTATCTTGTAATACAGAGACTCTAATACTCTACATTAGTAATTAATGGGACCAACACTAAAACTCACCACCAACAGGTCCAGCAAGACCAGTACATCAAAACCAGTCAGATAATACAACCTGACAGGCATATGTATTAGCACACCAGGAAAGGCATCTGCTTCTCACATCCCCTACTGATTCATGGGCTCATTCACCTTGCTACAGAGATTTTAACACACATACACTGTTCCCTGATCCTCTGGGTTTCACATCTCCTACGTGTTCAAGACAGGTGGGAACGCCACCACTGCACCTCTGTGCACATGTCCTGATGCTCTCTGAAGGACCAGGAGAACATGCTCTGGGACTGTGCCAAGCCACCACCTCTGAACAATGGATTCAAGTCTGTGGAGGTTCACAAGCCAATTCCTACCTGAGGCAAGAACTGAATCTGTGCTTTCCCATGTCTTCCCTATCGAGGCTGCAGCATAGCTTAAAATGCTGCAAAAATACCTTAACATGACTGAAGCATGCCTTAGATGCGTCTCCTTTTAGATTTCTGAGCTAGATTTTCTGTGGCAAAGCAGCATGGAAACGGAGAAATCCCACTGAAAACAAAGTCAGACATTTCCTGACATTCAGCTTCTGAGAATGATTAGCAATGCTCAAACTAATCTGTTTTGTGGCTGAACCCTTCCTTTTACCCGTCTTGTAAAAACCTCTTCTGGGCAATTTCTGTTAACAGTCCCATATGGAAATTCTAGGCAGTGCCTGAACTGTGCAGGAACTCTGATGCCACTGCAGGGATGCAGGAGTCTTTTTTGAGATTTGCCACTGTTAAGTAGTTCCCAGAGGCCATGCAGTGGCACATGTTAGCATCCCTCAGCACTTCAGGCATTCACAGAGAGCAGACGCCTCCTGTAACCTACCACAAACACTAGGAGCAGCTGCTTTCCAGAGCCAAGAAAAGTGTCCTTCTCCAGAAGCTGCTCTGTCCCATATACCACACTCCTTTTCTGTGCCTGCTGCCCACCAAGGCCAGCAGTGCGCAACATTTTGTGGGGCTTTCTTTTTGCTTCAGTGTAGAATTTTGGGGTACTCTGGTTACCAACAAGCAAAGTGTAAGTTTGCAGGCAAAATAAATTCCTGCTATATAATGCAGTGGGATTCAATTGCATCACGTGCAAACACTCAAAACAGAAGTTAGAAAACCATTGCTTATTCCTTGGACTACAAACCAATAGTGACTGCAACATGGTGGAACTAGTACAAGGGGTTTGTAACAGTCTCTGTGGAGCTGGGATCAAACATGACTGGTTTGTAAAAATAAGGATTGGAAAATAAAATATACCTTATTAAGGTACTGTACTCTGCTTTTAAACCTAACAGAAGTTTTGCTGACAGCATTCAGATTACAATGTCGCTCTGCACCAGATATCTAATTCATCAGTCTCATAGAAACAGTTTCAGCAATGGAGGGCAGAATCCTCCCTTGTTTGTTATGTGGTGAAGTTTCTTTCAGTTTTGCCTATTAAAGTCCTGTCTCAAACTGCACAGAAGTTTCAAAATGCTGCCTCAAAGGGACACTGACAAAAATCAACAGGCCTGAGAGACAAATTACCCCTTTCCCCAGCACACACTGTGTTCTGCCCCAATGGGAATAGCTCTTTCTAGAGCCCGTGAGGGGTGCCCAGGCTCCCCAGCCTATGAGATGGCTTAGCCCAGAGTGTTCGTACAGCCTTAGCTCCTACTGTGCCTCCACTTGTGACTCAATGCTGCAATTAAGCATCCCACTATCAGGGAACTGCACTTCTCAGGAGGTCAAAAGCTTAATCTCTCAGGAGGCAGCAGCTGCCTGGTTATGGGGGCATGGCATTTTTAAGGTCCCATTGAAGTTAACTCCTCCAGCTAAAGCAGCAGCATCTGTACCATTAACAATCTGCCAAATACAGCTCTACCACCAAAACCACAACCAGGTTTTTCATGGGTAACTTTGATATTGATGGGCAGATCCTCACTTTGTTTGAAACTGTAAGAGGAGCTACAACAACATACGCTACTCCTGCACAGGTTTCTACGACACACAGATGCATCATCAGGCCTGGGTATTCCTCTATGTCTGGCCACAAACAGATATGAGATCACGTCATTACAAGACAAAAACCACTGCAAAATTATTTCCTTGCACAGCACCTTTACTCTGCACAGAACATCAGATACGTTAACACTGGCAGTTCAAAGATACTGGAAAGTAGAATCAGAGAATCACAGAACATGCTGAGTTGGAAGGGACCCATCAGGATCATCGAGTCCAACTCCTGGACACTCCAAGAGTCACACCACAATGCCTGAGAGCATTGCCCAAATGCTTCTTGAACTCTGTCAGGCTTGGTGCTGTGACCACTTCCCTGGGGAGCCTGTTCAGTGCCCAACCACCCTCTGGGTGAAGAACCATTTCCTAATATCCAACCTAAACCTCCCCCAACTCAGCTTCATGCCTTTTCCTTGAGTTCTGTCGCTGGTCACAAGAGTGAAGCGATAGGTACCTGCCCCTCTGCTTCCCCTCATGAGGATGTTGAAGACACCAATGAGGTCTCCCTTAGTCTCCTCTTCTCTAGGCTATTTTTATCCTCTAGAAGTTCAAGGCTGCAGAAGAAATCCAGACTAGCCATTAGTTCAATCAGCACACAGGAAACAACAAGCAAGAACAGCATCCAGTGCGGGCTTGATGGGGTTTTTCGTTTTTAGATTTGTTCTTGTTTTTGAAAGATGTAAAGCTTTTAACTTCCATTTTGCTCACCTAAGCAGCACAGCTGTTTCACCATTTAAAACTATGTCTAACTGGGGACAGTGAGCAATACTCGCTCTGGCCACTATCTGAAATCCTAGTGTAGATAGGCACATTCCCTCATTCCATTATTAACTAAATTAGAAACAAACCCCAAACTTTAATGGTGATTACAAAGCTTCAAAGCCTAGTGGTGATCTCTGCAATCCTAACACTATGAAACAAGTAGCCAAAATACAAGCACCTGATTTTATCACTGAAATTTGTTTAAAAGGACAACTAGGCTAGAGCCTGGCTGGGACTTTAAAGCTACATATTTAATCAGGTCACAAAATGAAGTGAGAACCATATATCCACTGCCAGCTCAAGAAAACTAAAACTCAAAGTTCAAGATCAGTTGGAGTATTGCTATTTCTAAGGTTTTCTTTTAGAGATACTACAAGCAGATGATGTTCAGGTAGACATATTGCATCAAGTGACTGATTTTACAGTGGGTGAAATTCCTTATGAAGATAACTTGCTTCAGCATTAATGCCTTAATGTTAAAAATAAAAATGTTGTGTCCTAATGCTGAAAGTGAAAAGCTCTTCAGCTTTATTTTATCCAAACATGTCAGCAAAATCCCACTTGTGAGTAGCACATATATTTTTATAAATTAAAAGCATACTATTCTGTCGTTTTCTTGCTTTAAGGGGGATAAAACCTGAGTGCATGAACTGGATCATCAGATACTAAATAGTGCTGGTTGATAGGGAAATATACAGCGTGTTGTGTTCAAAGGAACATTTTTTCCTCCAGGTGTTACATGGTCAACACTGAAGCACATGTCCTGGTATTGGCTGTTAGGAAAAAAATTAACAGGTCTCGATTTTCAACCTTCTCTGAAACTGTAAAACACCACAAAAAAAGAAATTGCTTGCTACTTTTGTTAAGTGCACATCCATCATGAAGGGGACTTTTGAAACTGTTTGATTCTGTGCTATGCAATGCTTAAAAATAATTTTCTCCTACCCTGTAAAGTAAACCTGGGAACTTGGGAAGAAGGGAATTAAGTGAATAAATCCTAGTTTTGTTCTCTGGTATACCTGGAAACTAATCCACTTGCCAACCGATATTTTAAAATTTCGTTCTCATCAAAATGTAAAATGGATATCTAAAATAATTATTACTTTTGTAAATCCCTTAAGTTCTTCAACTGTGATGTCACACGCAAAGATGCGACATGAAACTGCTATAACACACTCTCCCTTACCAGCCTGAAACCCATTTACTGGGTCTCATATTATAGAGGAACATGAACTAGATATGCCCTTGTGTATGAAATCTGACTTTTCACCTGCTATCTCCCAGAAACCCATACGCCGCTGTAACTGGAGAACATTTCACACGAATAGGAGCCTTATAAAATGTTCTTTTAGTGATGCCAGCAGAGGACATGGACCTGTTTTATGATGTTCTTCCACGCACAAGAGCTGGTTCTACCCTTGCAAACACTTTTTGGCTTTCTCCAGAAAACTCACACAGACAAAGCAGAGAACTATCATGATTTGTCTCCACTCTAAAGTTACACTCACTCATATTATTGTTTGCTCAGAGGTGTGCAAAAAACCCCTATATTGAAGAACTTGACCTAGCCCCTCCTCAGATGAAATTTATATTGCATTGTTAATGATTTTAGTCAACTCGACTTTTGTGCAAAATATCTTCAAGAAGGTTCCGGCTCAACTTCAGAATACAAAAGAAGAATAAATAGGATCTCTTGACAACAGAAAATTAATGATGTATGCTGAAAAGAAAATGATGGGCTTAATGCAATTTATCTGCAAATAAAATAACTAGAATAGTAGTGTCTGAAATTTTAACATGTGAGATGGCACCAGTAAAGATTTCCATTTGCACAATAATGTTCCCAAGGTCTAGATCAAAACAATATTATTTTATACACGGTAACTGCAGAGACTAGGAGCCTGAGATATGTTATTAAAAGGCAGTCCCTTGTAAACTTTCCTCAAGAGGAACAGTAGCAATTGAGTATGCAAGAGTTACTCATATCATATTCATCAAGACAGCAATGCTTTATAAAAAACATACAGCTTATTTCCAGGTTGTTAAGAATTTTATGATACTGATTTTCTGAAACATGTATCCATCCAGTCCAAGACTGAAGCCACATCCTTCTTCACTGCTCTGAAGCTACTAGGTCTTTTGCTCTGCTGCTGTTGCTGTCTGTGAGGGAGCTTCTGGTTTCACAATCTGGTATGTAATAAGATATTCTGGATATGCCTGAAAGTAAAACAAGAAAAAACCCAGTGTTTTATGCAAGGGTACACTCAGCAAGTTACCATTTTTTTGCATTTCACTAAACAGTGCCCAGAAAGAACAGTGCAAGAATCAGCTCTGTGTTCATAGCATGCAGAAGAAAAAGTGGATTTCAAACTTAGCCAGCAATAAGTGGGAACTGCTCAACGTAATTAATACTTCAGTTAATATACTAGTAGAAAGAAAAATGTTTCTTCCATGCAGGCACTGCCAGAAATTCTGTGTGTAACAGAAATTCAGAGTTGCTCTCCTTGTTAGCTAATCCTACAGATCAGTCAGGGCCTATAAGTTACTCAAAAATCTCAGAGAGTCTGACCCCAAAAGGCTCACTAACTTGCCATGTGACCTGCAAATTCCTTTACAGGCAGTAAGACAGTTGGCCCACCCAAAGCACATAACCCAGTCAGTCATCTGTCCAGTGTTTTCTGAAGACAGCTGGTAGTCAGTTCAGTCCCAGAACAAGGCTAAAGTTGCTGGAGGGCAGAGCCCCATTCAGAGGAACCTAGACAGATGAGAGGAGACTGGGCCTACAGAAGACTCATGAAATCCAGCAAAGACAAATGCACCTGGGACGAAGTCCTTGTAACACTGCAGGATGGGAAGCCACTCTGCTGAAAAAGTGCTGGAGGTCCTTGGGTGACAGCAAGCTAAAGCAGAATCAATAGCATGTCCTGGCAGCAATAAAGGCTACCATCATCCTGTGGTACATCAGCAGCAATGTTTATTCAGACTGCTGTTTATTCAGTATTCACTTGACCACATCTAGAAAACTGCATACAACTTTTGGGCCCTCCAATACTAGAAAGATGCCAATAAGCTGGAGACAAGTTCAGCAAAGGACCAATAAAACAGTCAGGGGGAGAGAACAGGATAAACAAGAAGAGGCTGAGGGAGATGGGCTTGTTCAGTCCAGAAAAGAGAAGGCTTTGTGGGACCTCATAGCAGTCTTCCATTACGTATGAAATGGAGAACACAGATTTTCTGAGATGCGCAGCCCGAGGATGTGATTAATTAAGACAGGGAAGATTTCTATTTCATACAAAGAACACATTATTTTACTGCGAGGATAAGTAATCAAAGGAACAAGCTGCTATAGGAGGCTGTGAAACACTATTCGCTGAGGCCTCCAAGACCTGCCTGGTCAAAGCAAACTCTCAACAATCTGGCCTGGATTCAGTGTGAACAAGAGGCTGGCCAGGGAGACCTCCCCAAACTTCCTTTGAACCTGAACTTAAGATTATATAATACCTTAGCAGAGAATCATAGAATGGTTTGGGTGGAAGGGATCTTTAAAGATCATCTAGTTCCAAGCCCCCTGTCATGGGCAGGGACACCTTCCACTAGACTAGGTTGGTCAAAGCCCCATCCAGCCTAGCCTTGTATACTTCCAGGAGTGGAGCATCCACAGCTTCTCTGGGCATCCTGTTCTAGGGCCCAAGACAGAGCCCTGAGGGACACCTCTCATCACCAGCCTCCACCTGGACACAGAGCCACTGATTACAACCCTCTGGCTGCACCATCCTGCCGAATCCTTATCCACAGAATAGTCCGCCCTTCAAACTTGGAGATAAGGATGTCACGTGGGACATGACAAGTAGATGACATCGGTCCATCTTCCCTTGTCAGCCATTGCAGTCACTCCATCATAGAAGGTCTCTAGATCGGTCAGACACGATCTGCGCTCACTGAAGCTCTGCTGGCTGTATTGGATCAGCTCCTTGTCTTGTATGTGCCTTAGCACTGCTTCCATGAGGATCTGTTCCATGATCTTGCCAGGCACAGGAGTGAGGCTCACTTATCTGTAGTTCCCCAGGTCTACTTTTCTCCCCTTTTTAAAAATACGAGTGATGTTTCCCTTTTTCCCGTTGCTGGGTTCCTCGCCTGGTGGCCATGACTTTTCAAATATGATGGAAATGGTTTGCAACATCAGCCAACTCCCTCAGGACCCTGGGATGCATGTCATCAGGCCCCACAGACTTGTGGCTATTCAGTGTCATTCAGTGGTCTTGGAGCCACCCAATACAGTAAGCAAACCCCTTTTCTAGAGCCAGGGTCTAGCTGAGTTATTTAGATCAAATATCAGCTTCTGAAGATTGCTGTGCTACTCCAGCTGCCATTTAAGGGCAGTCTCTGTCACTGCTAGGAATATAGAGGTAAAAAGCCCAGAATCCTCAAGATGTACAAGAGCCCCAAAAATGCATGTGATCATGATACTGCAGTAATGCAGTGAAATGGAACAGGAGAAGGAGAGCCTACTGAGAGAAACCACAATTCTTAATAGGCTCTAGCAGTGCAGCACAGGGGAAATCAGGAAATTCTGCATGGTATAAATCAGAGCAGTTCAGTGGAAGGGAGTAGCATTTGCTGGCTAGATACAGTTTATTTCCACATTTAAATGAAAAAAAAAATTAAAAATCTAATCAACCACCTTATCACAGCACACTTGGTCTGGAAGTCAGTCACATCCCCTCTCCAGCTCTGTCCTTCCATAAGCCCAGTCCTTGCTAACTTACATACCTGTTCTCCTCTATAGATAACGTATTCAGCATACGCAAGTCCATTCACGCTTGGTCTGCCGATAACAGAGTGGTGCCCTGGAGGGGCATGAGCCATTTTCATCGTGCTGAACTGAAGAAAGGATTTTCCAAGGGTCACTCTACAGAACAGCATTTGTCTAAAAGGAAAAAAGAAAATATAATTTTTCAAATATCTTACTAGGAGTTGTATGCTTCCAGAACAATTTCAGTCTCTTGAGTTTACTTTGTTACAATTAATTTCTCAAGGTTTTTTAGAGAAACACTTCTAGAAACCAGTTCTAAGACTGTATGAAACCTGTCACAAAAAATCTTTCACGACACACAGAAGGGAAAACACACACTTCATATAGCCCTCACATGGAGGCCTGTTCTAGTTCACCTTATATAAAGCTGTTGAAAGAAGCTGAAACTCTCTGTGTTCCTATCAGCAGGGTATGGACAGGTGTCAAAGTGCGAGAAACACATTGATCTACTCCAGTACAAAACAAAGCTGTGATTAAGTCCTGCTCGCTACCTCCAGAATTATCTGATTCACAGTACAACACTGTACTGCTGACCACCACTTTGCACTGCAGTTTTGTTCTGAGAGTGCCTGGAGTTTAATTGCTATTTTCCCCTGACTCTTCATTTTCAAACTTGCTGTTTCAAGCCTCTTTCCTGACCACAGCTCACTTTGATTTATACTCACTGCATGCTTAGATGTAATTTTTGACCTTCCTGTGGGACTCACTGAATTTATATCCTTTTTTGTTCAGCTTTGACAAATGGAAAACTGCATTTTTCCTGCCATGACCAAGCTCAAGTGGCCATTCTTTCCCTACAAGTCATCCTGGGCCAGGATTGTAAAAACCAGGACAGCCAAAATTACGTATGGGGAACTCTGCTGGACTCATACCTGTGACAGATATAACAGGACCTGTCTTTGTGTGTGGGACAGCCTGTTCCTCCCCCTATTCCGTACACATATTGGTTGCTTTTTGAGGAGTTCTCAGCAAAGTAAATTCCAGCTCCAAACATTCCTCCAATGTATGCATGCCTTTCATCAAATCCTTTGTGAATGATAGCATTAATAAAAGGAGACCCTAGAAGAGAATGACACAAAAAGATACATACTTGTTAAGTTTTATAGTAATACAGGACTCCATGTCAAGAGGAGTTTATCTGCCTCAAATAGACCATTAAATACCAGAAAGCGTGCTCAGTCAGCTGGAAGGGGGCGATACCCAGCAGGATGCAGTGATGTGTGGGATTTATCATTATATACCAAAATCCCACGTGTGACTCATTTCTTACTCATTTCACGGATCTCATTAAAAGGCTTTCCCCCTACTCACATTTCAGTGCAATTTATCTTGTCAATGCACACCTTATCCAGCAGTCAGTACTGGTTAAGATGGGGCAAGATGTCAAGACAACCATATCCAAAACCAATTTCCTATACAGAATCATAGAAGAATCTAGGGCAGAAGGACCTTCAGGCAACTGTCATTTGTAGGCACTTCTAAAGAATTCTTGCTGAAACTCATAGCTGGTTTTGATTCCTTTCCCCGATGGCTTGCCTGAATCAGCACCAGGGTAAAACGCTTTTACTGTGTGCTGCTCTCCTCATTCAGAAGATACCATGTTTTTCTCACAGCAATGTAACATCCGCCCAGCAGCTTTACTTGAATTGACTAAGATATGGCTTAGCAAAAAAAGATTCCTTTTTCTTAAAATAACAACAACAACAAAAAGTATTTTTTTACCTAGTGTAGCTTTCTGAATTGCAGTAACCATACAGACTAACTCCACCACTCCCCCATTCCCAATGCACCCTCTGCATTTCAAGTGTAGATATACAATTATTTGTACAGGATGGTGACATAGCAACATTAATATTGCCTGTGGGTCCTTGTAGGGTTTAGGTTTTTTTGTTAAATTCCAATACATACAAAGAGACACTTCTTCCTTACCGTGAAACAACATGCGTTCGTTGTGATGATTATGATTCTCCTCTGAGACCTCTTTCTGTCTGTGACAGAATCTCTCCCGCAACTTCTTGTTCACTACCTTTTGAATCTGCAGGGGTACAATAAGTCCAACCATACTTGAATTGGAATTGAAATGGAATATGGTTTCACACAGTTCACATAAATTCAACAGGGAAACTGAGAGCAAGACATGAGAAGGGTACAAAGAAACCCCCAGCCTGTTCTGCACACAAGGCTGAAGTCTTTCAAACAACCCTGTAGCACACACACTTACAAACGGTTAAAACTAGTGTGAAATTGCAGCCTAAGTTGTCAGGTTTAAGGACAACTTTCAGGTTTCTTCTCTTGAGGCCTGCAATACCACAAAGAACTAGAAACTGTCTGAAACTCCTTCTCTCTCTGCTTTGAGCTCTGTTGAACAATCTAGTCTAGCTTTTTGAAACTAGCTGTCTAGTTGAGGTTTATTTTTTACGAAAAGAAACAACTTTTGAGGAAAAAAATAAGAAGATGTGCTGTTTAATCTGTCCTGAGATATTGTTTCAGCCACACGCTCATACTACTGTGGTTTCTCTAAAGGACTTTACCTTTGGCTGGGAGTGGGATGGAAAGCAAAGTTTACTTTGGGATGTATGATCTGCTGGATCAAGTTGCAAAGGCTCTGCACAGGTTTACTTTTCAAACAGATAGGCACCATGGGTTTTCTGGAGCTCAGAAATCAAGTTCTGTTCTGATTTCTTCTATTTCTTTCTCCCCCCAAAAAGCAACCAGAAAGTGTACTTTCCCTCAGAAAGACAACACACTGATTTCTGAAATAACAGGGCTTGTAAAACATATTTTTATAGTTAGCAAAAGCAAAGAAGGAGGTGTCAAGATCTAAGATTGCATACGGAGAAACATTTATTAAAAGTCACGATCATCCTTTCATACACCCCTCCCCCAAATCTTCTTTAAAGAGACAAAAAAAGACTACACTGAGAAAAAAAAAAAGATCTGGGTTGCAAAGTCAAATACAGAAGTTATAGACTTCTGAAATTTAATCAGGTTGTGAAAAAGTCAGATTCTTCACCACCTCTGTCTTCAACAACAGTTCTTCAGATTCCTTTAAGAGCCCAAGTGGACTTCTCCGTCATTTCACATGCAGAGCACACATTTAGTCTATTTTTAGCATCTAGCACTTGCTTTAACTCTGTTCCTGAATATCATTTCAACAAAGAACTTTAAATATAAAAGGGTGATCCATTAAACCAATTCTGCCAGCTGGCACAGATACTAACATAATTTACCCCATAAAAGTAAGAGGTTCTGAAACTTACCCTGATGACATTGTATCTGTTGAAGATACCACCAGCATTTCCACCATCTCGATGCTCCCGGATTGTACTTTGCATCTACATAAAAGAACACAACTGAATGTTCAGCACAAAAGCTTGCTAGCAAGGCAAAGTATCCATGCAGTGTCTCAGAATATCACTGACAATAACGGGCAATCTTGACTGAAAATTAATTAAAAGATGTAAAAAAACACATCAATTTTAAACTGAGGTACACCTTAATTTCTCAAGCACCCCACATCCTATACTGTTCCACAGTAGAGAAGTTGGATGATGCAATTATCCAATCTTGTAATAAAAATCTACATAGGAAAAAGGAGAATAATGGCACTTGCTTTCCAAATTATATACGACTGGAAAATCTGCTTTAGACTAGAAAAAAACAATCCTTGAAAATGAATATACAAAAATATCACTTTGAAGTAATAACAAATGTGATTTTAATGAGTTTAGGTTGCATTTCTTAGTGATAGGAAAATGGCTGTACTGTAAATTTTCCTATGTTGTTAGCAGATCCTGAGAATTTTAATGGTTTCATTGTGTCTTTTCCAGAAGTATTTATAGCTACAGCAACAATATTTAGTAACAGTTCAAATAAACATCCCAATTTACTATGGTAGACAAGTGACCCTTTCTGTTGGAAAAAGTTTATAAAAACAATCTGCACAAACTCCAGTTTATGAAGTTACTAATAAAAAATATTCCTGCCTTAACTGGCACCGATACTGAATATCTAGACTTTAAAAAAGACTACAAGATTTCTGTGCTATAGTGTAGGAACATGACACAAATAGCAAATGCACAGTAAAATGGAGTTTCTTCCAAATACAACTCTTCAGGAAGTCTCTTTTCTGTTGTCATTTTTGCTTTCAAAATCGTATCTGCTTGTAGTTTACTTAAATAAAAGAGCATGTGTGTGTGGGAGGCAAAATTGCAGTCAATGCTCAATTATCCAAGAGCTGTTTATCTGGGTTACTGATAAACCAAGCCACTGAGACAAGAGAAAACAAGCTGGTTCACTTGCAGAAATAGCTTGAGCACAGAAAATGCCTAGAGAATTGCAAGGTCTTGATCTCTCGGTCTTTATGCACAGCTTTTGATTTTTGCAGGTCCACCTATCTATGGAAAGCTGTGGAAACCCTTCCTATGAGACAACATTCAAAACACAACAACAACAAACTGGAATAACACTAAGTGAACGAACAGACCATTCGTTAAAAAAATTAGCAGGACACAGCAAAATAATTCCTATCATTGCTCTATGTGAAAAGACAAAAAAACTTCATGTCAGATCTACGCAATTCACACACCAAAGCCTATTTCATCACTTTCAAAATGTATTACACTTTAGTTCTGACAGGTTATAAATGAAAAGAGAAATATACAGCCACTGAAGCATTAAGAAAGGGACTTGGATTACCTCCTCTTCTACGGACTGGTACTCCTTATCGTCAGGAGCAAGGTCAAGGAGAATGGTCCCCTGACTCACACAGTGGAAAGTCAAATAAGGATTAGTGCCTGCAAAGAGAAGGAATGAAAAGGAGCACAAATCAACAGGAAAAACCAATACCAGCTCTATTTGTATCCATCATCATCATTACTCTTCTTAAACAACCCCAGCACAGCAGGAAATGAAAAATAAACACAAGGCAGAAGCATAATCTCAAAAAGCCTTTCGTTAGCAGCAGAGGCTTTAAAAGAGAGAAGAAAAATGCATGTGGGACATAATTGCACTTTATTGCTTCTGCTTTCAACAGAAGCATCTCAGAAGTGTGGGGCAGCTAAAACTCCATCAGGTCCACCCTTCAGGATACAACTGGCCTGTGGTAGGCACATAGGGCAAACCAATCCAATAGTTCCTGCCTGGGTGAAACAGGGTGCCGAGAAACAGGCACAGCTTCCAAGGCTGCCTCAGGGGTGTCCATTCTCTGGAAAGGCAAGTGATCACTTGGTCCTGTATCTCCTGAATATATTCTTTACCTGTCACAACCCACTCAGCCACCATGTCTGCCAGCAAATACACTTTACTGACATCTGGATTCTTTCAAGTCCTGGTGACAACGCCTACATTTAGAGAGAGATCTACATCTGGGAGCCTGTTATATGCAACAGTTAGACTAACCAGTAAAAGTGTCATATTTACCTTGCTGCCCTCCTAGAAGTCTCTCCACACCTTTTATTAATTTGTGGCGGTGTCCGTATGCATTGATCCCAATTTCTTTAAGCTCCTCATGCCCCATGTCTGCCAACACATCCAGGGTTATCTGGAAAGATGAAAGACCACAAAAATCACTTACCAAACCTAGCCCAACTTCCAAGGCTGAAGACCTATCATCTCAGAAAATGGATTGTACTCATGGTGCAACCAAGACCTTATATATGTTTAATGGTTTTTTCACTTCTAATTGCTGCCACCTTCTGGCAAACCTCTCCCTATTGCAGGACCATACCCAGCTGCTACAGTGTGAAGCTGTGCAAAACTTTTACTTCTCTTAAACCAATTAGCATGAGCCTGTTCTCATAAAAGGTTCTCACAAGCATTTTTACTTAGGTAGAAGGAGGATGCAAGGAAATGCTGGGACAAATATGGGAGTATTTTTGAAGCGTTCAAAGTTTCACCGTGTTGCGCAATTCATTATTTTCACTACACAAGCAGAAATTAATAATCTATAAGCTTACTGATAAACGTTGTCTTTTTCAGATCAACATTGTTATGGTGTGCTATTACTGTATATCTATATACACATGTGCACTTGCATGTGTATCAAACCAGTGTGTCAGCTATGCTAAGGCATGCTCAACTGTTCCACTATATTTGGAAATAATTAACATTGTGAGGACATATACAACTATTCATTCGGTTGCAACACATGAATACATCTACAATCACCTGACAAGGTTTTAAATTTCAAGGTCATGAAGATTAATGGTGGAAGCAAAAAGGTAATAAAACATGATGCCAAATAAACGTTTTTGTCAAGAACAGGAGATAAAGGCTAAATAAAGTACTGTGCACTATAAATCAATTGTGCACTGTGGTGATTCTATGAAAACCAGAACTATCTCAACTGGAGGAGATAACTGCATAAAATCTACTTGTGAATTTACTCATTAAACTAGAATGGGGAGTTCAGAAAATAATAGAAAACCATAGAACTTAATTAAAAAGAAGTTGTATTACTAGCACAATTTGAATTGCAGGTATAAACTCTGTCCACTACAAACTGAATATCATTAATTCAAAAGAAAGCATCTCAAGCAAGGAATTAATAGATACACTGAACATCTGTCCAACTGAGCAGAAAACAACCCCACTGGGATCATTGTGGAAAAGCCACTGCAGACATTCATCATGTGCAGCAGAACATTAAAAAATACAGAAAAACCCAAATCCTAGAAAGCATCAGGAGCAGGGTAGAGCCAAGGTGAAAAAGTGCACGCAAAGTTACTGCAGTGCTTGCAAAAACCAGCTTAAAACAATAAGCTTAAAGAAGACGAGCTTGTTTTTACTGCAAAGAAACTTACAAGAGGACTTAAATGGTTTCAAAACGATGAATATAGTGAATCCGATTTGCATTATTAAATCTTATTAGCCAGGGAAAATCTTCAAACAGGTTAGGAGTTAAGGAAGCAAAAGTACAACAAAACCAGCAAGGCAATAGGAAGGTGTGAAAAATAGTAAGGAAAGAGAAATGGGAGAAGAGTATAGGTTGGTTTGAGGTTTGTTTCCTTCTTAATAGAAACAGTTCCAAATTAAAGAAAAAAGCTTATGCTTCATATACAAGAAGGGGAAAAAATTATGTGGTATTTTAACTTTGGAGAAATACCTCCTAGAATATATCACAGAAATAGTTGGAACTTTTTCTGTAAGCAATACATTACATTTCAACCCTTTTTTTCCTGATCCCTCAATAAAGGATTAGCAGCAGAGGCTGGAAGAAAAAATAATCATCCTATCCAGTCTCTTGCACTTGTACCTTTCACTTCCACCATGAATCCATGCAAACAAACAAATTTATTCAACTGTAACATCTTAAATTTAAGAAATGGCACATAAAAAGGGTCTACAAATACATGACAGAGACTTCTGCTCTAAAACATTATGTAAGGTTGAGAAACTTACATTAGTTGTACTCCTTTCTTATATTGTGAAATACTGATAAATCCGCAGGTTTTTTTCCCTATCTCTCAATGCCATTTGAAACTTGTTAGCCCTGCGAAACCCAATTAATGCTATGGTCCAAACCTAATAGAAATGTAGCTTCTGATTCTCTAGTGTGACTATGCCCTTGCAAACTAGATTTTTATTTCAGCATATAGTCAAACTGGAGTGTTTCCTAGATCTAACCAAAATACCACATGCAGCACTACAGGTGGTGAAAGGTTTTTCTGGCTATTGAGACTGAAG
Source organism: Lepidothrix coronata (assembly GCF_001604755.1). Lineage (NCBI taxonomy): Eukaryota > Metazoa > Chordata > Aves > Passeriformes > Pipridae > Lepidothrix > Lepidothrix coronata. The sequence continues at coordinate 2,771,936 of NW_016690193.1, forward strand.
GACAAGTGCAGGTTACATTTCAACCTAACTTTGTTATATCCATCATGTTCAAAGTTCACAAAGTCCAGTATAACTTTCAGAATACAAGCCAAATTGGCAGTCATAGCATATGTATAAGAAAGTGAAAGCTACTGGACACCTGAATCAAACAACAGAAGATATTTTCAGAGGTTTCTCAACTTTACCGTAATGTATCTGGTGGAAAACTGAAAGAAAACTTAGGGATACTTATTTTTCTGTAGATGTGACATTGGAGTTTTTTCTTTCCCTTTTTCAATTACAAAACAAAAATGTTGTTCAAATTTATTAGGTTTGTTTACCTCTTAAACATACAAACAGAGATGAGGCTGGCCACTTACCTGTTCTGTCTCAAAGATATCCCGAAGGTGTTCAAGACCGAGGCTTTTTAGGAACTGGGTAATGTTCATGTCAAGACCAGAAACTACAAGAGAAGAAATGAGTATTTATATCCTATGCATCTGAATTAACAAAAGCCAAACCAAACCAACCAACTTTAAAAAAATAATCAGTAGCACTGATTCTCTCGAAATTCCACACTCTGATTTTTTTTGCAATTTGTCCATGCCTGTAATAAACAATCCACTTCCATTGTGTCAAAGCTCTGTGCAAAGCTCATCACTATTCCCTCTTCAGAATGAACTATTAAAAGCACAAGCCATCTGTGACAAATGCAGGCTTGTATTGTAAAGAGAAGGAAAGGAAGAGTGGGTGTATTTTTGCTATGTGATCACCTAGATGCTGACCTAAAGCATGGATTCCAGATACTAATTAAAGGGTTTAAAAGGCCTTAGCAAAGTCCCCCAGCCATCACAATCATAATTCCTTCATCAAAATAATTCTTATTGGATTTTCTTTATAAAATCAACAACGAACATCTGGGTACCTAATCAGATCTGCCTTTGTAGTCAGACCTAATCACTGACAGCAAACACAGATGAACAGTCAACAGTGCTCCTAGCAGAGCATGTGAAAACAGAGCGAGCATCAGGCACTTTAAAATGTAGGTAACAGTTCAAGCTGCACAGTATTTTCTGGCTAGTTGGAAATGCTTTCCAGATAAAGCAAGGCCTGTTGTGATACTAAACTACTGTACTTCTAGCAATGTAAACTTGTCCAGCCGCAAATGCACCTTCTCCTTCCTTCCTGTCAGTTCCTGCTGCTCCATCACCAGCATTTGATGCCCCTCCTACAGCTAGTTCTGCCAGTGGCCCAGTGAGGTTATCTATACTGCTGGCAGCAGAGAGGCAGGACGGTGTGGATGCTGGCGAGATCACAGAGGCACTAACAACAGTAGCTTGAGGCTTGAAGCATGTAGGCAAAGCTTCTGGAGGCATCGCATCTATCAGCAAAGCTCGGATATCGTCAGCCTGAAAAACAGAAAGAACATCCAACATAAGGTCCTACTACACAAGTCACCAATTTCTGGAAATATATATAATTTTTATTTTCATTTGTTTTAATTGATTTGTGTCTTCCCCGTTAGAAAGAAAACCTCCAACTTTTGTTACAGGGGAATTCATGGTTGCAAGAACATTTTGATTCACTGTTCAGACACGGGTGAATCGGGTTCTCCCCATTTCTAAAGGTATATAAGAAGGTATACCTAATTTCCTTTCTGGCACAGTGACTTTATAGGTGTTAAAGCCAGGAAGAGCAATATAGCAACTTTATCTGAAATCCTTCAGAACCTAGGCCAGGAAATGCCACCTTATAATTTCTCTGTCAGGCTCAACTTCAGCTGAAGCACTTTGCACTGGAACAAGGTTTCAATGGAAAGACTACCACTGCCTTTGCTATAATCATATCTCATAGTGTTAGAACAGGAAAAAAAAAAGACATGAGCTCAGGAGAAGTATGAACTTAGCTAACAATTGGATTTAGCCTTTATTCACTAAATTAAGACAGACCCTCATCTTGTAGAATTTCCCCCTTGCAAGTTCTTGTAGAACAGAACAAAATAAGACATCCTTATTTACCCTCAGAGAAATCAAGTAATTTTCATATCCTTCATCACAAAGCAAGTTTTCTAAAGCTCAGTTTACTCTGGGAGATATTTCTTGAACTCTCCATAAATAAATCAATGACCTTAAAAGATAGTCACAGTGTAACCAGACAGAGCATCCAATTTGGATACATGATCTATTCTACCAAGACTGGTTAACCTGGGACATACATGTTCATGTAACTTTATTAGGCTTTTCAAGCAGCCACCACTAACAAGAAAGTTTACAGATGCCAGTTTCAGAAAAAGTTTGATAGTCACCTACAAATTTCAGAATGTTGTTTTGGAATTACAAAAAATAAAAAAAAGAACTGAGGTAATGTGGAGGCACTGAGCATACTCATCCTCTAAATGATCCCATTTCTCTAGAGGCCCATCTGGTGTTCCTCCTAGGTTCAAAGAAATGATCATCAACAGTATACAGATTGACCATCATGAGGGACATTTCATAAAGTTTTATTTCTGGAAATGAGGAGATTGATCCCAGGATTAAATCCTTAAGCAGAAGCAAACCTTAAATCACAAGCCATGTTAAGATCTCAGCCAAAGGAAAATGCCTGGACTGATGGGTAAAAAGTCACAAATAGGCATTCTGGAGATGCTCTTCTCTCTCCACCTCAGCACAATGAAAGCTGAGGACCCCTGATGTCATGGAACCAGAGAAAGGAATTTAACATGCAGAACAAATCCTCCAGAGCAGACTGTGGCTGGCATGCTAACATGAACTTACTGTTGCCAGGTCTAGTGGTGTCTGACCCTCTTGATTCTTCATGGTTGGATCTGCTCCATGAGCTAACAGCAGAGCACAGAGCTGTGTCCTTCCTTTTTGTGCAGCTTCATGCAATGGTGTGAATGCCCATTTATCTGTTGCATTTACACATGTATTGTATTTGATCAACAGTGCTGCTATATCCACATGCTGGAAAACACAAGAACATCTTAATCAACATGACACTGGTAAAACATATATTTCCTTTTTCATGCTGGAGGTAATGGTGCCTAGAGACTCCCGTAGTTTCTCTTTCCTTTAACTCATTCTGCCTTCTGTGTCTATGTAGCAGCACACTTCTTCAGGTACCAGTTTATATTGCAGCTCCACAGTCATCTGGATCTGTGCACTACCAGATCATTCACCAGTACATTAACAACTGGGATCAGGCACAGCATTATATTTCTGTCAAATCACCCTAGTACATGGCATGAAGTTTATGTCAGCTGCAGAAGCAGACGTGATACTTGATCCTGCATTTAAAAAATATTCATGGACAAATTTGAACCGGCAAATTTACATGGCTGCTACATTTGTGATACAACACTAGAAGCTCTGAAGATCAATGTGTTGTGCTACTGTCTGTACACGGAAGAATATGTACTGCCTGTACACAGAAGTCTCTATTGTTGTACTTTCTTTCTTGCAATTTCTTGCAAGACTTTGAACCTATCTGTGCCAGCATAGATTAGTTCTTTCTTCAATCATATTTTATGAGAGCTGTAATTGATAAAATGCATTATGAGTGTGATAAGGGACAACTGTTTTACACGGGCTATAAAAGTAATGAACTTATAACCCCACACTTCCATCAATATCCCATCCTTAGAGTCTCCCCAGAAATATAAGAGAATGGAAAACTGGCAAATAAAATTTTTGCCTGCCTCTGACCAGTAGGTTTTTTTTTTGTGCACTACAGCTAAGAAATAAAAAAGCACGTAGTCAAAATGAGTGGGTAGGAGGATGAAACACTGAACTTGTAAGCAGAAGCACAAACACTTGCCAATGGATTTCATTTTTCCCCTCACTGGCAATTAAATGACTCTTTGTAGCTCTCACAAACAGCTTGCTCTCTGAACAAGTGTGATTTGAAAATACTGGAGACTTTATTTTTCCTCTCTGCAACTTTTAAACTTTTAAAGCAATTGTTGTTACTGTGATTTTTCTGCTGCAGGAAGACCTATTGAGGGTCACACAGCATGAAGTAATGGATGGGAGAACTGAAGATACTTTGTGAGGAAAAGGCAGAGCCTGTGAAACCTGCCAGCTATGAACTTGGGAAACCAGTAGTCATCTCTCTGCCTCCCATTACAGAGATCTAAACAGGCTGATGACAGCTCAGAGAGAAGTGTGGGATGCCACAGTAAAGATATACAGCAACTCTTAACTAAATAAGCCGATGGAAAAGCATTAAACACTGTCTAGTTAACTCTTCCAAGAGAAAGTAATTAGATTGGCATTATGAATTTTAGAAGTGATAATCAGCTCAAACGAATTTCTAACATTTATCTGAGCCAGTAAGGGATGCTTTGGCTTCACATATAATAGTTTCCCATGCCAGAACACAATCTTTGCAACAGAATTTATCTCTAGATCTAAGCAACATCCTCGGAATTAATATTTATAGCATTAAGTATATGATAAACAATATTGCTTGGTATTAGGACCCAGTAACATAAAAGAATTCTGTGTTGCATTTCTCATATTTCATCAGGATTTGGAGCTTTTTGCTCTTTAGGACAGTAGGAACCCAGATTGACCGAAATAACCAATGCAAATGATGTAGAATGAGTTTCATTCATGCTCTTCTTAAAAACAAGGTGAACACTGTACTTTTTATTTCAACTCATGCCTCTATTAGGGTCATCTCTCCCAGATTTTGATGGTCTTGTGCCAGGCCAGGTAGTAACAGACAAAGCACATCATGAGACCATCAAAACCACTACAACTTCTTGAGCTTCATGTCTTCTGTTTGACTGCAAGCACACTGCTAGGAGCTTCTCAAGCACTGTCTCTGTACAATTACTTGCACAAGATTTCTTTCTGACCTCATCCACAACTAACAACTGCTTATAAGCAATCTATCAGGCATCTGTGCAACTGGTACAGAGATGCTCCCTTCTATACGGAGGAAGAAGGGCCTGCCTCATCCAAAATGGCTTCAATCTACCACTGGACCCCCACTGCAGCAGATGGCTTGTCCTGAAGGACAACCATATTACGAAGACAGTAGCCCTTCAATGCTGTAGCAATAGCTTCCCACCAGACACCAGCTGCAACAGATTTCCACTTCCCTATCATCACCTGCACATGATCCCCGGGTATTTTTCTCTTCCTTCCATCTACATCCTTCAGAGACAACTTGAGCTCTTTTCTGTTTCAAATGTCACCCCAAACTTAACAGTGTTCAATCCTATGCATCTGCTTGCCTGCATAAAAGCTATGTTGTAGTGATCTTTCCAAACTGCAGCCTTTAACTGCTACAGCACACCTGAATCTGTGTCTTATTTAGATCTGTAGGACTGCAAACAGCACTCACGACAGCAACTTAGCCCAACAAATACTTCACACCATCAAAACCTGAACTATTTTCACAGAAAGACAGCTGCAAAATATCTGGCTTTGGATATGACTTCAAGGAGTTCCTTGCTGGTCTACTTATGGCAAGAATGCCTGCACCTACCCCATAGGATGCTGCGTTGTGTAGGGGGATTAATCCTCCTTTGTCCTGGGCATTAACATCAGCACCATGCTCAAGAAGGTATTCAGCTACTTCCAAATTGTTGTAACCAGCTGTAGAAAAGCACAGGAAAAGAAATTAGGAGAGCTAAACTAAAGAAAAATATTAGACAGAAAAGCTAAGGCAATTTTTCAGCTACAAAAGTTCCTCTTCCCTAGTAACTGTATTACCTCCTGAAATATAGGTGCCACGGTTAACTCTTTGTACAGGACAGTTCTCTGCGGAACTCTTCTTATACCAGTCCTGGGTGAAATATACCCTTAGCCTACCGCAAATATACAAGCCACAAATATACCACAAAACCTGGTGAGTCACCCACCTGCAAGGTGTAGTGGTGTTGAATTTCTTCCCTGGGTGTCTCTGCAGTTGATATTTTCTTGAGTACATAACTTCTGCACTCGTGCCAGGCACCCCTTCTTGGCAGCATCTAGCAAGGCAGCGTCTCCTCGCAGTAAGTCCTGGATATCTGTGTCCCCTTCTTTCACCAAATCTAGAGGAGTGTTCCCATCTCGATTCTTTTTTGTTGGATCAGCTCCATGCTGCAAAGCCAAATGCTACTGTCACAATCATGAGCAGAGCAATGAACATAAGTGTGCAGCTATTTCATGGAACAAGATAGAAGGCAGGAGATTTTGCTGACCTACCATCATGAAGTAACTGCACATGAGACTAAATTCAGGAAGTTGAAGCCTAACAGCACTAGTCTGAAACACAGCTGTATGAATCTCAACTCCATAGGCAAGAATGGCAACCCTCTGCAAGAGCTGCCACTGCTCTGGTTGCAACTGAAGTACGTTCAGAATCATGTCCTGCATAGCTATTTCCTACTGTCACAGCAGGTGCTAAAGAAAAACCAACTGCAAGCACTTTGCTGCCAGTCCTCCCCTTCTCCTGAAAACTGGCAGGAATCAAATGGCTGGCAGAGGTTTTTCCTTAGCACAACTTTCTGAGCTAGCAAAGCCAGGCTCTAAGTTTTACTAAATGCCACCCTGCTATTAAAAGGCACTTGTTTCAGAAGGGAATTAGAAAAATACTCTTCTCTACACATTCCAATAGGTAACAGAAGCATCTTAAGCAGTTTATAGGTCCTCGAAAGCAGTGAAGAAAAAATTCTGGTGGACAAGTGGAGGTGGATGACTGCTGGAGTATATCTCTGCTGGTAAAACAAGCAGATCAGGCAGTGATAAGAACACAGAACTGGAGCACCAGTAGATGAGAAGGGGAACATACAGCTATATAGAGCATATGGTGTGAGTCATGTCCACATTCAGTTTTGTGGGAGGACAGCTCCTTCCCTGTTCACTCTCAGCAGCAGTGGAAAAAAACAAAGATAGATAAGGCAGAAGCAGCTGCTGGCATTGTATTCTCTGACTGGCCTCTTTAGAATAATCAAACAAGTGGTCCAACCCCTGCCAGCAAGTCTGCCCTACCATTTCCCACTGGACATGCTGGCAAATCTGTGTTAGTGTGAGCCACAGGGAATAAGCTGGGAATGTGGAGAACAGAAGGAATTAACTGCCTTGTATTTGGAAGCAGTACAACTATGCTCAGGGTGTGAAGGATAAACAGCAAGGGACAGAAAGGGACAGAGTATTGATTACACAGAACCAGTTCCACATCTGTGGTTCTTTTAGGAAGGGAGTACTCTTTGCACAAAGTCCTTTAAACTGCAATGATTTCTCCAATATATGACCTTAAATCTCTTAATTTAAAGCCCATCAAAATTGGAACTATTCAAATATGCTCCAGAATAAGTATCTGAATGAAGAGGCAGTGTCTTCTGAGACCCCTTCCAAGGCATAGAAACAAATGAAGGTGGTAATTTTAAAGAAAGGTGATGAAAAAAGACAGTGTCTCCAAAATGCCAGTATATTTTTGTTTCCTTCTTCAAGCAGACCAGGAGAGAAGGAGCACAAGTCAGGAGGATTCAAGCTCAACATCCACAACTCAGCAGAACTGACAACACTGCCAGCTGGCATAAGAGACACAGAGGAGAAACCCGGTGCAAGCTGCAGTGTGAGCACATCTCCACGGACACCCAGAGCCTTTACAAATCTGTCACCTTAGGGGCATATTTTAGCTCTTGTGCAAGTGTGATTTAAAAAAAAATAAATTTCAGCACTTTTCTATTTCCCATTGCACATCCATTCAGGATCCTTTGAACACAAAATATGGCTAAATTCCCAGTGGAATGATCAGAAAAGGCCAGAGAACTCCAGTGTCTATAAACCAACACTGTGCTTCAGAGATCATGAGTACTCCTATAGCTTGAGCTAATCTCTGTATTCAGCTGTTACTTCCATGGCCATCATCATGCCTACTCCATAGACATATTTGAATATCTTCTGGTTCCTGCTGTAGATGTGTTTCAAACTAATGTGTTACTCTCTCTAACTGCTTTTTTGGCAATTAAGTGAAATAATGAATGAGATAGGAGGGAAATAGCAGTAGCAAATGAAAGGCTGCTGGGGAAGATCCTCATTATTTTAAGACTATCCATATTCTGATTTACTCCCATTTTAAATGTTGTGCTTCAGACGGACATAAGTAGGCAAGGCTGAAACCAGGAAATAGGATTGACAAGAAATTCTACTCTAGCACCCTCTCTCACCCTCCCACGGCAGGATATGACCTTATGTTAAGAAGTTTCTCAGACTCATGTTTCTCACTGAAAACATCTTTGCATTACCTCATGCTTTTTACAGGTTCTTCCAGTAAGTATAATGAATATTTATGCCACAGTATATTAAAATGCATTTCCTCCAGAAGCTTGATAAATTATACATTAACATAACAGTTTTAAATTTCTCTCATACCAAACATCATTTAGGACCCACCTTCAGTTTTTGCTCTGTAACACGCTCTTGCGTAAGTATTAACAAAATTTACCTAAATGCAGTAACCGTTCCAGAAAAGGATGGACAGGACAAGGTGGGGGTTTTGTATTTCTACACAAATTCAGCTGGTTTTTCCAGTTTGAGAGTCTTGTCCTACTTGGCTAATAGTATTAATACATGTTCTGCAAAGAGTACCTGTACTGATGATTCTTTGTAAGTGAATGACATTACACAAGAAATCATCTGACAACTGTCAGATGAAAACTGATTCAAAGATACCACAAGAACTCACTGAGTGCTATTAACTTTGCATTAATTAATCTTCAGAAAAATAAACGTACATGAATTTAAGGACTGTTGTAGTTTAAGCTCAGAAGGAAATTAAGCACCATGCAGCCACTCTCTCAACCCCTCCTTGTCTTCCTCCCACTCCAAAACAGCACTGTAACAGTTGCTGAGAAGAAATTAACTCTACCCTAGCTAAAACCAGGACAAATACACATCTGAGAAGTCCAGTACATACTTTTAAAAGCAGTTTGCAGATTTCATATTTTCCTTTTGCTGCTGCTTCATGTAGAGGAGTGAATTTCCACAGGTCGGCCACGTTGACAGAAGCACCGTGCCTCACTAAGAGTTCAGCCACTTCATAGTGTCCATAAGAACAGGCGTTGTGCAGGGGTACTAAGCCACTAATCAAAGAGAAAGTATTAATAGCTAAAGAGAATAAAATCCAATATGCAATCCTATAAAGTTCCAGTAGATAAAACTCCCACTTCACCAGACATTATTGGTAACTTTCAGTCTTTCCAGTTTTCATGGTTTTATTTCTCTGCTATTAAAATATCAATTAAAACTTAATTATCCTCCTTCAGTTCTCATCCACGAGACTCTTAAATACTTAGCAAGCCCAGCTGTTACTGCTTCCACAAGCACGTAACTTCAATGCTGTTAACAACAGCCAAAATCTAAACTGCAAGACTCACTGTTGTTCTCAGTTGGATACTGAGTGTAAATTCCAGAAAAGATATAACACTATATAAAGTGTTTGAAGTACAGTTATTAGGTAAGCACTGCACACCTGACAGATACAGGAAGATGCTCAAACATTTCTTTCAGGAAGAGTCTGAAAATTCAGTATGGGAAATTAGTTATCCCCCACCCTGAACTAATATATTGGAGTGAAAGATCAAACATAATCATGCTATTCTACATGACTGCTTTGCAATTAATGCGAAAACCTGTAAATGGTTCATATAATTTAACTGAATATTAACTCAATAAATAACTTAATAATAAAAGCTAACTAATAGAATTAGGAAAATGACCAGAGATAACCCTAGTATTTTACCTCATTCCACTCAAAACTAATTTTAGATCACCTAAAACAAGTTAAAGGCTGCTTTTAAGCACAACAAAGTCTCCAAAATGGGCAAAAGGGAGAAGTATCATGTACAACAGTGTACTTGATGACGGCTTTGCCAAAAAGCAAAGTATGCCTTAGTGGTCTATAAATCTCCCTACAGCATAGGAACAAAGCAGAACATGAAGAAAGGAAAGAGAAAAATTTTCAAGAGAAAAACATGATGGTTACTGAGACCTGAGCCAAATGAATATGCAGGATATAAGTCTCCCACTAATAGAAAACAGCATCTCATGGAATTCAATGTACCCTTTATCTTTGGCATGCACATCTGCTCCATGGTGCAACAGATACTCCACCACTGATACGCGGTTATATCCTGCAGCAAAATGCAGTGGCGTTGAATGACGGCCTTCCAGATCTCTACAATTCACATTCTGAGGGCTGCAAAGTTGCTGCAAAGACAAAAATAGCCAAAATCTAGTACGGAACTAAACCAAACAAACAGAAAAACTCCACAAAACCAACCAAAAACAACAAAACACCAAACAAACAAACCCAAAAGAAAAAGCCTAAACTACCACCTCCAAAGACCCCAAACCATATATTATTATACACAAATTTTCAGAAGTTAAGTATCAGGAAATTTGTTTGCACTTAGATAAAGTTAAAAAAATAACTGCTCTAAATTTATGGCTGAAAGTACCTCTATAACAAACAAGACTTAAATGATGGAAGCAGTATGAAGAAGTTCCTAAGGTATTAGAAAGGATGAACCTCTACATCATCAAGTGCCAGTTTCAAGGCCATGTAATTTTTTCCAGATATGTTACCATTTTCAGCCCATGCTGCCTTCAGAAATCTGGAAATATTGAGCTTAGCAGTCAGAGGAGCTGCTGGTGCACAAAACTGCTGCTGTTTGAATATTAATATATATCATGTTGAAGCTCAAGGCGGGAATGTATGCAGAACAGTCTATATGCAGGCCGTTTTGCCCACACACCAAGTATGAAAGACAAGATCAAACCTTCCTATGATGTTGGGAGTCCATGGCCTGATCCTTCACCTTCAGATGAAGGATGGCTTAAAATAAGAAGTCTGCTACCTGTTAATAGTGTTTGCTTGCCTTCTGATTGAATCGTGCACTTGAGGCTTGTTTCTACTAAACTGATTCCGCAAATCACAGGGTTCACTTCAAAGAATTATGGCTACATCTGAGTCCATCAAAGGCTGTGTGAAGGACTGGTAAAATGAGCAACCAAAAACTCAAGAGAAACACACCTCAGCATTTTTTATGATGTACCTTTCACTGGGCATTACTTCCACAACTCTCATAACACAGGCTTCTACAAGCCTTGCACCATGATGCAAAGTGGAAAATTACCATGAATTGCTCAAACCTACCTTCACAGTTTCCAAGTCTCCAGCTTTAGATGCTTCTAACAACCGATAATCCACATCTGATGTGCGCACAGGTGTACTTTCTACACAGGGAAAAAGATGTTTAGGATTATTCAGGATAACTAAGTTATATTAACTTGTGCTCGACATATTTTCCAAAATTGGGGGGTGGAGTTGGTTTGTTGTAATCTGTAAAAATGCAATTGGGGTTGTGATGTTCAACAAAAAAGCTGAATAAGGAGTCTTAGTTTCAGTGTAAACCAGTAAGTTTTCGACTCTAGAGCTGACATTCTTCTCTCTCAATCCACATACATACATTCATGTGCACATTTTAAACTGGTAATGCTATCTGTGTAACCAGCTACATCTCAGGAGTGGGTACACTTCAAAACAGTCCTTCCTTGTACTGCTGTAAAATGCCTTTTTTTTTGTCCTGTTTTAAAGCAATAACATTGAAAACATTGGAGGAAATGGAGTTTCTAGCTACCACAGATCTTCTCATCTATCTAGATATGTGCCTTTCCTTGACTACCTGCACATCTCACTGTAAGGTGAGTTACTTCCTCTGTAGTTCCTACTGATGCAATTATTCTTCTCTGTACTTGCGAAAATTCAAATGTAACATGAGTAAGAGGATGCAAACCCTTAAGCACTTACAGGAAAAACAGTGGCACCCTCTTTAAACATTCATTCACTTCTTCAATGCAAGATATAAACAGATTGTTATCTATACAATTTGTTATCTAAGCACTTTAACAACAAAATCTTTCTCTGCTGGACAAGAGAGGGATTTGAAGTAAAAGTCCAAACAGCTTAGCAAATATCAGAATTTTTCTGCCTGTAACACTCTACTTGTGACTGCTAAAGTATAGAGTACCTAACAGGGAGGCCGGTGAAGGGAAGAAGGTTTCCCACATGCTCAGCGATACTCCAGTTGCCCTGGAACTTACTACCAAAAAAACCCCAAAACTCCCTACATGTGCCTTCCTACAAGCTCCCTGTATAGCAGCATGCTCTAAATCTACAAGAGGTTTATTTTCTTCCCAATTTGCACAAAATCATTGAACTGATCAGTGCTCTTTATTTACGTATTTATATTTTCTGACAAGTATCACACAGGGATAGATGAGAAAACTACTGCAAGTCTCTTACATTGAAAAAGAAATAAGATCCAAAGCTGTTAAGGGAGAAACCGAAGTTCAAATACACAATCCTTTATTTTTACCCACCACTTAGAATCTGTTGCACTGCTTCATTTCCCATCTGTGCTGCTGTGAAGCCTTGTAAAGAGATGATGGAAGGATCAGAACCGTAACTCAGCAACAGCCGGCAGGTTTGCAAGTGACCTGCTAATGCAGCCCTGTGCAACGCTGTTTGACCAAGTGTGTCCAGTGCATTCATCTGAAAAATCAGCAGCAATATAAAATAAAACACTGCTATAATTAAAAGCCTGCACCTGTCCTTGTCCTTAATAAGAAGAATTTTCTGGCAGACAAATTTATCTTTCAATTCCTCTGCACTGAAATTAAACAAAACCAAATGACAAAACAGGAAAACACTCCTAAAGAAAAATAATTTACCATAGATATTTTCATGTCTTTTAACAACAGAGGTTATTTGTTTGCAGAGCTAGCAGACAACATAGGATCCCCAAAACCATACTTAAAATAGCAATCAAGCTTTTGAAAAATTCAATGAAGCCGACCTTTTGTAAGAAAAGCAAAACTATCACAAAAGAGGAGAAGGATGTAAATAGTTTACCAAACAATTCAAAGATCTTCCAGCTTTAAGGAAATTACCATCTCTCATTCTCAGAAGGAGAATTAACTCAACATTACACACTACCAAGAATTAATGCCAAACAAAGATGTCAAACTAGGAATTCTATGAAGGGTGGGGGAAAAAACTTGGATACAACAGTCCATTTCCTCCTCGTTTTTTGTGCCTTTACAGAAATGTTAAGTTTAACTGGATATAATTCTACTCAATACAGGATTGCATAAACAGGCAAAATGGAGTGTTGCTTTCAAAGAGTATGAGATAATGGAAACATATCTGTCTGTCAAGATCTAAAAGAGTACCTAAATAACTAGAAGCATCTCCACTGGTACACTATCAAACAAAGGCAAAGAATAATAGAGAGCTTTAAAAAGCGGAAAAACACCCCCATAAAAATAACCTTTTGAGAAGATACTCTGTACCTAGCAGCAATTCATTACAAATTTAAATGCTAATGCCCAACAGCTTTTTTACCACTTTATGAAATACAGAACTACTCTATATTCTCTGCAAGCAACTCAGAACCTGTTATCTGTTTCCAAGCCTACAGATTGCAGGCTGTGAACTGCATGCATAATAGACTTTGTCCTGTAAAAACTCCACCCTTCTACCTTCTCAAAATCTTTGTGGTGGCAGCAAACAAAGGTTTAGCTTGCTGGTTATCACCTAAAATGCAGCATGCAAACCCTACTACATTTCCACAAAAACAAATGAAAAAACGTCTTGGGTAAGACACATGTTCTACAACTGAATGAAATTTAATTAGAGGAGTAACTATGTAAAGCTCTACTACCAAATAGGGTAAAAAAATAAGTAAAATACCTGCAATACTACAATATCAAGCCACATGAAAGAACAAAGAACAACCAACTGAATAAAGAGAAGCATGATTCAATATAGTCTGAAACTATTTTACAGACTGATGAAGCAAAAATTTCTCAGATCACAAACCTCTCTTACAGGAAGATGGACAGGAGAACAGTTCTGCTTTCTTCTAACTGTGCTCAGCTCATGCCACTCTAATGGGATTGCCCTAAAAGTTTTGTTTCAAATAAAAAACTTACTGCTATCATGAATATTAAATAGATGCTTAATGTCCCAAACCCATCATTTTGTTTAGATGAGGATACTCATCTACTTCAGGACACTGGATACCTTTCAGCAATGAGAAGGGCCCAGAGAAAAGCAGAGGTCTGGGGCTACACACGTTTAGTGATGGTAGAGGCAGAATGAAATGAGATTTGTGAATTCTGGAAGTAGCTGATAACACTGTTCATCCAAGAAAGAAAATCATAAGTAATGTCTTCTTTAATACTGAATTCCTGTGTTAAACATGCCTGTACTGAACAAACTGTAGGAGCAACAGTAGCAAGGCATTCACACTGCAGAACTTGATACTGACTAAGTCCCTGGAAAAAATGTTAATATTCATTTGAAAAGAACACTGTCACAGTCATCAGAGCCATCATCTCACATGTCTTATCCAGGTCTCCTTTCACTTCCAAATCGTTATCTTTGCAAACAATCAATTCTAGTGGCAGAAGAATGTCAGCCATTTGAAGAAATACCTGTTTGCTTCTGAGACAAAAAGGGCTGAAGCTGACAGAGGGATGCATGCACCAAATGCAGCTGCTCTCTACCCTCAGATGCAGAATAATGCATTGCAGGGCAATTTCACTGGGAATGTGTTCACTTTGGGGCAGGTCTTCTCTCACCACTAATACAACACTTGTCTAAAACCAACCAAAGAATGAACTCCAATAAGGCTGGAAGCAACGGGATTTATTTCCAAATGAAAATCATCTTGAGCACTACAAATTGAAATACAAACCTGAGATTAAAGTCTCATAAAAACCAAACCTGGTACAGCATATGCTTGGGTTAACCAGTGTTTGATACCAGGTCTAAAAACATATGCCTTTTCAAATTCAGAGCTAAAGTTTAAGCCCTATTTGACAAAATATAAAATATCCAAGGTGTACTGCCTTATTTGTGCACTGGGAAGGCAGATTGTTCCAGCTACACTTATCAAAAAATTATAAATATTCATTTGGTCCCCTTTATAGGCAATCTGAAATTAGAAGGCTTGCAGTTCTGAATTATTTTACAGAGAAGTTTTCTGCAAGGAGTTAAAAATGACAGGTTTGACAGCTTTTAATCCACAGGACACTGGCTTTCAATCTGATTTCTTCACCTTTTAGCATGAAAGGAGTCATTCCACTGCTCAAAACACAACATAAACACAGAATGCAGTTATCAAATTAAGAGTTTTTAAGTAAGGTTTTTCACAGAAGTATACTGTCCTATACAGTATTTCCCAATGTAGACTTCCTTCTGTTCTTTCCTTTCATCCCCTTCATTTCCTTTTCCCCATCCTGAATAGACACAGTAGAGAAATGGAAATGGTCATGTACCATCAGACACTGCAGAGATTTCCCCTTCCCCCACTGCTGCTCTCTTGGAGCAATATACACAGTTATAGCAATATCCCCTTGGCTGCCAGGCACTTGTGGCAGCTCAACAGGTGGGACCTGTTCAGGAAACATTTTTTGCAAGACTTCATAATCATATCAGCTTTCTGTCAATATCAAATGCCCTAAATATCCTCCTACTCCTTGATACTACAGCAGCACGAAAAGCAACAGCTTCCAAGCACTGCAAGTTTCTCTGTGAGATCTTTCTAGAAGATGTACACTCTAAAAATCACATGTGAAACCTGCGCTCAGACAACAGTTCCAGTATCAGAGTATCCTTCCCTGCAGTGCAAGTCTTCCAACTGCTCTCCTGGTGCATTAATTCTGAAGACAAGTTGCAGTATGTCTTGTGTCTTTGTGCATTGCTAACAATAAACATGACAGGAGTGAAGAGGCACTGGTGACAATTTTAAGCTCTGTCAGCAGGAAAAAAAGCAGTAAAAAAAGGGTCAGTTTCACTCTGAAAGCTCTTACATGATCCACTCAGATGTTCCACAACTGCCTCTTCTGCATAAAAGCTTAAGATTAATGTCAGGATGTTTGCATGTCTCAGCAGTGAGAAAAGCTGAACCACTCAATCACAATAGATCACACAGTTCTTCACATAATGTTAACTGTCATAGTCCAGAACCTACTTTATGAAAGGAAATTTAATTTTCCAGTGCTTACTGTTTATGGAGAAAATCGTATCTCTACCTGAAATGTTGGATGCAAATGTATTATACAACATGGTTATTCAAAACCATTTCAGTTTGTTGTGTTGGTCTAGACAGATGGTGAGCATTTTCAAATCCATGATCAAGAAAGGTTGACAACATGCTACTCCAATGCACAGAAACGTCTGTATTATGCAAAGATCCATAAAGCAAGATCCTCCCAGCAGAGCAGAATGAAGTAATTTCTGCTACCATCATGAATAGGGACACTATCTCTCTGATATGACCTTAGAAAGGCTCATTTTCTCTTGCAGAAGAATGGTTTCAACAGTATCCTTTAGAGGTGTATCACAGTTAAAGAACATTCATGACATCTCCACACTTGCCCAAGACAGCAGTGAACTTGCATGCGTAAAGGTTTTTCTTTCCAACAGTCATTCTGATTCAGCAAATACTCTAATTCCATTCTTCTGCACTACTACAAAGCTGAATGTCTTTCCAAACATATTAAATTTCCCATGGATCTGTAAATTCGGACAAGGAGTTAGTTGTAAAAAATATTCAACTATCTAGCAATACAACAAAATAGGATAAAACCCACTTTTTCACCAGCTCACCACCTTCAAATTATTTTCTTTTTAAACAAAGGATTTTGATCATCTTCAAAGATAAAATTGTGGCATTTGAAGATTTGCTCATCATTCTAATAAAAATTGTTTATGTTTGAGGATTCTTTAAATATGCTCTGCTTTTATTTTTCATATGGTACTTTGAGGATATTCAACGTCAAATAAGCTGTGATGTGAAATGCTGTCTGACACTGCAGTTCAGGCAAGCAAGTAAAAACTGGATATGACAGTTAAAACCACAGATATTTATGATCAACATTCTTGAAGAAAATTTAAGAAATACCAAGGTTTCTTTACTTGTGCTTTAGATGTACAATTGACCGTCAACTTCTGCAAACTCAAGTAACAAGCTAATGAAAATATCTTCCAGGGCACATGTATTACTTAGCAATAACATGCTGATGTGCAAGGGAGATGCACCAAGGACTTCTTCACAGTTCAAATTACAAACCTAGTTTATGCTGTCAGTAAGGGCAAGCACCACACACCAAAATAAGCAAGTTGTGACTTTAGGTTAATTCTTGCCAATGCTAACGTTCTTAGAACAAGCACATGTTTTTCAAGCAGTCTTTCACTGTTTATTATCATCTAACATACTTCAAACAGCAAATGTAAACAATGATAAAATTAAATCCAGCTCCAAGACCAGGAACCATCTCTTGTTCATCCCCAAAAAATTCCCTAAAGCAGTCTTTGCCATGCTACAGCCCTTTTTGCAGAACAAGAAAAGACTAAGCAAACATGCATACTTCACTTTAGCCCACTTTTGCTGTCTGACTCAGCTGCTCCTCAAGGAAACAGCAGAATTTCCTCTCTATTGCTAATATTGCAAATTATTTTCAATCTTCAGAACTTGATATGACTTTGTCTCCTAAATCTATTACTGGTTATTTTGTGGATCAGCTGTCTGCCTTTCGGCATGGAATTTCAGAAGAAGAAAGTTCCATGTTCTTCGAAGCCCCAATTACACATCTTTTTCAAATTGTTACTCTCTCTATAATAAGTAGTTACTTCCAGAAGGTAGATTAAAGCTGACTTGTATAGTACCTCTCCTTTGAGAGAAGAAATTACTGTAAAGTAAAAAAAAAAGACATGGTAGCTGCCATCCATACACACTTCAGAAAGCATCTGATATGGGATCACATGTGAAATATTTTATATGGAAAAATAAGGATTGGTTGAAGAACTGAATGTATTGAAAGTGGGAAGGCTGCTCAGTGGTTGGTTGTGGGACAATTTTATTCTACTATTTGCATTAATGATCTTGGCACAGGAGAATTGTGCTGAGGGGCACAAATACACAAAATTAGCAAAAAAAAAAAATCAAGATTCTCTGGGCACTACAAGATTATAGGAAGGATCTGAGTATTACTATCTCATGTCTATTAAAAAGGCAAACATGATCCCAATATGCATCAGTCCAGCATTTACATCAGAGATATGGAAGTGCCATCATGGAAGGCAGTGGGGGAATGAATTCCATTCTTGTTGCCTGAGCTCCGAGATTTCTTCTGGTGCTAGTAAAGAGAATGGGTTATAAGCATAAAGAGGAAATGGCAATGTTCCCTTATGAAGAATGACTAAGTGTTTGAGGCTTTTAGTCTACAAAAACAAAGGCTTAGAAGAATCAGTTTGTTCACTGCAAATACCTCACCAAAGGAAGCATCAAAATGGAAAAGATGTATTTAAAATGCAGGAGAGTGCTGTTCGAAGCTGCTACTGCAGTGGGACTAGATCCACCAGCCTGTGAGAACCCTCTCTTGTAAAAAATACCAACTAAACATGATCAAACAGCTTAGCACATCTGGTTACATCTTATGAAGCAACTAAAATTCAAGGCACAAAAAGAGTAAACATTAATAAAAAATTTCAGAAACACAATAAATTTAAAAAAAAAAAAATCAAAAACCTGTGTCACGCTTCAGGGATTAAAGCTACCATGTCCCAACAATTAGAAACAAAGAAATATCAATGTTAAAAGTATCTGATGAACTGCATGTCCACAATCTTGAAAGCAAGAGGTCAAATGATATATCCAAGCAAGACAAAGATTTTAGAGTAATTAAATATGCCTAGTTAACTAATAAATAGTCTTGAGCATATCCCATCTGAGAACTTCAAAGTGCCTCATAAAACCTTAACGATCTATCTCTCATTAAAAATTATGGTTGCATTATGTACTGTTTTACAGCTAAGAAACTTTGGACACTGATAAAGAGGGACCTGATCCATTGCGGTATGGAAATATATACTTAATATTAACTTCAATTGGTCTCCTGCCATGCACTTAAGTGCTTTGCTAGATCATAAATGTGAGCGGCTATCCTCAGAATAACACAGGATACAGGATACGAATGAAGAATGAGGTTTAATGACCACCTCTATTTGCATACTGTCGATGGAATAAACAACAGAACACAGCGCGGCATTATTCTGTAGATAACTGTGGGCCACTCACCACCAGCATGCAGTCCACAAGTGATTCACAGATCACGATTTAGAAAATCCTGCTTCAGGATATAAAAGCTATCAAAAGAACACGCTACTGACAAAACCAATAAAATTTGGCCTTCCAGTAAGGATCTTTGAGCTTACTCCTAACCTGACTACACTGAGCTAGATTTTCAGGGGAGCACTAATTTAAATACCTAAAGTATAGCAGCAGGCTTTCCAGAAAGCCTCAGCGCACACCAACTACTTGTATTTCAAAGCAGATAGTATGTTGGTATCAATACATTTGAAACTCTGGCATGTCCAGTTCTGTGCCTGACCAAATACTATCAGTACTCAATTCCTGTGCAAAATCAGATCCATAAATTAGTAAAATTTAGGAAATTAGTAGTAAGATTCATTAAAAATTAGTAAGCTAGACTCCTAAAACCTGTATTCAGATATCTGGAGAGAAGACCTAGTTTCAAATGCACTTCCTGAAGATCCTGTACTGATTTAAGATAAACATTCTTCAAGGTTAACACAATAAAAAGCAATAACTGTCATAAAAACTAACATGGTATTTAACCAACATAACCCTTCTTCTTGCCTTTTGCCTTAAATAAAATACATGTAAGTATATTTACCTTTGCTCCATGTTTATGCAGAACTTCCATGACATCATTATGAGCTTTTTCAGCTGCAACATGTAAAGGTGTCATGAAGCTAGAGAAATAATAAAAAAAAAAAGATATTAGTTTTACACTCCTAGTATGACAGAGTCTTTTGGAAAATTCAGAAATTTCAGAAACGTACTCTTTGTTTTTCTCATTAACATTTGCTCCTTTCCTGAGCAATAGTTCTGTAACTTGCTTCCGCTTGGGATGCACAGCAGCCACAGCACAGTGCTGCAAAAAAAAGTAAATATAAATTATATTTCAACTACATCGATGACAAAGAACTTAAAGATACATTGCTTCATCTCTTAATTACGCTGCTAAAATCAGATGACAAAATTTACAAACAGAATCCATCATATTTCTGCTGAAACCTAACATACTGAACAAATACAAGCTAGTGATCAATGCTAAATTATTCTACTCAGAAAAACAGTTTTCATTTTAAAGCTATTTGTCACTTACAAAAAAAGTGGTATGGTCCCAAATACATTAACCAGCTAGGACAAAACTGACACATAATGCACAAAGGAGGTAAAGACAAACAGTTTGAAACAGCCTAACTTTCTACAGAGGTCTTCCAAAAGAGTCCTTAAGATTCTGCTGCTCTTGTCAAATTGACATGACTTGTATGTTGCTTTGTTCCTTCTTCTACTTCAAAGTGTCCTGAACTTGTTTTTGGCTATTTGTGTTACGAACCCAACTACAGATTATGTAATAAGCAAACAGGCAACAAATTTCTCTTACAGTCTCTTTTTTAACACGCTGTGAGAAAGACAGACCTTTCACGTAGGGCTTTTCAATGCTCACACCTGCCCTTGTGGGACACAGCCCCCACAGCGCCCTGCTAGGTGTAACTGTTCTCCTAAATCCAGCTGGCATCTGCCACTGTTTCTCAACAGTGGCTCTATCAATGCATTCCTGAGGCCTGAAATTACCAGCATGGTTCCAGATGAGATTGAACAGCAGGCTTTAAAATCAGTCCAGAAATGCCTGTTTCAAGTTTGGATGTCTCAAGAAAGCAGACTATAAGAAAAAGGAGAAACTTTTGGATGTTTAGGTTAACATGTTTACCTATGTTTTAAACCAGTAACCCATAAAAACCAGAGAGTCTCCTGGAACAGAGTTCTCTAAATTTCTAATAGCAAAACAACAGCCTTTACAATGAGATAGAACCCCAAACCCAATGCTAATAAGCAGCAATAGTACCAATAACCATCTTTTGCCCAGTTTCAGCCTTCATTAGGAAGTAACTTCCACTCAAGCTTTCACATTTCTGTTGGTCAGCAGGGCACATCCAAGTTTTGCAAAGGCAAGCTTTGTAAATAAACACAAAGATCAACATTTGCTTTGAAGAGTAGCAGCATTTTTAAGGCTTTGCAGATAATATCCTATCTATATTTCCTGCTAATATGATGAACAAGCCCTAAAACACACAAAAATGTGAAATACTGCCAAACTTCAGAGCAATACTGAAAAAAACCCAAGTACTTGTTTTGGCCTTTGTGGGGTAATAGGGCACAGACCCCAGTGGCCCATGGTAAACAATATTATGCTTAGGGCAGGAATAGCTCAGTTAGATTGTACATAACGTCCCCCGATCCCGGAAAATAAGGCCTTCCACTTGGACTGGAGACCACTTGGAAATCTCAAGTACAGGAAGCAAAAATTGAAAAATCACAGTCAAACACTGAATACTGAAACAAATATATCAGTAGAGCTAAAATATCCTGTTTGGTCCAGCTGTCTCTGCAGAATGAGCAGGTGGAAAAGAGCAAAGAACATCATAGGACTATGAAGTGATCATTACACAGCTAAAGAGATGTCACACAGCAGCAGCTGATATACTCAGGAAGAAAAGGATAACGTCATTGCAAATTTCATACTGCTTTCACATTCAGTCTATAAATCTCTCTTCTCTAGCTTGCTTATAAGTTCAGGCTAGGATGCTGAGTCCTCCACAGAGGAAACAAAACATATGGATGCTTGGTACTCAACACACAGTGTTCTGATCACAATCACAATGTTTGTAACACTAAATATGCAGTTGTATCAGCCTACGGCTGAGATCTACCACTGTGAAGAAAATGTTCCACTGGAATAAAGTATCATAGCTATAGTGGTTTTAATAATACCATCAGTCCCACTCAGCTTCGATATCTTCACTGCATCTGGGATACTGGCTGTGTTCTTTGCCTCCATTGCTTCTTCAAACAATGAAATAAGAGCAGGATACTACCAGGAAAGTCTCAAAGACTCCTGTTTCCACAGCTAATGTGGCACTGTCAGTATTATTCCAATCCTGTAAGACCCTTTCACAACAAGTTTACATATCCTATGAAGAAAAATTGTGATCCAAGCTTGTCCATATAAAACATGAAGGAAACACTGGACCGCAGGACAGAATTTAACCCCAGAAAAAACACAGCAACTGACCAACAAAAAAAGAGGGTGATGGGGAAAAAAGAAAGAGAAGTGGAAAAAGAAAAGGTGGGGAGTGGCTGGAGGGCTTCTGTAATCAACTAGAAGGAAGAAAAAAGTGATAAAATAATTTATACGGTGTTTTTCTGTAACAGTGATTTTATTTTAATATATAAAGTGTTTGATGGCAAATCCTCAATCTCAGATGATGAATGTATTTTCATAGTGTAGAAATAAAACTCCTTGACTGCCAAACTACCACCACATTTATCATAAAATGAATGAATTGACTGTATAATCTTACCAGTGCAGTCTCATGAGACTGTGGCTGCTTAAAATTAATGATCTCCAAAGCAAGTGTCTTTTTCACTTTGGCTAGGTCTGCCTCTCTGGCTGCTTGCAGTAAAGAATGTCCTTTGAATTCATCTGTTAGAGGAAAAAGATAAATTTAATATTCAGCAACATGTCACATTTATAAATGTTATAGGAGACAGGTAGCTATACTCAATTATGAGGAAATAGGAGTGTTTCTGCATGTCTTCAGGTAGTAGTTGACCTGGACACAGAACATAAAACATGTTTTGCTGAAACAAAAGGGACATTCTAAAGGAGAGGGGACATTCTAAAGGAGAGGGGAAGTGATTCCTTGATAAAATCCTTTTCCCCCTCTTATCCTCCACCCACTTGACATTAAATGTATATGTGACCTCTAAATTACCTATGTATGAGTTCAAGTAAGCACAGTGCTATGACATATTCTTCAGAAAAAAACGCATTACAGTACTTTTCAAAAACCCTATTGTATTTACAATGACAAAAAATTTACTGTAAAACCTAAATAGACGTAATTTGTATAAAATTATAAATAATAACAATAACAACAATGCATACATAAAATATTAAACTATTGGTCTTAAAGAAAGCTAACTGGCTAAGCATTTGAAGCCAGTCTGCTATAAAGATGAGAGACAGGTTTAGACAGCAGATATGTCTTTGCAAGTATAGAGAAGTAATTTTGTTATGTTCACATCTTGTTTAGGTCAGCAACTAGTTCATTTTAGTTTTAAATAACTTTGAATGTGAAAAGGAATGAGAGTGTTTCTCTTAAAATATACATATGAAAGGTAGGTTAGCAAAAATGATGTCTGACCCTGGGAACTAGGAAAAAAAAAACACCTTGATTTCAGTAAAAATATCAGTATTTTTCTTTCATAAGCAAGCTTGAAATACTAAACTTGTTAAAGAGGGGTTTTCTTCTCCCAGCTTTCTTTTAACATCTTGTATATTTGTGGATTTATACATAGAAATAAATATTAATAACTTCTAAATTTTAATTTCAAATATAATTCAAATTTCTTTGTAAACAGAGCACTACTCAAAGCACAAGTACAAATAAATCCTGAAATAACAAATATAATGTAATTTTATTCCCAAAGTACAAAAATCAAACAACTCAAGAAGATAATAAACATGATACTTGGCATATGAAAATACAAGATGTCCCATCAAGATACTGTCAAATTTGACATAACGGTCACATTCGTATACAAATTTCAGTGGATATTAATGGACGTGAATCCTTCCCCATTACTCTTGAGGAATTATACATATAGAAATAAAACGAAGTTTAAATAGATTTTTTTTTTTTTGCTTGTTAACTTAAGTACATGGTAAATTAACCTTCCTCAGAGCCAGAAGTATCTTCCACTTTAGCCCAGAATACAAACTAGAGAAGTAGGTAAAAGGTACTAATGTCCTCTCACCACCTTCATATGTAAATAATAGTGACAGACTAAAACCTGACTATCTGTGATTCTGAGTAGTGCAGGATCACATGATTAGCATCAGGGGGCTTCTGCTCTACTGGAAAGGTGACAGACAAAACCAAAAACTTTATAATTGAGAATCTAGTTCTCAAGAAGTTTTCCGTAACTTCATAATACTCTGTTTCCATACTTGTCTCAATTAATTATCTTTTACAGTTCATTACATTGAGAAAACAAATCCCTCAAAGAGGGCTAGCAAAGACATAGGAATTCAAATTAGAGCTGAAAGACTGTTTTGTAAGCAGCATAAGGATTGCAAAGACTGCAAAAGAAGGTGATGGAATTTCAGTCTCCAAGTTTGCACACCGAAGGTACCTACGTTTTGGAAGTTTCCATTTAAGTGCAATAAAAAGCCTCAATATAGAGGCTCTTATGTGACTCAACTGGACTTCAAGCATCAAAAAAACCACAGTCACTGATTCAGCAGTGCCTTAATAATTTTAAACTTAAGAAAACTGGGCAATATCACAAACAGTATATTAGAGGTACCTGCATACTTCAAAGCGAGCAGCACAGCTGCAGCTCCTCTGCTGCTTTGCATCCACTTGTGACACTCAAGGAAGCTGTCCTGAAAGGAAAGCATCCCTTTACACCCACCACCAACTGTTTGCAGTCTGAGAACACTTACAGGTCAACCTCTCCCTGAGCTCAGGCGTCGGAGCCATATCGACCGCGCTCTTGCCGTGGCAGTTGACCAGCGTGGGATCTGCGCCGTGGCTCAGCAGGAGGGAGCAGACCTCCACCCGGTTCTTGGAAGCAGCCTCGTGCAAGGGGGTAAACTGCCAGAGGTCCATAGCATTCACACAGGCACCATGCTAGCACAGCAAACAAAGCCTCGGATTAGTAAGAAATCATCTTCTACAACTAAAAAGCTTACAAATTTTCATTTTATTAAATAAAGTTGGTTCCACTCTTTCATATATGAACACATACGCAAAAAAAATAATTAAGATATCAGTATACACAAAAATACTGTTGAATCCTCAAAAAAAATTTGGAATTTCTATGTAAGTTAATTTTTGCATGGAAAAATTCAAATAAATTAAACTCTACTATCAGTCCAAAGAAATTAGGTGGGGGAAAAACACGTACACTGTTCCACACAAAGACCTAAAGTTGCAGGCTTCTGAAATGACAATAGGATGTTTGAAACCTGTTACTACAAAAACAAAGGTCTTGTTTTTCAACTCTAGTATAAATAGTTCATATCTCATGAATACCTAAATCTACAGTAATTACTTTCCATCCTTCTGCTTACCTTAAGCAGCAGCTCTGTAACCTCATAGTGTCCATATGAACATGCATTATGAAGAGGCACAAGACCACTGTATGGAAGAAGGCAAATGACATTTATTTAAGTAGCATTTTTAAGGAAGGAGGAACAATTTTCTCTCTACTGAGATGAAAAGATCAAGTTAAAGCTAAACTATTTATATAAAATTCACAAACTAATGGGAAAATCTGATTTTCCAAACAACACATTACTCAAGTTTGACATTAAAATGTGGGGATTTGTTGCTTGGGGGTCTTGTTTTTGGGGGGCTTTTTTGTTGGTGATTTTGTCTTAACAGGCAACAGATGTTTAATCTACCATTAAGATTTGCATTAAGTGGCTTTGACATGATCTTTCTTGAAGCTATTAAGGAGGGGGAGAAGTCCCATTCTGCATTCCATTTGCTCACTAGTGTTCTGCTTCTGCCTAAATATGAACTCCTATTTAAAATGATACGTGAAAAGCAAAATTCCCCAGATAACACTAATGTAACTCCTGGGTATATTATGAAGATGTAGAAATATCCATAGAAAGCAGACTCAAATTGCTGTTCTAGACTGTAGAATGACCTGATTTTACTCCATTTTTTATAGTACAACCTATTTAACTGTTCACGATACTTCTAAGAGAGTCCCTGTAATTTTTTGTACAGCTGTGTTACTGCAGGCCATAGTTAAAACTGACACTAGCAAAGTAAATAACAGGGATTTGGTCATAAGCACAAGACTTAATAAAAAAGTCATGCATTGAAAAGGAGATGCAAAAAGGGCAATTATTGCTGAGGACAAAATGAGTTTAATTCAAGCCAAGCAAGATAGGCTACTTACGGATCAACTATGCACAATACACTGAAAACAACAATTAACCCTTCGCCATTTATGGAAAATACCCGGAGTGATTCCCAGAATTGCAAAATCAACTCAAAGAGCATTAGGACAGCAATTAAGTGAACTTATTTTTAAAGTAGTTGCTCTGAGAAGCAGCACTACATTTGTCACAGGAGAGGGAAATTTGTTTGGGGAAATTTTCCAAACTGTTCTTTTTCTATCATTGCTTTTCTTAATTACAACTTATGGGTGCATGTGTGGGACAGAGAGAGACTAGTCAGTCCACCAAGCACTCAAAAAACCTGCCCTCTTCCAAAATGATGGTCATCTCAAGGCCAGTCAGCAAAGACAATCACTACAGCAATGCACCTAGCCACTTCTGCAGCATCCCCTCCCCTTTCCTCTTCCAGCACATTGCAACTTTGTGCATAACAACTGTAAGGGAAAGAAAGGACCAGTGGAAAAAGAGCTGCTTCCCTGGCAAGGCTTCTCTTTGAGAGTAGCCAGAAGTGGTGACCATTTTGAAAATGCAGCCAAGTTCCTAAGGGCTCTCTTTAAATTGAGCCCACTGAAGAGAACCTAAGAGGTCTATAAAATCAATGTAACCTAATTTAGCTCCTTAAATGAAAAATGACATTTATTTATAGCATTACTTACCTATAAATTATGTATAAATAAGAAACAGTAAGGTAAAACAAAACAACACACTGATTGTAAATGTGTGATGACACTGAAAAAAAGTGGGAGCTTACTAGGATGTTAGATATTTCTAAATACCTTTGGGTTAATTTAAAGTTTAATACAGAGTAAGCATATTGGTTTTCCTTTCTTTGTTCCCTTTCTTTCCTCTCCTGCTCCAGCACCCAGTTCAAGTTCAACTTAGTTACTTTTTACACTTTCTAAGCAAATCATTCAAACCTCATTATAGTATCCACACTGGAATTTTCTACCAACTGATGCTGAAATTTTTGAAAGGTGTAAAATACCTCAGACTTGCCTAATAGTGCTGGATCTACCTGAACAGGTACTAAATAGAGCTTTATTATGGGATTTTTGTGTCTTATTTTCTTCTTGTGGCTTTTGGTTTTGTTTTTTTTTACTTTCATAACATGTCATTATGAATTTCACAATAATTCTGATTTTAAAAAGCCATTGGGGTGAATGGATGGACTGAAGTGCTACAACTAGCCAAACTTCAAGAGTTTAAGTACACTGAGGACTGGTTTGGAAAGAAAGGAAAAAAGCTAAGAAGTTGATTAAAAATCTTTTAACACTAGGTTGGACTCAGCAGAAAATGAAAATATAGGAAGTGCCTCAAGTTTGCTCATGGAGACAGAACACACACACACATGAATATCTTACTTCTGAATACAAAATGTATGCCTTTAACTGGGGGCTCAATTTCTACAATGTGAGGAATAAGCCCTTCTAACAGATCATCATGAAAATCATCACCTTACAGATCAGAAACGTGTGGCTGAGAACAATGCACAATATGTATAATTCCAGATTTCTGACTGCTGTGTACTTTTTGTGATCTCTTACCTAACTACCATCCTTACTGCAAAAATAGAATAGTTTAGCTTCTACTACATCTTGATTTTTGCTGGCAGCATCAGTCAAGATACATCTCCAAGGACCACAAGCTGTGAGCACATGAGCATTACTGATGTTACTTGGAATTACATCCATGCATACACAACAGCATAATGAAACTACAGATAGGTTTTTCAATGCACATTTTTCACTAAGCCCCCGTATCTTCCCCCCACTGTCTTCTGTAAAATAATGCTGTTAGTCCATGATTTCATAGGGTAGTCTGTGCATGGAAGTAAAGAACAAAGATTGGAAAAAAATTTCAAGTTGTGAAAAAAGACCTAAAACAAGTGCAATCATAACTGTCTGTTATCAGGGCTCTAACAAAGGTTCATTTACGATGAACCACACTCAGATTTTGGAAGCAAGTATCACATTCTCAGCCAACTATTTGAGATTATGCTACAACATGAACCAGAGAAATAAATCTTCATCTTGATTAATACAAAACCTCTGCTGCAAACAGATAATAAATCAGTTAATTTTACATACCCTTTGTCTTTTGCATGCACATCGGCACCGTGCTGAAGCAGAAGCTGGACTATCCGAACTCTGTTGTAGCCTGCTGCTAGGTGTAAAGGAGTGGACTGTAAAAGAAAAGATGAAGAATGGGAGCCACATAAATTTTAATTCCTGCACTTTCTGCCATTGAAGTACTGCTAGTTTCTCTTACACATTGCATCAAGATAAGTTACAGTTCCCTTCTGTGATTAGCCAAATTAACGAACACACAGCACGTGCAGGCCCCTCCTCTTGTCAATCCAAAAAAAATGTTTCTTAAGGTGGGTAAGAATACAGGTATTCTTTAAGGCAATAAGAACCTCCTAGTTAAAATTCAATTTAAATTATGGCCCACTTTTGGTTTGGTTTGGTTGGGGATTTTTTGTTTGTTTCTTTTGGTTCTTTTTTTTTTTCTTTTGATGCCATAATTTTAGTTTTAAAATGCTACAGTTTGGGGTTTTTTTAACTCACAAGTAAATTTATACAGTTTAGGCTGCATACTCACTGGTTACAAGACTGCTTGTATGTACACTTGTTGCAACAAGTGCACAAGAAGCAGACTGCAGAACAAGAAATAATGCATTTATCCCAAAGCAGGAATGTTTGTCTTCAGCTCCTCACCAAAAAAGTAGCTATATGTGTTCTGTACTGTGCTAAGACACAGAGCAAAGTGTATGCAGTTTTCAGTTTCTTGCAAAATACAGATCTGCAGCAGTAATGCACCTTGCTGCATAACAGAGCAATAACACCTTTCTCCATAGATAACTTGTATGAATTTTAACTGAAAGCTTTTGAGTTGACAACAGTAATTCCCCTTGAAGTTTATTTGAAAAAGATTTTTATTACAAAACAAATTTTGTGTGCCATTTCAGTCTGAAAGGACTGGTTTATTACACAAATGGGTAACACTGTTTCCTTCTTCCCAAGGCTGAGCAGTAGACGATTTTAAAGCAATCTTTGTTGCAATTTGTGGCATGCAACCAAACAATACAATTTTATTACAGTAATACCCCATACATAAACCAGCTTGAAACATGGGAAAATTTACATATCTCACAGTATTATGCCAAGTACAGATTTACTGTCAGCATTAAAACAGCGTTATACAGTATTACAAGTGAGACATCCCATTTCACTATTATTTCCAGGAATACACATTTAGTATGTCCATAACTTGTAGTAGTATGTATTGTATTTCATTAAAGTCTCAAAACATTGCTACTTTGCTCCAGAAAGAGTAACTACTTTGGCACCTACCATGTGTCCTGTGTATCACAGTGAGGACACAGCTTGTACTATCAGAAATGACAGCACAGGGCATCTCTGAGAAGAACATCTGGATAACTCCGTTAATTTAGGAAAGCAGTTATGCAAGTTTCCTTAAGACCCATCTTAAGAATTAGCTATACTCAAAATAAGGATCTCTAACATCCCTAACCCAAAGATCCCCAAAGCATTTCCAAAGTACAGTATACCAACAGCAACAAAACAAGTCCCACCTTTTAAGTATTTGCCCATTCAAATTGTTAGGATCTATTACTCTAAGAAGCTTCTACTACTGAATTAACAACTTACATTGATCCAGAAGGCATTACATTCTTTTTACATCTGCCCCGATTATAAAATAGCTGGCTTATGAATATCATAAACACTAATGAAAATGTGGATAAAGATGATGACACTATTGATATTAGCAGAATACTTCAGTACTGTTTATTCTGACAGTTGCCTTGGTTTGGTTACTAAATCAAGCTTTATCAATTGAATTAGTAACTCAGAAAACCTGAAAGGAATTTGAAATGGGCTGCAGAAAAGTCTATCGAAAGGTCTAAACTCCAGAAGGAACTGGAGCAAGCACTAAAGATTTGGACCACTGCAGGATCCTTTAACCTCACTATGATTAAACTACATCCATTCTTGTCTGTATGCCACTTCTAAAACAATGATGGCAGACTTCCAAAATGATGTTTTACTCATATTAAACATTATTAACAGAGATGTTCTCAATAAAGATACATCAACCCCAGAGTCTTGTTCATTCCTTAAAATTAAAAGAAAAACTATTATGATCCAAGCTGGGACTGGGCACTTTGTATTTCTAGGATTAGTAGACCTGCACTTGCCAAATAACTTCATTAGAGAAGGAACCCAAAACATTTCAAGTTTATAGTTGCAAGACAACATAAGTGAAGCAAAACAGTGTCATACCAAATCTTCAGACAGCTTATATCCCCACCTTTCAGAAAGGTGACCTACTTTCTTCTCCTTGGGCAAGGCCACACAGACAGCCCAGTCCCACGAATGAACACAGCATTCCATGTCTTCCCCAACACACCAGCAGTATTTAGCTGCAGCCAAGCACCTGACATCTGGCCTTCTGATCCACAGCAACTTCAGTGAAGCTGCATCCCATGCTGTGGCTGCCTCTCTAAAGAGGAGTCAACTGATGCTCCCTGTAACCATCCCTGGAGATGGGTCTGAGATCTCCACTGGTCTGCATGCTTGACTCTGCAACTGCAAACCATGTATCCCAGAGGAACACTCAGTGCTGGAGAGGAAGGGAGTTAGAGGGCCACAGAAACCACTTGACTGATGGGCAAGGACAAGTGAACACACACATGTAGGTGTGCAGAAGCAGTGATCCTGGAGGACTGCTCCTCCTGTATCCACAAGCCAGCATTGCCAGTTGCTCATTGGTTTGGGTAAAAGGCTCTTATAAATGCAGTCCTTACATGTGCTTCAGGAAGGAGAAAGCAGGAAGGTCCTGCCTTCATGATTTTTTCAAGAACTGCTTTTCCTTTCTCATAAGAAAGTGAATTCATTAATATTATAGTTAACAGTTAAAAATACTAATCTGGAGTTACAAGCTTGTATGCTAATTACAGAACCTTGGTACCTAAAAGATAACGTTGTGCAACATGAACTACTCATTATATGCAATTATGAACCCTAAAAAAACCAACAAAAACAAAAACAAAAACAACAAGTGAATGATGGCAGCAAAGACTGACTTTTAAAATTAACATGCTATTTAAATAGCACCAAAGAAGTAGAAACTATCTATCATAAAAAGCAGTATTATATACTGCACCTGCAAGGTATATCAAACAAATTACTTTGTATTAAGAAAAGAGATTTATTTAAGCTATCAATTAACTCTTCCTCCCATATCTTGCAATACTTGGCATGACTTACTAACAAAAATCCCTAGAGGGCACTTACCTTCCAAGACTCACAGTCACAGTTACCAAGCCAATCACACTGTCTTGCTTGCTAGTTTAATTAAAAAGAGCATAACTCCATTTTTATTAAGTAAAGTAGACCCTCATGCAAGATGCTCACATAACTTGAAGGTTTTATGGCAGCTGTAATTGAGTCAAAGCAGGTACTGTGCATTTCAAGGAACATCACTGTACACAGGATGGCAATCACTGTCAACCCGTATACCTACGACTTATACTAAAGCAGGTATTTTTGCTTGCAGTCTTTTTGATAATGTGTTGCCTGGGAATACAAGATATGCACTTTTTAGATTTAAAAAAATGAATATACAGCAGTTTGATAGTATTTTCAGTGAGACTTAGGTATTTTCACACAGCTTCATTACCAACAGCTGATTTGTCAAGCCCTGTTTAAGGTCAGCCACCTTGGACTTGCTGTCCCTTGCTCACGGGCCTCAAACAGCAAGGGCCCTGAGGAATCTCCAGCACTGCAGGCTGCTGAGCAGCTTCTACTGAAATCTGGAAATTGGTTTCAACAAATTGCCCACAGGCAATGTGGGAGTGCTGCCTCCAAGTACCATCCGCTTCCTTCCCTTATCTTGCTAAAGAGTCTTCAGCAGCTCTTAGATGGAAACGCTGCCACTGCCTCTGAATGCTTCATTTTCAGATTCAAATTGCATATTTTAAGGGCAACTTTAAACCAAGGGATCTTATGTAATGATCTTACATTATGCATTATCTGCATGATTAATAACAGCTGCAGGAACTGTTGTAAGAACTAATATTCCCTGTCCTTGCTTCCAAATACCGAATCTTTATATAATGCTATCTGATAATGATCTTATTCTCTCATTCTCAAGTTGCCATCCAGAAGGCTATTAAAATCATCAAACAACAATCTTATTACATATATGATGTCTCATCATACATCTTATTTACAACACTACATAGTCATTTCGAATTAAATAAATTAATTTAACCTTCTACAAGAAGGACATTCTTATAATAAAGAGGCAATGCCCTGATTTTGAGATCAAGTTCAGGCCTTGACATATTATGACTACTGTCACGCTCAGATGGTCCCTACAGGGATATGCACCAGTAAGTATGGCTCTTACACAAATAGGTAAACAAGTAACACTTGGAAAAAATATCTAAGGACATTTGTATGCTTATTGTTAACTCTTCTACAACACCATGCTGACAAAGGACATTTAAAAAAGAAAAAAAAAAAAAGGAGGGAGAAGGAGGAATTTTAAAATGTTTCATGTAGACTTTAATATATGTGACTTTTTTACCATGTTTATAATTATCTTCAGGTTTGGTAGATTTGGAAATTGCAGGTACGCAGCAAACTCCCATTTAACATAGGTCAAACAAAACTTTTATTCTAATCAGACCATACTGCCCATAGAGAACAGTAGCAATAAAAGTATCCTAAAGCATTTCTAGTTTGTCTTACAAACTCCCTTCAGAGGAGTGTTTCACCTTCTTTGAATGAAGGGAAGAGCAGAGAGGTTTCTAATTGTAGAAGGGACCTTCATTTCAGTTTTATACAAAAGTGTTTTGAAAGATGTCCTGACTCCTCGTAAGGCAAACAACTCTCTCTTCACTATGTTAGAATTTATGACAGAATCTTTCTTTTTAATCACAATAGTCTGTGCTTGATGCCACTCTCTTACAGACATCTCTAAAATGAACTGCATCAATCATGAGGGTACACCAGGAAGACATTCCGGATGCAAGCAGAGTACCTCTTGTCACCACTTTATCATTCTGATTAATGGGGTAAGAAAACAAGTTGCAACAACATCGCAATCTTGCAGACACATTCCTGAACTTTTCCACTGTGGAAGTGATCAGGCTTCTCAGATACCAACTTGCATTCTAATTTTAAACAGTGTACCCATCTTACACCTTTGTTTTTAAATGCAGTTCTAAGTTTTCTTGGGAAATACCTCATTGACATTTGTTTGTATGGTGCCAAGCCTGGGTTTATATACAAAATATTTCCTTCTGGAAACACATATTTCAAATAACTCAAAATAACTATTTTATATTCATGCTACAATGCTCTTTCTTACACACCAAGTACTACAGAAACAAAGGTCCCTAACCCTGACTGAAGATTCATGCTCTTAATAAGCAAGAAAGGGCCTGTGCTGTTCACCACCCACAAAG
The DNA here is from genome assembly GCF_001604755.1 of Lepidothrix coronata. Lineage (NCBI taxonomy): Eukaryota > Metazoa > Chordata > Aves > Passeriformes > Pipridae > Lepidothrix > Lepidothrix coronata. The sequence goes on from NW_016690193.1 coordinate 2,805,557, forward strand.
CTTGTAAACTTCAGCCAGCCAGACCGTGCAGCTACCTCGGTCATTTTATAGCAGTACTAAGTTATTTAAATTCATGGTTGACAATTACGCTTTAGGGACAAACTTAATAGATGCTGCTCCAGGAAAACTAGTAATGTTGGACTGCTGACTGTAGATGAGCTAGCTGCAACTCCAGAGATAAATAAGCACAGGGATGAAGAGCTTAAACTACTTATCTAAAAAATCCTAAAACAAACAAGTAAACAAAACAAAAACCCCTACAAACAAACAAAATTCCTAAAGATAAGGATTATGAAATGCTTAAGGAAGACATTTCTCACTCTGCTGTTTCCAGTGATAACTCCACTGCTTCATCTTAAGAACACAGCCAGTAGTACTTAATTAGACAGACAAACAGGACAGGCTTAGTACAGTAAAATTCAGGAAAACATCATGTCACAAATTTAACAGACAGTGCTTCCTAACAGCTAATGCCAGGGAAAATGAACTGAACAGCTCACCAATTCAGAATCTGCAAGTCACACGGTATCTTTATTTAGCGCTCTGGTATATCAGAGGATCCCTTAGCAGGTGTAGGGGTAGTGGTGGTAAGGAACCAACTGTTTTGAGCTGTAAACCAGCAAAAGACAAACCAGCTTGATTTCACAGATACAGTACTGCTAAGGCAGAGCATCATTGGGCAAAAATGTTCATAAACCACAGGAAATTATAAGAGTTAAAAAACACAGAAAGAGAAGACTAAAAATACTGCAAACACACTGACAGAATAAGCCCTCATTTGGAAAAGGTTTACTTCGGTGAAGACCAAGACTCTTCTACTCCTCATATCCAGTGAGTATTCAACTCTATTGCTTCACAGGGGGCTGTACTGTCCACACTATTGACTACTAAATGTTTCTTTAGTAGATCTGATCTTTGAGAGACAACACAATTTTCTGACTCCACGTCTGAATCTCTAAGACTGTGTGACAAGAGTTGGCATCAGTTCTACACATTAACATAGTGACCCTGTTGTACTGCAAGTTGGACTAAGTGTTGACAAATAAGGGGGCAGGAGATTTATCACAGAAGAGCTTTTTTAATCACCTACATACCTGGGGTAGGGAAGGACAAACAGGATGACAAGCATAATTTTGCAGAAGTATAGACAAAGAAATAACTGGAGTGTCTCTGTCTCGAGGCTAAAAGAAGGCAGAACAGTAAATAAGTGGTTTTACTTTTCTGCTCAGGAATTCCTTCTGGTAGCATATAGTGCCACTAAGCAAAAGAGGGTAAAGGGCAAAGATGTCTTTCCTAACAGGAGAGAAAACATGCAAGCATTGCAGTACCATACAACAAAAGAAAGTTTCATCTGCAGAGGCAAGCTTAAGGTGCATGTTTGAAGATGACCACGAAAAAACCTTACTAAATTCCAGAAGAAAAACCCTGTCTCCCTCAACCAGCAGGTTTCTTCAGACGATGACACTTGACTTGCAAAATTATAGAGATTATTATATTTACACCAGGATGGCAGATCCTTAATCCATGTAGATAGCTCTGGAAGTTATTCTCTTAACAGTAGCTATATAAAAAAAAGACAATAACTCAAATTCATTATTTCAGAGAAAAGGAAGCAAAATCAAACCTGAAAGAGCATCATAACTTCCCAAATATTAATGAGGAAGCTTAGTTCCCTAACAGCTCCATACCAAGGTGCTGCCATTACTTTCAGATGCATCCAGAAGGACAGACTAAGAGGGAAATTGTAAAGGGCTAGGAGAGGCTAGGAGAGACACTTAAATCTTTAAACGAGAACACTGTTGATCTCTGAAGGATTTTACTAACAGCAGATCCCGTAAACGGGGCACTAGTGATCCTTGACATCTTCCTAAACAAGAATTAAAATGCAACACCTCCTCCCTCTCCTGAAACTCTTCTGTACTTGCACGTATCTCGACCTACCACCCATTTGGCAAAATAGTTCCACAGAGGATGTGTCAAAAAAGCTGAGCAACTTCCCTCACAAAACCACAGTATACTCAGAAAACCGACCCTTACAAGAATCTCTTCCATTTCTACATGCAAATGATGAACGTTTAGCTGGGGATGGAACTGCAATACAAAAAATTCTGGAGCTTCCAACATGAAGTAGCATTTGTAGTTTTCCCAGATTCAGAAGCACAGAATACATCTCTGGCAGCACTCAATGACACAAGGGGACGAACTTTGAGATGGATTATCAGAGAAGCAGAGGAGTATACACTGTTTCTTTGGTGATAGATGCTGACAGCTGAGGGAATAGTGGCTTACTGAGCTACAGAGAGAAGAAATTACAGTAAATATCTACTCTCTTCTCCTAAAGGAATGTTGCTGATGTTATTTAACACTGAAAAGAGATGTATGCTGCCTTGAAAGACATGGCAGAACACTCCACCGAAACTACTTAGAGTATCATTGTGTCCAGCATGGCCATTTTTGTTGCTTCTTTTCATCACCTAGAATCTGTCAGAAATTCAAGTCTGAGGTGAGGCACTGAGGCACGACTGGCTCTTGCTGAGGCCAAGGTGAGAAGAAGAAACTGGCCCAGCAAGGTTAACTAAAGTCATCAGAGGGTATTCAAACCTCTACTAGTCCAAAGAGCAGCTAGTAACATCTGCCAGCCAGAGGAAAAAAACTCATCTGGGCTGGTGGACTGAGAACACAGGCACACAGGATTTTCTCATGGCAACAGCTGGAACTTCTTATTTGTTAAATTGCACACTGGAAGCTGTGATTCAAGTTTAGTGCACAGGGAAGAACAGATGCTACTCCTGCTGGTCTGAGCAATGGGGCCCAGAGAGTGAAGTTTCTGCAGTTTTTGAAAGCACCTTAGTGCCAGCCAGCACAGTCTGCAGCCCAAGTCTCAGCCCATCAATCTTGTCAAACTGCAAGCTGCAAATGCTTATCAGTCCAGGAGAGCAAGATGAGACAACTTTCTCTCCTCTTCCAGCACCAATACATATATTTTTAGCCGTGCTGTCAGCCAGGGTCAGAAGCCTTAGAATCCTGTGCTTTAATTATTTGTTCAGGCTGCTGTTCCCGCTTTTTAAGGAAATATTTTTGGTTTGTTCTGGCAGCACAAAACAAGTGTTAACAAGAGGTTCCTGTCCAAACAGTCATGCCAGATAACTGGGGAAGGCCTGCATACCAAAGTTAAAGCGAACTGAAGAAGATGCACACTGGAACACCAGGGAACCAAAACTGCCGGGTTTTTTGTTGTTGCAATCTCTTTCTACTTGCTATCATAATCTTCATAGAGTCATAGAATATCCTGAGTTGGAAGGTACCCATAAGGATGATCAAGTCCAATTCTTAGCCCTGCACAGGACAGCTTCAAAAGTCACAACCATGTGCCTGAGAGCATTATCCAAACACTTCTTGAACTCTGTCAGGCTTGGTGCTGTGATCACTTCTCTGGGGAGCCTGTTCCAGTGCCCAATCACTCTCTGGGTGAAGAACCTTTTCCTAATATCCAACCTAAACCTCCCCTGACACAACTTCAGGCCATTCCCTTGGGTCACCACAGAGAAGAGATCAGTGTCTGCCCTTTCTCTTCCCCTCATGAGGAAGTTGTAGACTGCAATGAGGTCTCCCCTCAGTCTCCTCTTCTCCAGGCTGAACAGACCAAGTGACCTCAGCCGCTCCTTGTAAGGCTTCCCCTCAAGGCTCTTCACCATCCTCATTGTCCTCCTTTGGATATTAATAACTTAATATCTTTCTTATATTGTGGTGCCCAGAACTGCCACAATATTCAAGGTGAGGCCACACCAGTGCAGAGCAGAGCAGGACAATCACCTCCCTTGACCGGCTGGCGATGCTTTTCCTGATGCCCCCAGGACACAGTTTGCCCTCCTGGCTGCCAGGGCACTGCTGGCTCATATTCCACTTGCTATCAACCAGGACTGCAGGTCCCTTTCCATGGCACTGCTTTCCAGCATCTCATTCCCCAGTGGGTATGTACATCAATCTTTTTCCGACTACAGTTGACTAACAATCTTTTACTTCCCTTTTCTTTTTTACATATTTTATTATTTTTACCACTTCTCCCATTCCATCTTTATATATTTGCTTTGCTTTGCCTCCTTCCCCTTCCAACTAGAAACTTTACAGGCTTTAATTTGTAAGATTTTCACATAATTATGAAAGAAATGCTTCTTAGAATACAATAATTTGACCGTTCTCTTTACTAACAAGAATTCAAATCAGCATTTCACTCATTTTATTGAAACAGGGGTCAGAATGAACTCTGTTAAGAACAACACTTGCAAATTGATTGCATTTCAGCTCCAGTGCTCTGTATAAAATAAGTATTTATACCTTGTAATTTGGAATCAAATTAAAACATTAAATATAAAATAATTCATAAAATTAAATACACAAAACGTTCCTATTGCATTACAGTGATAATTTACAAATTTTAGAATTTAATGCCTTTATAATCCAGTCAAACAGACTTCACTGTTCCTTTGAAGAGAAGCCTTGCAAATACAGGAAAAAAGGCAGAGAATTTATCTTGTACTTCCAATTGAAAAGTTACGGTTATTAGAACATGAATATTCTAAAGAATTTAATCTGTAAGAAATAAGTTTCTTTTATAAGTAGACATATATTATATTACTTGGAAAAGACTAATCAAATCACTTCAATTTTCTTGTTCATCAATGACACATCCATCATCAATTACAATGCCCTATTTTGGCATTTTCCTCCCCTTTTATCATTCATCTGCTGCCTCCTCAGTCAACTTAAACAATACTTTTAGAAATGGTTATATAAATACACCTCTTCTTGCACGTAAGTATTTCCAGTTCTTTTCATTTAGAACTAAATTGATGACTCTAACTTATCCATAAAACCTCTAAAGTCAATGATGGGTTTGTATGAGCAAGTGATAACTGATGTGCTGAGAGAAATCAGACTCAGCAAGGGTAGAAAACACAAGGGCTTTGGGTGACTTAGGAGGTGAAAAATGTTTGGATGCTATCAGTGCCTGTTCTACAGAGAAGGTGCCTAGGGAGGCCACAAGGGTAAATGCAACTACATTGCTGGTACCAAGTGACACCCGATGCAAAACCTTGCAGTTGGAGTTGTCTTTAATAGTAGCTATAACACACTCAGACTCATCTACAGGGGAAATGCCTGCTAAAATAATCCAGCATGATGCACTAACCTTCAGAAAGTGATGCTGTGAAAAAAATGGCAAGTTTTTTTAACAATAAGCTAAGAGTGGTACGTAAGAGAATTATGTCCTTGCAGACATAAAAACTACTAACAAAAGCAACACTGGAAATGCCGTGCTAATGCATACCTTCTGTTGGGAAGGGCTTGATATAGTGAAGGAAGCCAGCATGACCAACAGCAAGCTGAAAGAGTTTACTAGAATTAAGAAGACATTATTCAAAAAGCTGAATTTACAAGCCGAAGAAAATAACAAGGATCACAAATTCCAGCAGTTTAGAGGTAGAAATACAAGTAGAAAAACAGTTTAAGTGGTAACTGGTGAAAGAATTCAGACCAACCATACTTCTTGCAACCCACTAGGAGCACAAAGTGCACCAGCCAGTCCAGTGTGGCAAGGTGATGCTAGGTCAAGAAATGGAGCTCTTACAGGTAAGAGACACTGTGAAGAACTAAAGGAACTCTTTGTATGATATACATCTTAGAAGAAACAATAACTCATACCAGGATCCTGGTGAGCGAGCATGTGCATATTGGGGAGCACGGGGAAGCTTGGCAAAGGATTTGTCTGAAACTAGTGCCATGGTCTAGTAACCACAGCGGTGTTGAATCAAGGGATGGACTTGAAGATCTCAGAGGTCCTTTCCAACTTGGTTGATTCTATGAAATCCTTGCCAATGGTTTATATGAAAGATGATGTTAGGTCATCTTCCAGGGATGGGAAACGGTGTACAACTAAATGATAGATGCCACAACAGAGGAAGGCCACAAAGTACTTTAATATCACATTCAAAAGTGAAAAGCAACATGAAAGCAGAACAGTTTACTTCTCAGTACTTCTCATAGAGGGATTTTGAGAGAGAAGGGACACCAAGCATAGAAATAGCACCTACAGTATTCACTATAGTCAACCATATACAGAAGTCAAATGCATACAGTCCACGGACATTTCAACTCAAAACACAATCTCAGCAAGCTCTGTGAAGGGAAGGGCTCCACTCTCAAGATTGCAGTAGAAGAAACATCATCAGTACTCAAATTCTGGGTGCTCTGTGTTAGAACCAAATCTAGAGCACAGCTTTCAGTTAATGTACATAAAATATTACGTGGCAGCTCTGCCCAAGTCTGGCAGTTTGACTTGTTTTCTCTTGACAGTAGATGGATAATAGCATAATGCAAGAAGTCATCTCCTGTGTGAAGCTAATCATCAAGGGGAAAACAGTTCATGAATAAAAAAACCCCATACCTTCAAAACATTTGAAGGCTGCCTCAGGAGCACATTGATTAAGATCTAAAGCATAAGATTTCCTGAATTTTACAGAACAATACAAAGAGAATGACTACAGAGAAAACAATTTCCAGTCCTTCAGCGCACAATTTCTGTTTGTGGACACGACAGACTATACTTCAAATAACAGGTGAAAGGATACTCACTGAAATGTCTGGGGGAAAATGTTTAAGATCTCATAACAGAAACTTAGAGCAGATGGATCAGTTTTACATTTTATTCCAAAGGTATCATCTTTGGCTATAGAGGGTTTTAAGTAACACCAGGGATAGAAATTCAGCCAAGTTATCTATACTTTACAAAGTCTGCAGAGGGATTATTGTGTTACCCACTCTGACCACACTTGGCTGATGAAATAAGATGGGATCACAGCATAAGAAAGTGCTTAAGTTGTCACTATTTCTAAGATGCATGAAACCTGAGAACTATCTTTTTTTTTTAATAAACAAAATGGTGTTTTAAATGCAAAATACAGTTGTGGTCATTTTTTAATATTCTTTTATATTTGTACTGCATTGGGCACTTCTGCACCAGGCACAACTCAAACATTATAGCACTTGTTTTGTAATCTCTTTGTAATGTTGGAAATGTCATCTTTTTTTATAGTGCACTATTAACTAAATCCAGAAAATACCTTTAATTTTGCATGCAGAATTTGATTTAAAATATTTAACCCGGCCTAGTGAAACATGTGTCTGCCCATGGCAGGGGTGTTGGAACTAGATGATCTTTAAGGTTGCTTCCAACTCAGGATATTCTATGATTCTATTTATCAATCTACACACTCATACCCCTAGATATACCCTTGATAACGTGTGTTTCATGGAACACATACAAGATCAGTGCCAGCAAAGACCACAGTGCGTATCAGCCATCAGCCAGGGCCAGCTTTACGCTAGCAAACATTAGCTAACAGAGTACGTGGTTATCGCTTATTTCAATAACTGCAGTTCCACAGCACTGTGATCACGCATCATGAATCTTTCGGCTAATATTTGCAGGACCACAAATAAAGAACCCAAAATCTGCACATTTCCCACCCACAAAAACAGTTTTATACCACTTCATCAAAACCAAGCTGACATTTATGCTAGTAAGCAGCAAGTGAGCAGATTTAGCAAGGGCTTGCTCATCAAGTTATTATGGAATAACTGTTTTGGATTTGTGGAGCTGTCTTTTTTCTGAAATAAAATGACATTTTTTAGTTAAATGATTTTTTATACTTTTATTTTATTAGATTAATCAAGGAGAAAGTACTCGTTCTGAACCAAGAATCCACAGTCAACTGTTATTCTGTATGATGTATGATTCCATACATCATACAGAATGTATGATGTCCTCTCCTTTGCACTAGTTATTTTTTTGTTGTGGATATACCTTGAGAGTAGACTATATCAACACACCACACAAACAATGTATACCATCAGAAAGAGTTCACAAAATTCTGAGGAAGATGAAACGTAGATTGTGACAATAAATATTACATGTGACAAAAAAACCCAAACACACGTACTGAGATTCAGACATACCCTTAGGCATGACAAAAAAGGCTTTGCATTAGGTATCTGCTCACAAGTCTTTTGCTCAAATATGCGGCTTTCGTCTGTAGAAACGTATATTTTCACAACATTCAAACAACACCTTTTATTGTACGTGAAGTAATTTCTTCCAAAATATATTCTGTACTCATCTGAATATAATCTCTATGACATAGATCTACAGAACAAACAGACCTATATGTTTATGTAGTATTAGTTTTCATTTCTACCTGTAGCACAAGAAGAATGCACACAATTGTAAAGGTTTACAGTTTCACTAGCACACAATGTGTTCACATCTTGCAGTACATAGCATTTGTCTTCAGTCCTCAGCTCCTAAAGCCAAGATGATTACAAGAGAATCTAAACCTCTGCCCAGGTCTGTAGGTTTAATAACTGTAAAGGAAAAGCTTGCAAAAATGTGGATCAATTGTTCCATAAAGACTCAGAAAGTGGAAGGCATACCAATTTTCTTTCAAACTGCAGGATTTTTCATGAAAATGGCTGCAAACAACCAGAATTCTGGAACAGGGGCTGGCAAATTCACTTATCAGCAGCAAATTGGAGGCTCCCCAGTAAAAGGAGACATAACTCACCCGATCTTGTTAGAATTCAATTTCTGTTTATCAGCCCTTTGTTTACAGGTTGATCTCTCAATAGAGAGAATGAAGGAGAGGAAGCACGAGAAGGAATGTGCAATTCCATTCAACAAAATGTTACTTGGTATCAGAGATGTGCCATAGCAAAAGCTGAGGGGCACTTTGTCCTCTTCACAAAACACACACATGCAAGACTTTTTGCACTGGTTACTTCAGGTCAAGGATGCTGGTACTCAGCACTGCATTGCAGACCTTCTCAGAGTTGGACTTCTTACAGTTGGACTTCTGTGCCCTGCGTCAATGAACCTGAATCATGTCATGCATGAGAAAAATAAACATCTCTACGGCAAGCAGGAATGGTCTGAAGAAACAGCCTCACCCAAACCCAAGAGGCAAGTATGTCTCCTACAACTTACAAAGTTTAATGAAAAGGCCTGATCCTGATATTCTGGATCCAGGGTTGTCTACAGCTGGTTTGGAAAGGCATGACAACAAAGGCATTGCAGAGGCATAATACCAAGTAAGTAAGGACTGGTACTGGGAACTGTTAATGACTGAAAACTGCCAATAAACAAAGAATGGGGCACTACAAGTCAGAAGACCACAGTGAAATTAAGTGAAGCAGGACCACATGCACGCTAGAAATGGCCTTTTAATTAATAAGTTATTAGTTTTCTTTCATGGGATCACTACCTTATCCACAGTGCTGGATGGTCCCGTGCTTGAAAAAACTGAGGTGCATTGTTTGCAGGATCCCTGATTCACTTGTTGCAGAAATGTCTACATTCCTAGTTTCTGAGGAGCGAGGTAATGAGGGAAAGTGCAAGAAAAAAGATGATGTACCTGTGGAGGAATTGCATTCTGTGCTGCCTTCTGGTAGTAATTCCTGCCTCAAGATGAACTAATACCCAAGACCAAGCTATCACAGGTAATGCTATTGTATTTTGTTTTTCACATGGTTGATCCAAAATGTAAACAACAAAATGCAGCTCCAACAAATCAATGGAAACTTCAAAGTAAAGTATGAAGCATGCATTTTATTTTTGAAAATAATAATTTTTTTATGCTCCAAAGAGCTCAAAATATCAGGTATTTGCACTGCTTCACGAGATGAACCTTGAGAAGAGGACCAAACAAACTGTTTTTTTGAGTAACAACTGGAGCAGTTGGGTTCTCTTGCAAGAAGAAAAGATTTTATTCAACTGACATCTGAGTACTTTAGTGCCAGCATGATCTGAGCATGTGTAATGCAGTACGGGCACGGCATATTATATACCAGCAAAAATCCAACTTCAAAACAAAAACCCAACCTCCTATTGCTAATAGCTACTATGTCAGCTGGTAGTTCACTTTGGAAAGCTATCAAGACTAATGTGGGAAGACTTATCTTGTAGAAAAGGGTTCTCATCTGAATTGCTAAACCCAATGCTTCCTTATTAGCTCAGATGCTTCTGCATTTTTAAAATGGAGGCAACATCAATTTCTTCCTGAAACACCTTTCAAGTGTTCACAACAGCTTTCCAAAGGAAATGAGAGAGCTAAGAGCTTCTACTCAACCTGCAACCATGACATATTCGATTTTAAATCTGTCTCTTGCCTACTGAATTAGGTAAGCAGAGACTGTTGTAAAAAGTCAGAAATGCAGCTCCTATGACAAAATAATACAGCTTTAGTTTCCAGCAGTAGAAACAAACCTGGCGATTTAAAATAGTCAAAAAACAGGTTTTGAAAATTCACTCACAATTGAGTCTTGAAAAAGACATCCCCAGAGAAAAATATTTGAGGGAAAATAACAGGGGCTGTAAAGCCTATACACCTTTACATAGATAGACACATAAATAGGTGCCTTGGCTTTTTAACATTATGAAATTCAGTACCATCATCTAACTTTAACACTATAGCCTGTCTTTGAAAAGTCACTACTTCTATAGATTATGTAAAGACCAAAAAGTCTAGCAGAGCTCACAGGCAGGACACAGTGAAATTTCCAACCCATCAGTAATACACAGGTGCCATGCATTTTGTGTAAGTTCTGCTTTGACAGAGCAAATACTTTGCGAAGCAACGTGAACAAAAGTGATGTAACACACCAATTTTGCAATACACCACCACATCCTAACAATTCTGTGAGTTTTCAGTTTCCTGTTTAAAAAAAGAAAATCAAAGCAAGACTGTAATGAAAAAATATAATAATATGTCAGCTCAAGCCTTGCTTTTTAAAAAGCAAATAGGACAATTTCAAAAGAATAGTTTTCGTGAAATTTTAGCTTTGTACAATACTCATTTACACACACTGTACTATATAGCTCAGCACTTGTGCACTATTATTTGTGCCCTCATATATATTCAACAGGCATATAAGCCAGTTCTTACTCAAAAACTCAATCATTACCCAGCTCAGTGAAATCACTGTTCCTGAGATACTATTGTTGATTTTCCTTGGTCTTCAAAACAAACCCCCACAAATTACCTAGATCCTCAGTACGCAGGAATGCTTTAGCTGACAAATAAAATTGCTCTTTGTTTTGCACACACTCCTTCATTTTTCACTCCAGAAAATAACTGCAAGAGTAGACACAGAGAATAAATCCCCTCTTCAGACAACAGCTCAGGAGGTTCAGTAACGTGAGCATTTCTACAGTGCCCATAATCTATCTGAACAGTGACTTGGAGGGGAAGAAGGAAGTTCAGTTTTCATTCCTACTCATCTTTGACCTCTATGCTAAATAAACACATGGAGCAATGGTTATGAGCACCAGCTGTAACTCTTTTAGCTGCAAGGAACCCTGTCCAATAGGAATCAGACTCTAGCTGTCAATACTTTTAAAAAAGGCTACAAGCAGCACCTAGAATGCAATAAGTCTTTTTTATTTCCATCCTGAGCTGATTTCAAACCAGCAAGATACTGTCAGAATTTTCCACCTCTCTTACCTGTTCTATGAAGCACAACCCCACAGCACATGTGATATTTGATAAATCCAGAACTCCAGATGTTGGTATACATGGGACACAGAAAAAATCCCCAGGGGGTGGGGGAGGGAGGGGAAAAAAGGTAAACTACATACAATTGCACCTAAAGTATGAAGGAAATCCCTACCACCACCTGCTAATACAGAAAAACTGTACTGGAACTCAACTTAATTTCTTCACCCACGAAGCTAAATGTTTCACAACAGTGCTGGACATCTCAGAAAACCAAGGAATGCACAAACTGGAGAAGGAGTTTGTGGGTATAGCTGTGCTGCAGAGTAAGCATGATGCTGAGAATCTCAGGCCAATCCGCAGCGTCTGCACTTCCTGGCCCTGACAGCTGCATTAATTCTGTGGCCCTACAGTGTCCTAAGTTTGAGGCTTGAATACGCAGAGGATCTTAAAAAATAATTACAAAAAGCATCAAGGAATGCAAAAAGTTACAGAAAATTCTCAGCTAGCGTGAATCACTATAGGTCAACTAGAGGCAGCTACACCAGCAGAGACTTTCATTTACAAGAATGCTGTGCTGAAAGGTTCCCTTAATTTGCAGCACAGCTTAAAATGATTAAACACTAAGTGATCTTGCACTAGCACAGGACCTGAAAGCTTTGGTTTAGAAATTAAATACTTAACAGTTATATACCACACTTGCTACAGAGCGTCACTTCACCTTCCACAGCTTGTACACATATGGTGGGGGAAAAAATACATCTGGTGGACATAATTTTAAAAAAGCTAATTAATATCAATGGCAAGCCATCTTAAAAGGAGTTTCAATAACCAGTGCATTTAGCAACAACCAAACACAAAACCATATTTTCAGAGTGTCCATACTCACGAGCTTTAACTGCAATATGCTTTCTAAGCTTTGGGTATAAATTTTTAAACTAATTCAGAGGCTGCAATAATACATAAATATTTTCTGCTAGCTTAATATGAATTTTAAAAGCTTCATTTTTTTAATAATTTTTAATTTAAAATGAGAAGTATTCAAGATAACATCTGCAAGGGCTTATCCCTCACACTATTGACAGAAGTCATAACTCTGCATTTGGCCTTAGATCAATAGTGATAGGGACTCAATTACTCAGTAACACACTGCTGTATTCCACCACATTTAATTATAACACAGTGCACTATTAACACCTAAATACATTCTTATTTGAGTGTCAAAGTCTTTAAAAAAAGAAATTGAACAAATATGGGCAATATGTTTAATCTTATAACATAGGAGGTGTTTTATCAGTTCCAATACTGCTAAACTAAATAAAGCCCTTGTTCATTTGCCCATCCTGAAATCATAAAATTAATTGTTTTCAAAACCTGAAAGATGTATAAACTTTCAATGAGTGATAAGTGTAAACAAGCAAAAAACTGGCTGGGTTTTCTGTCACATAGTATGTATCATAGGCATTACGACTGAGAAAACATTTTAATATGTGAAAAAAACCAGGAATTTCTGTACAATGGAGTTGTATTATTTATATTCAGCAACAATGTACTTTTTAATCAAAAGGAAGCATAAACTGGCCTATCTTCATTGATTTCAGTGGAACTTAGCTGTTCCACAACAACTCCAGAATGGGCAGAGGTTTATACTATGCTTAAACATGCTTCACCAAAATAAAGAAAACTATAAAAGAAAACACTCCTATGCTTTTCTCTCCAAAAGTGAGAGGTACTGTTACATGTGAGAGACTTGTTTAACAAATGACTATTAAGAATATTCTGGTACACAGTAAAAAAAAAAAATAAAAATAACCAACATTTGTAAATCCAACAGTCTAGACAATCATCTTCATGTCTAAAACATCAAAAATCATAGGATCTGCTTCTCACTCCGTATGTTCTTCCCTCCTCCAGTTTCAGCCTAATCCTTAATTTAACTCATTCAAACATCCCTGCCAGAGAAAGTCAAAACAATACCGTCAAATTTAAGAAAATGCAGAAGGTGTTAAGCATAGCAATACAGTGCTAGTCTATGTGGCAGGGCATTAGGAGCAAAGCCGAATATCAACCACCTCACTCAATGTTCAAATACAAGCAATAACTTTCCTTCCTTAGTTATTTTATTCATCTGAAACAGTATATTTTCCATTTTCTTAGAAAAGGTCTTAAAGTTTCCTTTTACATGTACACCAGGGTTTGACATTTAAAAGACACACACAGACTCCATGTCTGCTGACTGTCACAACTGCCAGTGTCAAGTATAACAGCATTTAATTTTATGGTGAAAAGGCATCACAGGTTTTTCCCTCATACACTCTCTTGGTTTATACACCTATGCTTACCAATATGCTTAAATTGGTCTTTCTTGAACAACTGAAACACGATGCAGGCATTAACTTACCTTACGCCCATCACTTGCATGGCAGTTCACATTTAAAGGAGTCAGTAAAGCCATCAGTTTTTCTTCATTACCACTCCTGTAAATGGAGAAGAGAAGATTGTGGAAAAGGGGGGGAAAAAAGGACAGAGCTCTTTGATATCCTGATCCTTAGCAGGTATTTTGCAAAGTATAATATATTGAAATTTGTACTCTGCCAGGGAGAATGACAGATGGCTAAAGAATCTTCCGAACATTTCAAAACCAAGGGTAAATACTGAAAAGAATGCTAAATTTGCAATTAAATGTATTACAAAAGATCACGCACAAACACCTCGATTTCTCTCCTTAGCCTCATTTTATATTTCCTTTATCTAATTTTACAGATCCTCTGAAAGCCATTTGCTGGAATAAATGTTCTGGATTTAACATATTTTCATAGCATATGGCCCATAACATTTGAAACAACTACATACCAATACCCAGAAATTTTTCAGAAGGGTTAACAGTCTATATAAAATGGTCTTGTGCAGTCAGAAGGAAAGATGAAAAGCACGTTTGTAATATATGACTGAACTTTACACCTTTTGTATAAGCTTCCATATGCTCTGTTCTGATAAAGCTTATTTTCAAAATACATCCTATGGCAGCAGTAAAAACCAAAAGAAAAGAAATATTCCAATATTTAAATTGCCCCTAAAAAGAACAGTCACAAAACGATAAAGAGGATTTAAGCAGCTTAAAGCAAAAACTCAATATTAACCTTCTAACCACCATAGTGGGGGATTTCAATTACATAAACAGGCTTTTATATTTGTACCAGACTGTAAAGTCTGAAGAGATTTATGCTAATGAAGTGGCTTGCTTGCATCATTTCATGGAAAGGCAATGACAAAACATTACTATTTTAAAAATCCCTTTTCCTCGCCTGTTTCCACCCCCAAAATATGCTTTATATTCTAAGCAGCACTCACCTAGCAGCTTCCAGGAGTTCGTCCTTCTTGTATTCACCTAAATGATTGCAAAATATCATGCTGTTAGCATTTGGCAGAAGACAGATTAAGAAATGCAGTAGGAAGCAAATACAGAATTAAAACAGAGAAGAGGAGAAAAAAGCCCACACCCCGCTGGGTGATGGAGCTGTGACGTTAGCCAGCTTGTGGAGGCAGCATCACCAGTACCTTGGAGACGGGCAGCAAATTGACGCATCTTCTTGTCCAATCCTCAGATGGAAAGGCTTTCTTCGGACAACCAATGACTGCGAAATCTTGTGTCCAGAAACACAGTCCCGCTGATAACAGCATGTCAGCTGAAGACAATGTCCCCACCCCCTGCCCTATTCAGTATGTCACATTATACTTGGGAAGCATAATAAATTCCAAGACAAAGCAAGGCAGTGCGGCTTTTGAAAAGGTACAAATTACTGATCACCAAAAGCTCTCACCTGCCTATTTGAATGGTAATATTAGACTTTACCAAGTTCTTTAGAAGAGCAAGGATTACTAAAAAAAAAAAAAAAACAACCCAGCACAGATATTATATCATCAGCCACTTTCCACATTTGAAAATACAAAAATTACATTTGAAATAAAAGCACAGACAAAAGAGGACGAACTCTCCAACAGATTTTGTTTTGAGACCGAGATTAGAGATAACCAATAGTAATGTTAAAGCAACATTTACATTTGAAATTCTGAGTAAAAATAGACAACTCACAGGGGTTGTTGCATCACAGGTTTAAAACTGCATGTTAATATATTAAAAAGAGCATGGGATAAAATAACCTATAGAAGTAAAACAGTATTCTACAAAGTTGAATCATGAGGATATTCTGCAATAAAAATGGAAGGGAATTTCAATGCTGAAACTAGCTTTTTAGAAGCTTTATAAAGTCACAGAGTAAAGGGTATATCCTAGAGGTATATCTAGGGTATATCCTAGAGTCAAAAGGTACAGGGCTTGAAAAACATACTGCATTACCATCTGCCAGAGAATTAAAGCCTCTAACCACAACGCTATTAAAAAAACAGGAAGAAGAAGCTATCATGCAAGAAATAAAAACCTTTGTGCTGCCTCCTATGTGTAATTGTAATAAGTCTCCAGTGAAACTCATTACAGGTGAGGAAAGCCACTCGACCATGGAAAATGCCAGATAAGACTGCAGGTAAGCTGGAAGGTTCATCTGAAAACAACATCCCTCAACAAAGAACATCTCTAGGCTGCAGAAGGAGGGTGAGTCCTCATCCATCGAAAAGAGCTTGGTACTCCCCTCATCACAGCTCCTCCAGTTAACAGCAGAGGGTGACATGAACCACAAAACCAGCCCTCTGCTTAAGCAGCCCCGTTTATTTCAGCATCCTGCCTTCACCCAAGGGTAAGGAGGAAGAGAGTGAGTACATATAGCCATGCACTTCTGCCCCATTCCCTTGGATGTAGCTAGGGAATTTTCAAAGGCAGTATCTGCATCTCATCATACTGGTGATTCCTCCTTTAACAAGTGTGTTTAACTGCTTTCTGAAACATGTTCAACTTTGGGAATTCACAACAACCTGAAGCAAGGAGTTCCACCATGCAACTGCCTCTCACATGATGGGTCTCTTAACAGAGCAGTTCTATGTTGCTGTACCCCAGTGATGGAGTAGGTAAGTTCAAAGCAAAGGTGAAATGGCATTTCAAATACAGGCCATGAAGGTTAATTTAGCTTTTGAAAGAATTCGTATGTCTCTCGTAAGAAAAAATTTCATCAAAAAACAAGTAAAATGACAGAAATATGACTGCCTTTGACTTGCCACCACTCTCCAACTTCATCAGAAAGGGGTTCTGACCACCACAGGCCTTTTCTAAGCTATGATACATATTCCTCTTTTTTTATTTTAATGAAGATAAAATACTGTGCACAGTTGTGAGTGCTTCAAATCAATAGAAAAACTCTGGCTAGCATGTGAGGAGGAAAAAAAGACCCTTTATTACTACTGCATTACTTGTGCAACAATCTCAAACATCTGGATTTCCTGCAGTGGAGTTATTGGCCTGCATTATATCAACACTTTAGGGATCTAACCAGATTACAAGAACTGTTTGCACATTCTGGTTTGAATACTATTAGGTTAGACAAGTATAATAACATTTTTCCTTCACGCTCAGTAAGTTGGAATTTTAAAACACAAAAGCCCTTTTTTCAACTACCTTGATTAGCAGAAGCATTACTGACCAACAGAAATGGAAGACTGTGGCTCTTGACTTAGAAACGTCCCACTGTGTGTCTAATTAAGTCAGTTACTTTTACTAAGCAGTACTTTTTTTTTTGCAAATCAACACCTAAAATTATATAAGCACTTACAGCACACCATCAGCCAAGTGCACTCCATGGGCTCTGTGAGATAAAGAGGAGCCCCTTGACCACTTGAGCTGTCAGCTGGTAGGATACCACAGAGCCCAGAGAGGTCTGGCTGATGGTGTTTGGGAGAAGCGGGTGGCACTGCCCGCAGGACCAATTGCTGCTGGCACAGGCTGAGCTCCCACCAGAGGGCTCTGCCAACACAGCCAACGCCACTTGGCTACGAAGCTTATCAAAGGCCATCCTGCAGCAATTGGCCACAGCTACCTAATAAAATATTCATTTGCAAAGCATTTTAAACCACGTGTGCTTGGGCAGAGATGAATTTCAAGTTCTGAGCTGAAGTACAAGAATACAGACCATCAACCTCACATAATACTTCTGTTCAAAGAATGTCAAACTGACTTAAACTAAGCTCATAACACAATTTAAAGAGCTCCTTTGGGCAGGTTAGGATTTATAGTACGTAAAAGGGCATCCGCAGAATAAAGTGCAGGTAACAGCCTGAATTACTCTTCTGAGCCTCTTAGCAGTTGCTAGTTTTTAGAGAAAAACATCCTTCCAATTAGAGTGTCAACACAGAGGATTTTTGACGTAATATTTTAGATAGCACAAAGCTTGTCTGCCAGAGGTGTGAAAGTTAATGTTAGACCTTGCCACAGAAGACCAAAACTGAAACACAAGGCTGCAAACAGTTTTCATCTAATTGCTATCCTGCCCTTGTACCATATATTAGCTCAATCTGTCCTTGCTCAATCTGTCCTTTCTGTGTTTTATGGCAAGCCCAATCAACACACAGCCACACCACCAGATGCATCCTGCTACATTAGGTAGGTGAGAATTTGCCTCCCTTCTCTGTACAAGAGAGACCAGAGTGACAGCCCAGAAAGGTTGCCTCTTATTGGCCTAGCAGCCCACAAGGACAGCACTGGACTAGCTCACCTTTGCATGTTGGGTAGCCCAGAGACAGTTGGCCTGGGAATTTTTGAAGGCAAAGACAAGGTGTAAAATGGAGAGCAGAGAACACTATACCAAAGCAGTGTCCCTGTTCCTATCTCGTCAGACAAAAGCTGGTAGGTAAGCAGAACCTGCTCAGTGTCTGGTGTTCATGGCGTGCAGTCAAGTTCATTGCTTACAGCTTGCTCAGTATCCTTTAAACCATGAAGTTCTCTACTTGGTCCCAGCTCCAGATCACCAGTGCTGCTCCATTTACGCTGGAATTAGAAGATCACCACTGGTAACCACAGACAATCAGTGTTTCAAATCACAGCTACCACCGGGCAATTAACTAGCCCTATCTCTGTTCCCCTCCCAGGAGAAAACCAGTTATTTCCAAGACCTCTGATCAGCTGCTGCTACTGAGCCACTGCTGTACCTGGCCCTAGATGCATTTTGCAGTAGCTGATTAGCAGCAAATGCTTATTAACTATCAGACATCAGTGGCTGCTTGCACCTGGTGGTTGAGCAGATCAGTAGCTGGAAGCTCAATTGAGATCTCAGTGGAAGACAGGAGACCTTGCCTTGCACCGAGACAACCTGCTGGTCAGCAGCCACTTTGAAGCCATTCGCAGCAGATGAAAGGCACCGAAAAAGAGCGGAGTGCTGAGCTGGAGGCAAACACAGACATATGCAGGAACACTGTATTTGGGAGAATGAGAGACAGGCGTGCACCAACAGTGACAGGCTGAAATCTTTACAGGTTCCTAATGTAATCCTTTCATTTGTGCTTTCCAGCTTAATGATAAAAGCACCACCAGCCTGTTGCAGACAGTCTCTATGAGCCCTCCTCTACCATTATCCTGTTTTTCCTCATTCCCATCTTCAGGATGCCATCTTCTTATTTTTGTGAGTATTGATGCCACATAATTATGTGGTGTCACACTGGGTCACACTAAAGGGCAGCATCAATCAATTCCATTATTTGAGAGTTACAAGGAATAATCAGTCAACCCACTTCTAGCTTTAATTCACTAGCAAACTTTAATTCTAAGCTTATTCAATGAGTCTGTGAAATACGATCATCATATACAGATGTGTTAAAGACAGAAAAAGAAATCCCAAATTCTGGGAAAAAGATAACATAACGAATCAATCTGTACAGACAAATAACCCTGTTTCACTCTCTCCCAAAATCCTGAAATTTCTTTTGAATATTGCAAACTGAAAAATGTATCTGAATGCATGGCATAAATGAACAGTGCTTTTTCCATACATCTACACTCAAAACCAAGATGAATTCCTCTCCTGTCTCTCTGTAAACATCAGCTAATACAGAAATCAGCCAGAGCCAAAATGTCAACCTGGACAAAGCAAGTTTTGCTTTACCATACTATCGCATGTCAGTTTTCCCCAAAAATTAATGTCACACAAATTAAACAAAGCCATTATTATCCAACATAATGGTAGAAAATAATGGAAACAAAAAGGATTAACATATTCTCAATCAAACTGAAAAACTAAAGAGGTTTTTCCATATGAAGTTGCACATCATATGAAATCACAATTATAAATTTAAATCCCCAGACTACTGATAAACATTGAAAATTTTTACACTAGTCAATGGTACCCTGCTTCTGAGCTATGTGCCAAAAGGACATGAGCCTGATGAATGTGCAATCATGGCCAGAGGCTGAGGAGGGAAAATTAATGAATATCACAGAATCATAGAATGTTTGAGGAACTCTTGTTCTTTCTTGGCAGCTGCAGGTCCTGAGGTCTAGCAGCACTGGAAGTCAGGGGTGAAATCTTGCTCCATTAGAAAACATGGCAGCTCTACATTTGACCTCAACTGTGTGCAGACCACAGCTTGTTATTGGCTGCCTCCCCTGAAAACCTGAATTACCACTTTTGAAAATATACATCCCACATGAAGACTGACAAGATCTTTGTGAACAGTCCAGCGGATTCTTTTTTTCCCCCAAATAAGTATTCATAATTATCCAGCAACACAGAGGACGTGCACTCTCCATCAGAGCAGTAGAGAGAGCAGGTATCACAATCTCACCCTTTTCCTCATTGAAAAGTGTTTCTGGTACCTTTACAACAATGTACTCTGCTAGCACAGGAATGCATGGGGCTGCTGGGAAAACAGCAACAGAGTCCTGATGCAGCTGCAGGGGTTGAGAACATGTTTCTCCATAAGATTTGTTACTTAATCCAGCTCAGCCTGTGGCCACCCAAATGGGTCCCTCAGAATGAAGAGCCTGAACAAGATGGTGCTGTGACAGGGAAATGGAAACTCTGCATTTCAGCTGCCATTGCTACAAAGAAAGCAATCTATGGACCAGAATCCAGAGTTTAGCAAAGAAAGAAACTCCGTAGAAATAAATTAAAATATACCTTTTCCCTGATACTCTAGGAATTCACAGACTTATGAGTGAGCAATGAGCACACTTCCACATATGCCATCCTTTTTAATCCACTCAGATCTTTGGAGTAATATTGAAATATTTAAACAAATATTCAAGTTATACTCAGAGCATGAGGCTTTCAGTGCTTATGACAGACTACTAGGGTTATTGGGGGGGCAGGTAAGTTTTTTGGTTTGGTTTTTTTCCTGTTGTTCTTTTTTAACAAACTCAAATTTTATTTTCAATATGGCTGCTTTTGGAAGAGTCCAATCATACCATTAAAATACTAATCAATTCCTTCTTCCCCATATAACTTTTTATTATACGTAAAGCAGCGGCTGGGACTAAAATATGGAGTTAAATCAAAGCAAGAAAGTATTTTTATTTTTACCATCTGAATAGCACAAGGTTGTGGGAATAACTGTCTAACAAAAAAAATTTGGGAAGTCATTTATAAGTACCACAAGAAGCACATGAGAAGAAAGAGAAAACCCCAGTAATTTCAGGGTTTATTAGTAATTATATTTCCTTACTTCCCACTTGTTTAGGGTTAATTTCTTTATGCCTCTTACAGTTCTGCACTCAGCTGTCTCTCACAAGTAAATGGGCTAATTTTATAAGCTGCCTAATAGGCTCAACCAGGAACACAGCAAGACCCTAATTTTAAGCTCTTGTCACAGATGAGAAAGACCAAAGCAACTCTAGTATATGCAAGTGACAGAAAAGCAACTCAGGAGATAATGCCTTCAAGAACAAGTTTGAGAAAAAGAGGAATGTTACTCAGGAAGAAAGTTTTGGTGCTTTGTCTTTGCCACTTCTGTAAGATGAGTCAGGCACTGTGGATTCACACTAGCCATTTGTAACTGAAATTTAAAAACGACAAATGACTCAGCTAATGGTGAAGTACTTTTAGGGATATGTTTTAAAAGGGGGGTGGAAATTAAAGAAATAAGCAAACATCATTTGGTTTTGACTGCAACTCTACCAAACCACTGAGCTAGCAGCATCCTGCCTGGAATAACGTTCAGTTAAGTGGACAGAGCTGGAATGCAGACCATTCCTGATCTATTCGAGAGAAAAAAGCTGGATCTCTTCTAAGGCCTGTCAGAAAGCAGCATATGAGAAAATCTGCAGCTTTGCATAGTGCAGATTGGCAAAACCTCTGCTAGGGTCTTAAGTGATGGAAGAGATTTTTGTCTATTAAGTGATCAATTCAAAGCACATCTACTACATAAGCATATACAAGATATAGCATTTAAACGCTGTCTTCATATCTAAGTATAAATTACACACATTGCACATTATGGGGTTTGGTCACCAAGAAGGATTAGGTAGAGTAACAAAATGGGCCTTCAGTGTTCATGCAGTTATAGCACCATTAATTTTACATTTGGCACATAACATAATTCTGTTTCCCAGAAGGGTTCTTTTCAGTGATGCTGACCTGTTTATTAAAATGATGCTACCAGATTTCCTTCACCATATTGTAGCAGAAAGATGAAAAAGTCCCTTTGTTACACTATTTCAAGTTTCTTAACTCTTAAATCACAAGATACAAAGATGAAGTTACATTAATCACAACAGCCGGAGGAATTTTCCTAAATGGACAGGGAAAGGACACAACACATGCACTTCAAGACAATAATGACAGTGATGACAATAATAATAGGAACAAACCCCAAACCAATAACAACCCAACAAAGCAACTAAAAAACCCTACAACCACCCATCATGTGAAACCATTTCAACAATGCTACCATACCCTACAATATAATTTCTTCTGAAATAATAAATCTGACAAAACTGTTAGAATTCATTCTCTTTAATGTACCTGCCAAGTAGTTTTCTTTTTCATATTAGTTCATGCTGCTTATGTAAACACCATGCACACATCCATTTTTTATTCACAGTGTGGAAAACTACTTATTTTCAACACAACTGTACTATTTCAGAATGCTGTAGTTACCTTGAAGACACACCAGAACTCTCATCTGTCATGTCTTCAGACTGAAACTGGAAAAGTTAAAAAGATTGCAGAATATCAAGGAACTGTGAAGAAAATCCTAACCTTCAGCAATTCCAAACAAACTTGTGTGAGGGAAAAATTGACGAGGTTGAGGCTCATCTTTTCATTAAAGTTCAATATTCATGAGATCTCTTGTGAAATTACATATGGAAAAAGAAACCCGATTGTTTTTTTCCCCAGAGCCTTCCTCATTACCCTTCATGCCAACTGCAAAGGCAACATTCCCATGCCTCTCCACTTCATCCCTTGTATTAATTCCAGCTACCATCCACTGTAATTCCCTCTACTTCAGCAATACTCAATATTAATAACTGTTCCATTTTTTCAGCTACTACTTTTTTCTCAATTCTGTAATACATCTGCATATGCATTTTCTCTCCAGGATTTCTAGGAAAACTTTACAGAGAAAGACAAAGGACTAAGAAACTCTCTTTGTCCAAGATTTGACTAGAGGTGGACAGACAGCCAAGCTGCTTTCATATTAGTGCATCCTTTTCAAAAACCAGCTTCCTCCCCTTTCTTTCCCAATAATATTCACAAACGAGTAAATTATTTGATCCTCCAGAATACTCTCTAAAGAGAAACCACAAAAATACCTGTTTATAACTGACAAAAAGCATGGAAGAAAACTAGAAAGAAAAAATTAAAATATAACCCTCAGGAAATCTATATTGTATAAAGGCAAGCTCCGAAGTTATGCTTCATCATCTAATCTTTCTCTGAAAAGAACTCCAGAGTGAATATGGGCAGACTAAATTTTGCAATTTCTCCAGTTTTCTCACTGCAGATAAAACATACTAGCAAGCTGGGGACACTATGTCTGAAAATCTATAGCTGGATTTAAAACCAAAGCATTTATTTTAACCAAAAAATCTATATTCTCTTAGCTACAGCAAACATGACAGATTTTGTACTAACAAATTGCACAGATTTAAGGAAGTGGGTTTTTTGAATGTTTGCTAGACAATGAATATGAGACATAAAATATATATATGTGCCAAAATATTTTTTTACTGAACAGTACAATCCTTCCTCTGTACATCTGAAGCTGCCCCATGTATCTAAACCTACTCTGCAAGCATGAGAAAACACAGGCTGCCACCTCATAAAAAATGCACGTGTGTTGCCATGCTTGCCCTGCAGCACATACCCTGGAAGGAACTCAATTCCAGTTAAATCACTTCACTGCCTCCTAGACAAAAAACACAAAATGCTTCCCTTGCCTGCTGAGCCCTGGAGCAGTGAGCAGAAGGGAGAACTCCTTTGTAACTGGAGGAAACAGAGCAAACATGTCCAACACACAGCAGTGAAACTATCTAGCTGTATTTTGGAAGTTAGCAAAAACAATTAGCACAACATTATCTTATTACTAAGAGCAGAGATATCATTAAAGGGGAAAAACAAACAAACAAAAAAACATCAAAAAGAGTCAACATGTATTTATACAACACTTAAGCAAAGCACAGCAAGTAAATCCTTACTAAAAGAATAACAAAACAGAGGTAATAGATTTTGTTATAATGAACAAATTTGTCATGCCAAACAGGAAACTAATCTGTCAACAGTTCAGTTTAAACAGTTTGAAAAATGTGCATTTCCCCAGAACAAAAAGAAGGTACCAAATAACCCAACTGCTTTTCCACTTATATTAAGGCCATGTAACTCAAATAAGTCTGTCTTGATGCTACAGGCAAATTTTCTATCCTTATGGGTTTTTATTTGCCAGTTGAGGGTCAAAGACATTTGGAAAATATGGGAAAGTTCGGTACAAATCCGGGGGAGAGAGGAAACAGCAGCATGACTGGAAATGGGATATGTGGATTGATATGAAAGACTCATTCTAGTACTCCAGAATAAAGAGCAGCTGTTTGACTTTGAACATCCTTCCCCTCCCTTATCCTTCTCATCAGATCATATGATATAGAGAATATATACTTAGAAGCAATGGTTCCATTTGTTTTGTCTCATTTTTACAAGTTATCTTTTAACACCTTCTCTGAACACGTCTGCATGAGCAGTGATCAGTCACAGTAACTCAGGCTTCACCTGATCTGAGCCATGGTGTGGGCTCTCCATATTCACTCAGGCAAAGAGCCACTCTGCGCCCTAATGTGACTAGGAGTGTGTTATAAGAGGAAAGAAAGCTGGAATTTATAGAAAATGTTAGGAAACTAAATCTGCAAACTGTTGTCCTCACTAAAAACTATC
Organism: Lepidothrix coronata; assembly: GCF_001604755.1. NCBI lineage: Eukaryota > Metazoa > Chordata > Aves > Passeriformes > Pipridae > Lepidothrix > Lepidothrix coronata. Next base: position 2,830,398 of record NW_016690193.1, read on the forward strand.
TACTAAAACACTAGCTGGGGAGGGAATTAATTTGTTATTTACATTTAAGTATTTTTTGGTACTCCTGTTGGAATAACATACCACAAGACAGAAATACAGCAATAACAGTATCTACTGTCAATATGCAGGAGGTCCATCTGAGAAGTGTTAAATTATTTACCAACAATAAAAGAATAATTAAATACGACATATAACTCAAGTTTTGTAAATATTTACAGTTTCTTGTGTCAATCTTATTGTTTTAAATGCTTTATTAGTTAAATTCCTGTTAGAACAGACTATTTCAGTTGGGAGTGACCTACAAGGATCATCCAGCCCAACTGTATGACCACTTCAGGGCTAACCGAAAGCTAAAGCATGGTATTAAGGGCATTGTCCAAATGCCTCAACCACTGATAGGCTTGGGGCATTAACCATCTCTCAAGGAAGCCTGTTCCCATGTTTGACCCTCCTCTCAGTGAAGAAATGCTTCCTAACATCCAGTCTGAACCTCCCCTGGCCCAGCTTTGAACCATTCCTATACATCCTGTCGTAGGATCCTAGGGAGAAGAGCTCAGCACATCCCTCTCCATTTCCCCTCCTCATGAAGCTGCAGAGAGCAATAAAGTCACCCATCAGCCTCCTTTAACCCAAATTCCTTAGCTGCTTCTCAGAGGTAACAGGTTTACACATGATTTCTTAAAAAAAAATAACTTGTTGGCCTAAATGCCAATATGGTTCACTACAAAGACTGGAAACAGAATAGCACCAAGGGAAAAAAGAAGTTTACTGAAGGAAAGAGATACTAAGTTGTCAATTAAAGAGCTTTGGTTCACCAGACTGCTGCCATTATAAGAAGAGCATTCCTTCTTCAATTTTTCATTTATGCACAGCAAGTTTCATCACATGCAACACAGGGCTGCCTGTTCAAGAGCTAACTTATGAAAGGTGACTGTATGGAAAGCGGTTACCACTTACATCCAGCTGGACACTGCTGATACACCACACACTCGTTATTGGTATTGCAATGGAAAATTAAGTACAAGGACTTCACTGTCACAGGTATATCCACAAATAAAGCACTTTCCAAAAGAGATGCTCCCTCTATTGCAGGTCAGAAAGGAAATACATAAACTGCATGTACCCTCAGCATGACAGCTCTGCAGGTTTCTGTGTAAACCTGCAATAAAAGCTAGTTTGTGTTCTGCATGAAATAGGAAAAAATACTTTTTTCCATTTTCACCTACTTCCAGAAATCTCACTGGATTTAAAGACTCTGCTTACCTCAAATAATTCAAAATATAATTGGACAGAAAGTATTCCTGCATTCCTCATGCATCACAACAATTAATGACCTTAAATATACTCAAGAAAATGTGTTTAGGTGATGTTCTATTTAGGTAATGGAACTAGCAGCAGTTCCTAACCCAGACTATTTTTCTAATGCCTTTATTTCAAAGTTATTCTAAGATAACGTTCATTGTTAACTTTCAAAAAAGTGATATTTTTAATCTCCAATTGACCTAAAATGAAAGAAGACCATGCAATAGTTAATGCAGGCTCTCTCTACTGTGCCCTAGGAGTGTTAGTTTGGCATGAGCTAACCCAGTATTACCACTCCTTCCAGAGAGCACATACCATCAAGGAGAAATCATACTGTACCTTCCCCTCTACCAGTTTAGGATTCCCACTTATCTATTTCTATAAAAGTTCACTTATTGATGCAGGAAATGCTGAGATTATTACTGAAAGAGCTTGCTCCCTGATGCTGACTCTCCTTTTGCCATCCTTCAAGCATACCTCAGCAGAGCAGAGCAAAGACAGGCTATAAGAGAATTGGGTCTGTCTTCAGAGAGCAGCACAATGAAAACTGCAGGGAGGAAGAACAAACGCCCAGAGAAAGGACAGCTCTCACTGGATCACACTGTGCCATTAAAACAGTTATAGCGGTAACGACCTTTACTGCAATCAAAATGGGTTTGGATTTAGATGAAGGACACAAGACTGAAAAGGAACAGGTAAGGAAATATTTAAAGGGAGGGAGTATTAAAAGTTTCTGGCTTCCCTTTTTCCGTTCAACAGTCACACCAGCAGTCCTGACCCTTGGCAGTGGGCTCTTATAAGAGTCATCGAACAGGGCAAGATGTCAGTCTGCCTCTGGTTTTTGTCAGGACAGTTTTTATATTTATCATTTTGGTCCAAATAGAATGTTATGCTTAGATATGGAAGTCCACCCTATTCTTGAGCATACAGATGGTGTTTCTCAAGAAAACTTCCCTCAGTGGTGTACTCCGACAACTTGAATCTTATGTGGAAGTACGGTACCTTCAGCTTTTAGGGAGGGATTCCTGGTCAGCAGCTAAGAAGGGTCTCAGCAAACAGTCACACTCCTCTTTTCCCTCCCCTTTTTCTCACCTTTTCCAAGATGCTCTTAGCCTTAGCAAAGACAGAAAATCCTATATGGGAAAATACAGCCACATATGGTAAGAAGCCACAATGCACACAAGTCATAAATTATTTTCCCTCTGATCTGCTTGCTCTCCAGGAGAAAACACTCATCTACCATCTTGCAGTAGTGCAGGCAGACAAAAGGAGGAGGATTCTTGAGATGGAGCTACATTTTCCCTGCCAGTGAGCAGGAAGAGGTTTTCTTGCATAGCTCAACACGATTTCAAAAGAGAAAGAGATCCGTGAAAGGAAGATTTACTGGGTAATTAGACCAACAATTTCTAGAACACTGATGAGAGTTCTCATCTAGCTCCCTGAGGATACTGCACCATTTGAAAAGACATCACTTAAAACACTTACCTTTTAGATTTGTGGGGAAGATCAGCAATTCTCCATTTTTAGAAAAGTATCAAACAGTATATAAATACGTTGCTGGTTTGGGTTTAATGTCTTATTTCAGTCTTTCAATCCCTCTGATTTTATAATCAAGCATTCTTTTTTTTTTTTTGTCCATATTAAAAAAAAAAATTGTCTTTTTCTACTGGAAAAATTGTTCACAAAAGATTTTTTTGGCTATGATTGCTAAAAAGCAAATAAAATCTGCACCCCTCCTTTCAAAGGAAAGGTTATTTTTCTGTGTTCTGTCAGGTAAAATAAATCCTTTACTTCCAGGGCAATGGATGACAAGAAACTAACCAACAGAGTCATACACGAAATAATATATTCCTGAGAAAATAATGTCTCTTTACACAGGTCTGCTTTGCCTACATTTTTAACAAGAAACTTGCTTAACAAGAACAACTCTACAACTACAAAATGAACACCCAGGTTTTTGGATGGTTCTGCTAACTGGCAGCAGTCTCTCAGCATCAGATTATCTGTTCAATTTCAGCACAAAATTGCCTTAAACATGTGAGATTTACTCTGCAGGCAAAGGATTGCTGAAATGTAAACTCCCTGCACTCATTCCTGCAATAGCCGGGCCACAGAAGGAAGTCTTCCCTGAAGGAGGTTAATTCAGACTGACCACACACTGAAACGAGCTCTTGACTGTGCTGTTTAACAGCGGATGTAAGCCAAGCTGCCAGTGCAGCCTACACCCTGCCTCACTCCTGGGCAGATGACTAGAGAGCCTACCATTCCAGTGGAGCTGACAGCGGGAGTTCAGGCAGGAGCAGAACACACACCTACTTGCTTATGACTTTGGGAAAGTCAGTGACTGCAAAAGCAAATATTTAGCTACAGAAGTCCTGGTGCTTAATCCCCTAAGCAGAGTCTACTAGAGTAATAATTATTACTATAATGAAGTAGCAAGAGTAATATGATCATCAAAAATTACTAGTAAAAATATTAGTAAAGGTTGGAATTCATTAATTAAAAAAATAAGATTCAAATATAGTCAGTTCTCAGCTGGGAAGGTTCTCAAGGCTCTGCCTTCCTTTTCCACTGCTATTAGGGACAGAGCTCCTAAAGCAAGGTGCTATTTTATTGAGTCCAGCTCCCTGCACAAATCTATTCAAAAGCGTTTCAGAAATGAATAGCCCAATTTCCCTGGATTTGGTGACATTCCATGCTTGGTTTTTGGCCCTTATGCCCTCTCCCATGTTACCTTCCTGAAAGTAAAAGTAGACTGTGTATAGAAAACTGGGGGATTCTGCACAGAATCAGTCATTTGTCATGAGAAGCAGCTACTTCAGGGCTGACAGTGGAGATCCGAAAGGTATTCAAAGGTACTGATACGCATCATAGGATTTTTAATGCTGTATTCACAATAAGAAGACAAGCTCCTCTGTCCCATGAAAGGTTTATTCCCCAGAACAGCTGGCAGCCTTGCCAGTCACTTCTGTCATCTGGCTTGGTTTCTGTCAAACACATAAGCATAGCAAGAGGTAATGATTTTGTTGAAGATGGCAGTCAGCCGAAAGTTACCATGAGTCCATTACTTGTGTAAGGACAGAGTTGCCCAAATTGAACAAATAAACTGAATTCTGAATTTATGCCAAAATGTTCTTGCCATTTTACATAATAAAGATCAAACAGACAAGAACAATATTGTATTCTTAAAAGGCAAGGAAAACCAAATTTGCAGAGCACTGGAGATGGATCACGATGTTCTACGGTCAATAAATAATCAAATTAAGTTATGAGCTGAAAACGCTACTGAAACAGCAGAAAATACAGAAGGTTTCATTTCAAAACACAAAGGAATGCTTTCAAAAGAGTTAAGTGCTTACTTTTTGGGTGACCAAAGGAAAATAAAGGACTATAGAAGGGAAACATGCCATTCAAAAATCTGTATCTTACAGAACAGGCAACTATTTAAAAATACGTTCTGATGACAACATTTCAAAATATATGCTTGAAAATACTATCGTGTCAGTCCTCTTATCTCAATGCAGTGTGCAGTGCATTACTGCACTGTATAAAGTCTCTATTCAAAGAATAGATACCTAACAAAAAAGAACAGTATCAATGAATAACAGTCTCCCGGAGATATCTTTGAGAACTTTTTTTGGTTTGTAAATTATTTGAAATGGTTCTTACGTATTGAGACATTTATATAAGCCAGTCCTCTTCCCTGCATCCTCCAAAAAACCTCAAATCACTGCTTGTACTCATTGCAGAGTAAAATTCCAGGCTTGTCTTTCCTCAATACCTGAAAAATTATGCTGCTCTCCCTGGAATATAACACTTTGCTCTTCTGCCAACATGGAAGCCATCAACCACCAGTCAGTTTTTCAGCTTCCCTCGGCTCACTCACTGACTCTAGACTGGTACCTCGCCATCTTAAGTTAGCTCTTCAGAGATGCTTAATCTGAGAAGCTCTACACACATTTCACTGCTGCAGTCAACTAGCTGCAATTTATAGATAGAAAAGATGTACTCCTTCGTGAAGAAATAATGTGTTTTTAATGTTTTACTCATTCTTGCCTTGAACACTAGCTGAAGACGGAACATTCTTCTCCACTTGGCAGCACCAGTTTTCTTCACACCAGCCTTGCCTCAGTTTTTAATCAGGATGTGGAGATAAAAGAAAAATAGTAGTATGTAGAAATGGAAACTGTACAACATCGCAAACAGAAAACAGAGCTGAACTGTGCACCATCCAAGAGCACTGAAGTAAACAGTACATCATTTTTATTGAAGACCTGGTAGGAAATCGCCATAAATTTACCACGACGGGTGACATTGCTAGTTCAGTGCCTCCTTTTAAGGGGAGATCGATTCAAGCAACTTCAGATCCACTTCCTTGACCTCAACAGCAAGTACAGGTCAAAAACAATTCTCAAGGAAAGATGACAGATACAATATGTGCCAGCTGCAGAAAGGTAAATTACCCCAAACAAATCTTTGATGCAATTACTGATGGCTAAAAGGAAAACACAGACTATCTTATCCATCCAGATACATGGAGAATTATTAGTTCAGATAAGGATTAGTACAGGTATTGTAGGAACAATAAAGAACCTGAATGGAAGACAAATCACATTATCCTTGAAAAGCAAACCACTGAGCTCAGAGTATGGGGGCAGACTACTCTGTGGTTTGAATTATTTATTCCTAGTAACTTCAATTTAGTGCAAATACCTTCATTCATGCACTTGTCTGGCAGGGTTGATCACGACATTAGCCACAGCAATGTCAAGGCTGCCATTAGACTGAATTACAACAGCAAGGTAAAAAAAAAATCATGAATCCAATCAAATCCATAAAGTTGTGATGTGACAAAGGAGAGACAAGTAATCCAGAACCACTAACATCCACACCGTCTGCCCCGATAGGAAGAACTGAACCAGGGCAGACAAGGTTATGGAATTCTGCTTCAGGGATATATAACTATAATGTTAATTTTTCTTCAAATGTGCAGCAGGCCAGGAAGCCTTTCATATATCATAATTCTTTACCAGTCCCCACATCTTTTGCATATTTATACTGAAGAGCCATCTCCTTTTTCCTTTCTGGAAAAAAAAGATTTTTTACTCTCGTCTGGCAGTGTAAAAGAATCCTCAAGGTCACATTTGATGATCCCTTACGCCACCAAAGTAGTAACAAAATGATTTTAAATGGATGAAAAATCAATTCCCTCTGCATTTACTTACACCCCTTAATTTCAGTCTTTCAAGCTTAATTTAGCTCTTTTCCTTTTCATCTCAACTTTTCAAATTTTACTTATATTTTTTCACTCCTGCGAAGCTTAGGTGATAAAATGCCTATTCCAAGTCCCAAAAATAGTATGGTTAGATCACCCTAAAGTATGCTTAACTTTAAGCATGCATGTGAGCAGCCCTACTGACTTTGATATTCTCATGTCTAATGCATTTTGTTGAACTGCAGCTACAAAGAAGGGCTATCACATTTCTTAACCACAAAAAAAAGTGCCTTGTTCTTCAGCTCAATCCTGCACTGTGCTGCCATGCTCCACTGCAAACACATACTTACTTCAATAAATGTCATATCATCATTGCTCTCAAGGAAGACAATACTACCTGCCTATAATATCTCTAGACCCTTTCTTGCATTACTCATTAGCCTTTTTCAGAATGCGAAAATCAACTCTACTTCATTAATCTGTTCTTCAACTCCTGTCATTTTGCCTTTTCAGCAAGGTAGACTGGGTAGCACAATTCCCAAGTAAGGAACACCTCTGCAGCCATGTAATCAATTGCTCTACTTGGTACCATTATCACAGCCAACCTTCCTTCCTCAAATGGTTTACACATGCATTGTATAATAGCGAGGCACCACAATAATAACAATAATAGAGTTATCAGTCTATCTAAAGCACTCGGCATTCTGTAGGAATAATAAGCAACTGTGAGTACAGAATTGTGAAAATCTGGACTCTCTGTGCACTTGCATTGAGTACCAAATCCTCTTCACTTCAGACCAGCTAGGACAAGCACTTCTTTCAACTTCCACCTGATACAGACTTGATTCTTTCAGGCAGTTTCACTTCAAATCTTTATAACCTCTCCTTGTTTGCCAAGCAGAGGTACACTTCAACCCTTTGGAGACGACCAGAGGTGGAGAAAAACAGGGGGGAAAAATAAGGATTTGTTTCAGACATGACTTTCTCAAAGTATATAGGTACTTAGAAACATGGAAGGAAGCTGTTCTAGAGAATATGACAGGCAGAGAAAAGAAACAAAAGAGGACAGAGGCAGAGCTGGTACAGGACAAGAGCAGAAGAGTTACAGATGGGGATTATTCTAATATGAAGAAAAACATCAAGAATCCTTCAGGGGAATTAAAGTGTTTAAGTTTGGTGTGTAGCAAACCTCACTGAATACCATCAGCATATACACAAACAGAATAAAACATTAAAAATAGGGACTTTGCATCCAAATCCATTCCAAACACTTAAGACACCCTGGACTGCAGTCATAAAACACTGGCCACTGATATACTGCATTGCTACAGATAGAGTTCTTCAAACTACCTTCACCACTAGTAAGGCCATGCTCAAGGCAGTCTTTCCCTCACAAGACTGTACCTGAGAAACAGGGCTTGTAAACCCTATTCATCTGACACTATGATACACACAAGCATATATTCATATGGCAATAACAAGGCAAATATATTCAGAACCTGGTGACATTCCTCAAAGTCTTCACCCCTCTAAACAATAGGAAGACTCATTGTACCTCCATATGTGCTTAGCAAACACCTGCAAAGACTGAAGGAATAAGAGCAAGAGCAGTATTGCAACCTGCAGCATAGAGCTATGCTTAAGCAATATACAAACACCAGCAAATTCATACTGATGTCATTCCTCAACTTATTAAAAAAGATTTGGCTGCTTCAATAACAGAATAGCATTAAACATAGCGTGGCAGGATCAAATGAATTAGGAACAATAAATCAGGCATTAACAGAATGAAAAGCAAAGTGACTGAAAAAACCTAATCCTCTAAGAAGAATGCATCTTTGGCCACACATTGAAACACCTCCCCTTATTTTTGCCACAGGCAATGCTAATCCATAAAACTACTGTAAAAGTCTGGGTTAGCTCAATGACCTAGAAGAGTTTAGCCAGAGGGCTGTAACAAGAGGGGCTGAAAAAGGTGCCTCTGATACTTCTTAACTCCAGTGTATTTACATAAGCGTTTATTCTAGATCTGGAGAGGGTTTTCAAAGTAATCATAATCCTTAGTGCACTTTTGTGCTGCTGTAGCAGTCCTGGGGTGCATCATACAGATGTCTTTCAGGAAATTTTCAAAACTATGCACTCCAGACCCTTACTTAGTAACTGTGTGTGTGTGCTGAGTCCACAGGACCCTGCATTAAAAGAAAACCCAAACAAACAAAAAACAAAACAACTTATATTTAGAGTTGTTGACAGGAGAGTCAGCAAAGACTTCTAAGATTTTGCACTTCCAAAGTAGGGAACTGAACCTGACTGTTGATAAGTCTGACAACATCCAAATTCAGTAAACTAAAACCCTAACTTGAAGAAAAAGCAAATATGGCAGAGGAGGAAACGGAAAGAAGATAAAGGGCAAAGAAACATGAATTAGGGGAAAAGTAGAGAAAAACTGATTCCAGACACATTAATGTGAGAAAAATTGACATCTCTACACAATTAAAGAGCTGTCATTTTAAATTTTCAAGCAAAGCAGGAACAAACATAGAACTTTCCAGTATTTATATAATCTCACCCTGTAACAGAGAATGAAAATACAGAAATAAGCACTTTACTAAGAGAGGAGGCTGAAACTAAATTTCACCAGTATAGAGAGGAGAGGGATGCTATTGCCTATTCAAGACCAGCTCTTCTGACATGCCCAAGAAGGCCAACAGCAAAGTATGCCAAGAGACTGTTTCAAAGCTGTCTCCTAGTACTAATAAACATAACCTTTATCACAAGCTCTCCCACTGCATAGTTCCACTCAGCACATCAGGGTGAGAAGTCTGACAGTATTTAGCTGCCTTCCCCTGCCTATCCTCATATAGTTCAACGAGCTTCATGGAGCAAGGATTGAGAAGAATGGGATGCTTCTAAATGCTGAAATCTGCATTTAGCAATGAAATGCCTGAGTCTACACAGAGTGTGAAACAGTAATTTCATGTTAAGTGCTTCCTTAATTTCAAATGAATATGCCTCTGACAACAGGAATTTTTTTAAAAGTCACCCTTGCTAACTGCTTTATTGTTCAAAGCATTTCACTATCAACGACTTAACTCTATACACCCTATTTACATTGAATGACTGTGGATTTAGAATAGGTCTTTAGCAACTCGTGGCCAAGCTGAAACATTCCAGTATCATTTGCTTTCCAAACTTTTGTAAATACTACTTAGACTGAAAACTTGTTGGTGTGCATTTGCATAACTTTCTCAATTTCCACCATTTTAATATATGGTAGCATATTCTGATGCATAATTGGTACCCTCAGGAAGTCAACTGAAAAAAATACTTCCTGCAGCAAAGAAGTGTCCAACTTTAAGTTGTAACCTGATAGTAAGTTCTTTGGTAGTTTTGGAAATGAAAATTTTCAGAAACTTACAGCTCATCGAAAATGAGGTGGACTTCCATAGGGGAAGCTAAAGGCAAATCACTGAATCCAGTGCAAACATCTGCCAAATTTGAAGTTCCTGCACCAACCATAAATATATTGAAACAATTCAATAGAAATACTTGGTTTCAGACATTAAGAAAGCTAATTGCTCTTACTTTGTTGCTACTAAATCTTTCCTACTTTTTTTTTAACTGCAAGAATAATCAAACACTACATCAGGCTGCCAAGAGAGGTTGTGGATTCTCCATCCTTGGAGCTTTTCAAAACCTGACTGGACATGACCCTGGGCAACCTGCACTAGTCAACCCTGCCTGGAGCAGGTGGGTTGGAGTAGACTGTCTCCAGAGGTCCCTTCCAATCTGAAAGTTTCTGCAACTCTGTGACACCAAACCAGATTTTAGATTTCAGGTCTTCAAACTATGAAGTATGAAAAAGACAAACCCATTAACTTTGATGGTAGGCTTAAATGAAATAGTAATAAATAAATCTCAGACATTTCTGGCTCTCAGGCAGTTTCGTTTCACTGTTAAACCCAAGGGCAAGTGACAACTAAGAAGGAAGAAATAAAATCAAGCAGAATTGTTGAACTAAATAATTTCAGTGCTTCTATTTAAGTAAATTTTTGTGAATAGACCCATAGTAAATTTTGATTTAAACAGCACAAGCTGACGACACTTCCTTGCTTTAGCTACCAAGTATGGGAAATCAGGATAAGCATTTCTGGGGTCAACAATCAGAAAACACAACAAGAACATTACAGCAACAAGACAGAGACTCAAAACGAGAAGACATTTTTCAGAAGCCTTTAAAAAAAAAAATGTACCTCTGTAGATCACACAGCATGCTGATATGAATATGATGCAGCAACCTCATGCCAAATAATGTCTTTGACATGCCCATGATGTTCTCAGAAGGACCATGCTGGACAAGAGTTAGGTCACCTAAGTCTGATTAAAAATGACTACAATTGTCTTGTAGTAAGCATTCAAATTTACTGTTTTGTGCACTTGGCCTGCAGCAAGACTAAAATATCTACACAAAAGGGAAACAAAAAGCCTATCCTGTACAAATCTTCATAGACTTAACACTTTTTAGTATCTTTGAAGCAAGTTTCACAGACTTAACACATGGTATATAGAACACTATTAACACAGGGAAAAGGAGTGACCTCCTGGCTAAGTATGCCACTCCACAGAAAGAAGCACAAGATACAGTGGCACAAAGGAAAAACATAAGTGGTAGCACGACCTTGAGCCCTGAGAGCTGGACCTGGAAAAAACCCCTCACTTTCAGTACTCTTGATGGTACCTGAGGTATTCAGAGAACAATTTTCTTCTCAGATTAGGACTGGTTTTGGCACACTGGTAACTGGTAACTGTATTAATAGATCCCACCTCCTCTGCAAATAAACTGGTCTCTGTTCTCTTCCTGGGATTCCTCTGTGCTTTCTGCATCACAGTATATACCCATCATGAATGGCTCTATAGAGTCAACTAATCCTAAAAAACAGAACAGACGTGGAAATGTCACAATAATAGACAGGAAACTATGTGCTTCCTAGCAATATCCCTTACAGAAAGGGAGTGGAAGGACATTTTAGAAGCATACTCATAAACTTTTAAATTACTATTCCGGCTGTGATACCAAAATCAAAATATTATTAGCTAAAGTACTAGCTTTGAAGCCTCTGGAAAATGTTAGAGACTTATTGGGGTAAGAACAATGCCAGGAAATAAAATTTCTGGTAAGTAGTCACACAACATGACATTTTCCTTACCCATTAAATGCAATACTTGATATCCTCAGCTTTATTTATATTCTCTCTATATAGAGGACTAAATGCTTTCTTTAGAGTAGACAGTGTTACCCCACTTAGCATAAAATTTTGCTTTTAACATTATAGAGGTTTTTTGCCTAGTTAAGTATTAACAACCATCACTGCTGCAATGCCAAATAAAATCTAGGTACATTTTAAAAGTTATCACCAGACTGTAAAGTATAATGGAATAAAAATGACTGAGTTTACAGTAGTCAAAATGTGTAAGTGCTAAATGCAAAATGTGTATACCAAAACCGATAGCTGCTCTTCGTGCACACTGACAAATTACTATTGCATTCTACACTTATGTCATCTTTGAGGAGCTGACTACTTTATAATGGCATACACTATGTCTTTAATTACAGCTAAAACTCTCAAGAAAAACTCATGAATTATTGCAGAACTGAACTATTCAAATTTTTTAGAGTAATATGTTTCTTCCAAGGAAACATATGGCTTGAGTAAACAGTATCATTATTCACATTGAAAAGTCATTCTTTTGAGAGCTCAAATCACAGAAATTCAGATAATATTTCATGTCTAACTTCTGCAGAGGTTTTTCCAGGATGGATAATGTAAAATGGAAAATCCAAAATTCATGTTTTAAAAATATTTCCAAAAAACTACATGTAAAATGTGAAAAGGTAAGTTGCACAATTTTGAGCCAGAGGAGGTGCATCTACTTTTACACTGTCCCCAATTCTGATAAGTTTTAACATGAAGATAGCCATTTGCAAATTTAGGCTGTTTTACAGCGAGAAAGAAGAGATGAGTACTTCTCTTTGCATAAATATGATTTTGGAAAAAAATTACAAATATATGGCAGAACAATTACATGCTGGATAGAAGCAGAATTACTGATATATTCACACCATGAACCCAAGGGGCTTTCTGGAATGGACACTGTTAAGTAAGTGAGGCTAAGATCCAGATGGTCGTATTTCAAATTAGTCTGACAGCACTGTATATATAGTACAGCAGATGTCAATCAATACAGCAGAGGCTCATTTTGGGAGCTGAAGTTAACCCTGCCTTTAACAAACTTGAGTCTCAATGTGACCAATAGGAGACTTCACCCACCTAGTTTTCAAGCTGGACTGTGTGCAAGAGTCAAGGTTTGGGCAGCAGGAGGTGGTGCTGAGGTAGCCTCTCTGAGAAAGGACCAGGGCTTGTCCTGTGCTGGACACAGCCACTTAGAGCTGCCTCTGAAAGACCCAGTGCTGACCAAAGCTGAACCCATCAGCAGTGTGTTGGTGGTGCCTCTGCAGTGATATATTTAAGAAAGGGTAAAAAACACTTCACAGCAGCTGTGAGAGGGGAGTGAGTGTGAAACTACCTTTGAACACACCCAGGTCAGAGAAGGAAGAGGAGGAGAAGGTGCTCCAGGTGCCGGTGGTGAGGTGCCCCCTGCAGCCCCAGAGTAGATATCCACACTGCAGTCCATGGAGAACCCCACACCGCAGCAAGTGGATGTGCCCTGAAGGAAGCTGTGGAGAACTCACACAAAAGGAGGTCTTCTGGCAGCTGTGCCTCGGGGGGAACCATGCTGGACCAGTTCTTGAAGAACTGCAGGCCATTGGAAGGCTCCACATCAAAGAAGGTAATTACAGAATCTATATTACAGAGTATCCTAAATCGGAAGGGATCCACAAGGATCATCAAAGTCCAACTTCTGGCCCTGCATAGGACACCCCAAGAATCACACCATGTGTCCAAGAGCATTGTCCAAATGCTTCCTGAACTCTGTCAGGCTTGGTGCTGTGACCACTTCCCTCGGGAGCCTGTTCTGGTGCTCCACTACCCTCTGGGTGAAGAACTTTTTCCTAATATCTAATCTAGTTCCTAATAATCTAATCTAATCTTAATTCCCAAAGGACTGTGGGGGGGAACAGTTCTAGGTGGGGGGAACGCACTCTAGAGCAGCAACCAAATTACTAAAATGATGATTAACAAGTTTTAGTCAATCTTTCAGATGTCCAGAAAACCCTGAAACAGACAAAGAACGCAACCCACAGTTCACATGTAAAGTAAACTGGGGGTACTCAACTAATTTAAGAATTTTTCTTATAAAGGAGAATGTCCAGTTCTTTTAGCCTCCTTTTAACTTTAGGATTAATAAACATCTCCAGAGTTCACTATCTACTACAACTACATGACTAAAGAAATGTGAGACTTGTTCTACAAACAACTGGCACTACCAAAAAAAAAAATCTACACATCTGTTAGCACTGTGTAGGTTTTCCTCAGGTGCCTGTATTTGCATCTGTTTATTCCCAAAAAGACTCTTGGTTCACCATCCTGACAAACATCACAGAAAATATTAATCCTGTACTGATGAATATTCAAGGCAATACAGATTTTTTTGGATTGGTCAGAAGATCACCAGCTTCCTATGCTCACTGCCTCCTTTCTCTGTTTTCAGGAGCATAGAGAACAGAGCTTCTTTCTAACAGAAACAAAGAAGAAAGTTATTGGCTTTGTTTAAAATGGTATTTTTATGAAATTTCAAGATAACAGCACTGTCTAATTATTCTAACTTAGCCCACTGCTACTTTGCTGTAAATAATATGCTCGTCACAACACGTACTTTATAAATCTTAGACAAGCCCTGTATTGTTGTCTTCCAGCTTGTCAGGTCTGCCTGCCTTTTCCATGTGTCAGCAAGTAAAATGGTCTGTGGAAGGCAAGAAAGATAGCTAATTTTTAGAAGAGGCACATCAGCCAGAAACAAGGTGTACAAATAGAAATGTGAAAAGAGAATAAGGAGAAGGGATACAGGGAATAGCCACAGTAAAGATACTGCAGGGAACTAAGGAAGGTGCAGGGGGAGAAACCCAGTGACACGAACTTTGCTGTCAGTTTGCTCCTTGCACAGAGCCAACCACCCATGTCTTCCAGTGTCTGGACTTTGCTATGATGATCAATGCTTGCAAGTTTAATTACTAAGGGTGTAACTTTTTAGTAACTACTGACAAGCAAAGCTTTGTAGAAACTTGCTTCAAATACCTGTATAAACGATAATTGACCTGAGGTTTTAATAAGGGAAGTAAGTTGGTTTGCAGAGACGGACCATTACATTTGTGGGTCAATTAAATACCAATGCTACTTTATTTCTACTTCTAAAGACTTCATCCAGACTTAACACAGGCATCACTGTCCTCTGTTCTGTAGAGCCCAGAGTACCCCTCCCAGGACCCAAGGTGTCCTAACTCTCACAGACACAGCTACATAAATTGCTATTTCCAAAGAAATAAGCTTGGGGATACGAAAATAATTTCCTCATGAAGTACTAAGAGGAGACAGTTAAAAACAGCTTCCTCACTGACACACTCCTCTTCAGTCAGCGATATACATGCACAGAAGTATGGGGAAACTGAAGAGGAAAGAATTAACTCACAGGTTCTCTTCCATGTCCTCAAAAAGAATGGAAAAGTGCTTCTTTTATTTACTGAATAAATGCGAGGGGGCAGATTTGCGTTTATTTTATAAAACAGTTCTTGTTCACTGAATTAGCTTGTGTTTCTCACTTCTAATCTAGGCTGTAACTCTGCAACTTGCTTCATGTGATCAGCCCTCAAAAGATCAAACTTAGCTGACCTAATGACAGAATTTCTGCTGCCACAATTCATTTCCCAAGTTGCTTAAGAGGACTAATACATGAGTCATGTATGGTCTAATAAGTGCTTAAAATTATGGAAACACTTATCATCCAAAGCAGCAGGATCTGTGGAGTCTGGAACAAAGCAGCAGAGAAATAAGCTTATTATCCATAAGGATGGAAGCCTAATCTTAAAAAATTTCAGACTAATAAAGTATCAGGACAAAGCCTGCTTTGGTTGTAAAAAGGAAATTATTAGACTACAAGAATTGCAACACAGGATAAATACTCCTTTGTCCAAGTTTTGGGCCTGTAAGCTATTGCAAGGAAAAGTAAAATGCCACCAATGTCTATCTATTGTATCTATAACATACCTGTAACAAGTCTCAGCTACTCTGTCTCTAAATTAGCATTAGAAACTATTATTCTGCACTGAACGAAAGTGTAGCTGTCTTTGTGGGACAGGAGTAGAAAAAGTATTGTGGAAAACAAAGATTTCTGATACATAATAACTATGAGAGACAGTAGCATAGCACATAGACATTCATATTTTATGGTCTACTGTGTTTTAATTCTAGTAAGAATTGCAACATAACAGCGTATGATTTTTCAATGCATTTCCAAAACAAAAGAGTTTTGCTTAACTTACATTATAGCTTGCCAGATGCGTGAAAATTTTCCATTGAAAATGTGGTACCAATTCAAAATTTTGTGCCTTTGTTCAAGACTGACAATAGCTTAACTATTA
The DNA here is from genome assembly GCF_001604755.1 of Lepidothrix coronata. Taxonomy (NCBI): domain Eukaryota; kingdom Metazoa; phylum Chordata; class Aves; order Passeriformes; family Pipridae; genus Lepidothrix; species Lepidothrix coronata. The sequence continues at coordinate 2,846,510 of NW_016690193.1, forward strand.
TGTTAAAATTAGAAACTGTTCGATGCTACCAATCAAGTAAAGCACTTAATCATACAGTTCTTTCAAGCATAAGAACAGTTACATTGCACTACAGGGGAAAGTTATAAAACATATGATTAAATGTAACTACATTAGGTAAAAATCACAAAAACAACTCCATAATTTTGAAAAATCTCTAAAGCATACCAGGTTTGTGAGACATGGAAACCTGAGTCTTTTTTGCCTAAGTTTGCATTTCATGTATGAAAGACGTAAAGATAAAGGAAGACCAGAGCTGATGTATTTTCAGAGATGACTTCTTACCTCCCAATGAGGTCATGCTCTTTAAAATCGCCTCCAAAATTATTACGTAGAAGTTTAGCATAAAGCTTGACACAAAGTTAATTTTTGCTGTATTATAAATTAAACTTTGAACCTTCATGACAGTCAGATAAACAGCTATGTACAAATGACAAATGCGATCTAATTTCAGAGATTTCTATTTTCCTATAGCCCGGAAAGAATCTTCATTGTATATCCACAAGAGACTTACAATAGCCCTCATACACAGTAAAAATCCTATTCCTTCCCTACCCTTGGAAAAACATATAAAACAAAAAAAAGACAAACAAAAAAGCAGCAATTAGCCTCATCAGGTAGGCTTTGGATGAACAGTAAGTATGAGAAGAAAGAGTCCACCACCTCGAAAAAACAACTCTAGTCATAAAATCAGAAGACCAAAAAAAAAAAAGAACAACTGAACTTCAAGAAGAAAAAGCAACAATGTTCATTTCTACAAATGGTACAAAAGGGGACCAAAGATACAGACAGTTAGTCAAAAGGCTACTGTTCTGTGTCCACATTGTGTTGCTTGCAGTAAGGAGAAATCAGCATAGGCAGACTTCCAAGGCTTGTGGTGTGCACCTGAATTATCAGATGTTCCTGCCAATGCCACTGTGAAGAACCACATGCCCAAAGTAGAAGACTGCATTGCAATGACTGCAAGAAGGCTGTGGGAGAAAGCTAAAGAGGAAAGAGATCCCATGTTAATCCCAGGACTAAAAGCATTTCACATGTTAGGCCCCTTTTCTACAGAGCACCAAGACAAACATCTTGCAGCCAAGAAGTATGTTTGGACAGACACACAAAAGAAGCTGACTCACATCAACACACGCAGTTTGAAGGGCAAGTCCTGCCTTTTCATACCTGAACACAACACATTCATGAATAGCCATCAAGGATAATGCTCAAAGTTATGAAAGCTCAAACACCACGTTAAAGACATCTCTCTCTGCAGCTCAGAAATTTAACTTTAATTTTTACAGAGAAAAAAGCCACCTGTGTTTCTTTGCACATAAAGACAATAAAAATAGAAAAATAATGAATCTGCCTGCTCATTACTGTGATGGGAAATGCTGCTTGGACCTGACTTATTCTTTTACAACCACAAATTGTATTTCTCCTAAAAAAACTGCTTACAGAAAAAAGGACTTTAAACAAGTAACTTGCTTCATTTTATAAAATCTGGAACAAGGCTTTCCCTACTCACAAGATGCAGACTACAACCACTGCCCTCATGTCACCCATCATACACTCCAGAGCAGAACAGCACTCACTGAGACCTTCGCTGGAATAGTCTCCATCTTCCCTCCAGATATGGTCAGCATTATGGCCCTGCTTCAGCATGCAACAGTCAAATACCTGAATAAACCCCAGCTTAACCACAGATCTTTCTTGGATCATAACTAGGGTGACTCAGCATCTGGTAGGATTGAGCCCTAAGGACACATGCAAGAAGAAATTAGCAATTTCCATTTAAATGCTAATACTTATTCTTCCCAGTGAAAATTGAAGTATAACAAGCGATCTCTCATCACACCGAAAGAGCCTTGATTGTTATTTAATGATCACAGTGAATAGTTAGAAAGCATGAAATGAAGCTAATAAATCTTCTGTTGAGCCTGACACTTTCAACAAGCAAAAGTACTCGAAGTTTTGAAAAACAGTTCTGTCTGATTTTTTTCATCTTAAACTAAACTTTCCATGTTCTTCAGTCACAGATCCACATACTGGCACCACACAAACTGAAACACCCGGCTACTTAAATAATTATTTTTAATAATTCTTTTTAGTGCTACCTATACAGTATAAAATACATTACATTCTACAAAATTCAAGTTTGTTCATCAGCACTATTCACCGCAGCACCTGTCTGTCTTTCAGGGATAAATTAAGAAATAAGACAAACACTATGGAAGTAGGTTTTTTCCTTTCTTACTCCAGCCTCCTAGGAGGATATAAGTACAGTTTGGTTGGTTTGGTTTTAAAGCTACATTCTGTTTTAAGTAAAGACAAGCCCAGGATGATTTTTGTTTGATAAATAAATAATTTTAACCATTAATTAAACAATTTAATATTTTTTTTAATAACAGACTATGAGACTGCTTTTTCTTTCTCCCCTGCAAAACAGAATCTCAGGAGACTAAAGCCTGTGACTTTTGAAACTTAGTAGTCAATACTTAGATTATTCGTAATAGCTTCAATGAATTAGTGATCACTGAAATGCCTACTTTGTTTAACAGAAACCTCCTAGTTTATTCATAAACTTGTAACACTAAAATACCCAGAGAGAAGTGTCCATTCTCAAAATCTCTTCATGCACCAATAAAAAACACCACTTTGGCTTTACGTAAAAACAATACTGCCATTACCTACCCTGAGAACTGCCTCATTTTTGTTGCTAATATAAACATACATGTGCATATGTGCGTACACACAAGAATTACAACACTCCCACACACAACAGTCCCAGTACAAAACAGCATAAACTTTCTCCAGAGTTAAAAAGTATATGTAAAATACCACAAAAGCAATGCAATTCTATTTCAATTTTATGTGCAGTATACTCTAAATAGAGATATATGCACCAAGGCACCATGTTCAGACTCCATACAGTGCCATAGTCAACTGTAGAGGGGCATCTGGAACACTTCTAGAAAGAAAATGGAGTCTCTGACAGGCTCAAACTATACTTTGCAATGTGTCCAACAAAGAAGAGGTTACAGGTATTTGCCTTATGTTACCTCCCTCCCCTTCCTTTCTCTCTTCAACTGATTGCCCCTTCAACAGAACAAGTTGGGTGGATAGCCTCGAGTGTCTGGACACTGAGCTCATGTCATGGCACAAAAGATGCACATCAGATCTGTGGTGCTTGGCCTGTGTGATGGAGTAAGTTACATGATACTAAATATAACCTTCTTTTATCTCCTTATTCATCTCTGAAAAATTTTGTACAGCACAACAAAGAACCAACCCATGGCCACATGAAATGTAAACTGCATCTGATCTGCTGAATCAGATCATCTCATCACGTAAGTCAGGTCAATTGCATTTCCATTACCTATTTCTGCAGTTAGAAAAGTTCCCTATGCCATGAAATTAATCTTGAAAGACCTCAAGGTAGGTGGTCTAAGCTCAGCACCACATGAAAGCAAAACAAACTGCACCCAAGAAATACTGGACCCTTTCCAATACACCAGTTGTAGACAGAGCTGGTAGCAATTCTGATAGCTGCTAGGAAACTAAAGGTTACTTAACAACTATGACTTAAACACCAGTTTCCAATTGTAATTCTGCCAACTTCGAATCCTTCAGGCTGAAATTCTTCTTGCTTATCTCAGTCTAGTTTTTTGAAATTATACTAAAAGAACTGCACCACATCTGTAAGACAATGAGTGTTTGTGTGTTATGTATTTGAACAAAATATAGGACTCCTCTACTCTCTTTGAGAAGAAACATTAATACCTAGGCATTTCAGAGGAGAGACTTGAATGACCCAAGAGTTCTGTCACATTTCAAACTTAGAAGAAATGCGTAGTATGGCCAATCTGATAAATCCAAATCCATCTGTCTAAACTGTAGGTTGTTGAGGACTGCAACTTGGATTAGACAGATTCAGGGAAAAGCGAGTAGACACCTAAGCAAATAAGGGACAGGAGTAAAGGAGAATTCTGGGGAAAGTCTAAAAAAGATGATGCTACAGGGGTCTATTTATATTAAAACACATTCCTCTCCACTATCTGGTTGAATTCCCATGCACACTAAACTCAACTTGCATGTGTGTTCATTTGCTATGACCATACTGCTTTCAGAGGAACTCTGACTCCCTCTCTGCATTCAGTATATGAATAAGGACAGCACAACAACCTAAATCTTATCTGCAGGACACCTGCTTTATTTAAAAATGGGAAAGCATATGGGAACTGCTGGAAGGAGCAAATGCAGCAGTGGAGTCCAGTGCACATCACCGAGCCTCTTAGGGTAAAATGGGATATCTGAGACAAACACACATGCTGTGCTTCAAGCCCAGCAAAAGAGCAAGACAAAATCTGGGGCATGGAAGTTGCAAAGAGCTGCAAATAAACCCACAGAAGACTGTCACAACCTGGAGTGTAAACTGTCTGATCTAAGAGAGGATTTTTAAACATATTGTTAAAAATCGATTTCCTACTACACAAGAGAAATCACAACCTTAAATCTTAGGTTAATGAAGGCACGGGGACTTGAGAACTATCACAACAGTTTTGAAAGAAATAAAAGTTACACAAACAATATGTGAAGACATTTCTAAATAAAATTTGCACAAAAATTCTTTTAGACTTTTAATATCTCATAAGGAAACAAAGAAGCAAAAAGCAATTTTATTTCTCCTTTCTAAACATTGCCGTAAAAACACCTGATCACTGATGCTAACAAAATTTAACTCAGGTACCCAAGTTCCTTTAAATTTCAAGAGTATTAACTCCTTGGCAAAGTCTTACCAATGAACTTAAATGACATCAAGCACATGTGTAGTACAATTCAAGGGGAAACAAGGTTTCTGACCCAATCAGGTGCCCTATGCCACAGAGAACTCAAATTGCATCCTGTTCCCATTACTCGTCAAGGCAGGAGCACTTCTCTGGTGGCAAGAACAAGCCCCCTCTCACCACAGCAAAACTGGTACAGCAGTTCTGTACAGAAACAGTGTCCAGCACAGCCACACTGTGCAGTCTTGATTCCTCCCCAGAGCATAGTCATCCATCCCGTCGAATAAGGCAGTGGGGAACAGTAAGCAGTCTCATAACCAGAGTTTGTGTCCTAACACCTGCATAAAAATGTAAAATTAAGCTTGTCTGCCTCTCTCACTTTCTAGTCAGTATATTTTGCTTACGGAACATTAACATTCTTTCCGATTCATCTGCTCAGATTGGCAAAAATCTTCTTAAATGTTTTGTCCATGCACTCACAGACTGCACAGATTTCAGCTGTGACTGGCTCATCGCTTTCAATATTTAAAGATGGCTTCATTTTTAGAAGAAAACAAGTATGAAAGACTGCTCTAGAAGCTACAGTACAAGAGATAAAAGCAATGGGAACTTTTGTATGTGGGAATTATCCAGCTAGCTAAAATTTTTTTGTAACAGTTGCATGCTTGCTTACAGACTAAATTACATATTAGAATCAAAGATAATACACAAAAACTACATTAAAATAGTTAAAACTGCAGCTTGGCTATCCTACTTACAAACAGAACCAAATACATGAGAAGTTACAGAATATAATATTCTCCAACCACTCACCTCTGACCACTACACCTGGTTTATTGTCACACAGAGTATACAGTGTGAAAAGACCATTTTGATACAACAATCCGAGAAGTTATCCATGGACAATGGAAGAATGTAGTAGAGATCAAAATAGTATTTGGTCTCAGGACTGGTAGAAATTGCCATTAATAACCAGAAATGTACAGCATAAAATATGCAAAAAAAAGAAAAATAAATCCAACAAACAAATCCTAAACTTAAAAACAAACTTAATTACCTAATCAACATTTAGAGAAGAAAAATATTCAGTAAAGTATAAGACTGGTCAGTGCTCAAGGCAAAGGAACAGAAAGAAGATGAGTGATTTGATGCACTATGGAAACAGAAGCGCTTCTTACATGTTTCTGCAACTATTTTTCCTAGGGCAGCATGAAAAATATATTTTGGATTCTTTACTTACAAGCTATGGAGATCTTATTTGTTATTCTGTCCATTTGAATAACAATAAACCTTAGGAAGAAAAGCTTCTTTTCAGTTTGATGTTGTTAAATTTCAATGTGCAGTACAGGCTAAATAAATTTGTGTGCATCAGGTACAAAAACTTTCAAAGCACCCACAACTCTGTATAATGGCAGAGCTGAAAATCAGAAAACAAAGGACTTCATTAGGGCATTTTGTGAAAACTTTGAAAAAGTTAATTTGTTTCTTTGACAACTTAAGAGTTTGATTCCATTTGAAGAGGTCTTAATATTAGTAAACGGTTATAGCATTAAAAAAAAAAAGGTGAAATAGTGAAAAACCTGGCAAAGGGGATGGTATAAATCAAAACCATACTTTCATAAAAGCACCAATCCTAAATCCCACAGTCCTTACTTGACACAACAGACTAGAAACTTTTAATTCCTTGCCTAAATCAAGGTTACAAAGAGGAATGAAATGTTGCCTGATCCAGGCTGAAAGCCACATTCCAAAGAAGCTACTTCAAGACACACAACTAAGTATAGACAAAAGAAAAGGATGATAGCACTGAACTCTAAAATATGGAACAGGAGAAATGAGAGAAGCTCTCATAATCCTAACACTAAGCCCTATGAAATGAGCATCCAGAGCTAAAGTTACATTAGGAAGAAATCCAAGCACATAAAGATACAGAAATGCAATTCAGGTAGCACAATATACACACAGCTCATATAAATCCTTGCACAAGTCCCTCAGTAAGAGATTAAAGAAATTGTGCAGTCATGGAATCAGAACCAAAATACTTCAGCCACTTAAAAGTAAGAGTAACTTGTTTCCTTTATGATAAAATACACTGCAACTTGTGTTAAATAACCTACCACATTGAAGGAAATATTTATATTATTTAATTACCAGAGAAAACAGAAGAAGCTAGAAGGACCTAAAGGAAACTGATGGAATGGGCAATAAAATGGGTAGACTAAAGGAGTAGTGACAAATCAAAACAACAAACACTGCATGGATAATACAAATCATCTGGAATCGTACTGGAATATAAGCAACAAACTAAAGAATTCAGAATTGCTTTAGAGGCTCCCATAAAACATTTAGCTCTTCAGCAATCAGAGAGGTCATAAAAAACAAACTTAGCCCGAATAAAACCTGGAGTAACAAAACACCATGAAAGCTATTAAATGATCACTACAGAAGTCAATCGGATGTTATAACAGAACACAGTGCTCAAATCAAGACATGTTATCTTGAAACAGTAATGCAGTGCTGGAAAATGGAAAGAGAATCAGCAATTCCAGCAGCACCACCAAAGTGCAACTTCATTTTCAGCAAGGTGAAACTTTGTATGTCGACAGTTTAACAGAAAAGGACTGCTCCTCTTGAAGGGAAACATAGCAGAAGTGCACACTAAGTATGGCACAGCATCTAGAACAAAGAGAGGACTGTTTCTTCCTCTTTCCTCTCAAACTGAAAAAAAGGAAATGTGAAGAACTGAAACATGACTATTTCAGAACTGGGAAAGGAAGGCATTTCACTCCTGGCTAACTAAGCAACCTGTGCACTTCTTTCAAAGAAGCAAGTGGGAACTAGGCCAAACAAGAAATAAGATTTTTTGAAAATATATATTTATAAATATACCAAGATAGTAATCATTATAATATTCTCTAAAAACAGAAGACAAGATTTATAAACCCATAGAGTTAGAGCTTCTAGATGAGGGCCACTGAAGTGGCAGACTTTGTTCTAGGTCTGTGCCACAGCTACCTTTTGCCCACATCTTTCCACAGACTGGAAGAGCATTCCTAAAAGAAAGCTGATACTCCTCATAATTCTCCAGAAGGTAGATGCAAAGCACCATGATGGACTCCAAATGTAAAAGCACAATGTGACACTCATACCAGTGAATTAGAGTTCACTGGTTGTTTCCTTCTGTTAGGTCTTGGTAAAAAGGAAGAGTAAACCTACCTGAATGCTAAACAAGTAACAATCACAAAAAGATGCATTCAAAGCTCAAGCAAGTGTTGGAAGAGGCCCTTCAGACCTCTTGCTTCAGGATGTATGTCAAGAGCTTATACAAAATAAGGCAAAAGTTTTGTGCAGGGCACGGATACCCCAACTGCTCTGGATTTCTTGCTCTTTTCTCTAAGGCAGCAGACCCCAGTGCTGCTGTCAGAAAGAACAATGACCCATATATATGGGTAGCCCAAACCATTCTAGCAGCACCTGCCCTCCCTTACCATGAAAACACTTCTCCTTTTTTACAGGTGTTCATTACACTGTTTCTTAAAGGTGGAAGCTAAATCTTGTGCAAATTATCTGATTTCAGCATACACCATGTAAGAATTAGATCAATTAAAAGAAAGGAGGAGGAGGTTGGCACCTCCCAAAATGAAGTGCTATTGTCTATCGAGAAGGCCTTCAATATCCTACGAGTACCTGAAAGGAAATAACCACAACCCAGAAGGAAACAGTTCAGGATTTGAGACAGTCAAGCTGCAGAAGTGCCACAAAAAAGTCAAAATAAACTCAAACTAAAATAATTTCTTCTCTTCCTGCTAATTTTAAAACACATGAGTTGTACCTAGAATCCATTTTCCATTCTTTAAAGTTCAGTAAACTTATTGTAGTGAAACACCAAATTTTTCCCCTCCTTGCAGGCAAATTATCCATACATGGCAGTTCACTTAAAAAAGTTTGTGCAAATATATGTCAATAAATGAACTATGCACCCTACTTAAATTAAAAAGTTGACATGACAAATAGATGAAAACATGAATCCTCAGTAACACCTCTGGTAACCTTAGCCCAGCTGTACTTCCACTCGTCAAGCTGTCCTTCACATCCTAAAAACACAAGTGAGAAATGCTCAGTAGGACCTGACACACTTTGTTTGTAAAAGATATCATTTCCCTAGAAAGAAGGAAGATCAGAGTCTTAACTTTGAAAATTGATTCTATTAACAAATAAGACATTATTTCTTACACAAGAAATCTTCCTTTTATCTGGAGATGCAGCAGTTTCCAGACTTTTTTCATTTTGATCTGTTTCAAGGGAGTAATCCTTGAGACCAACAAAAACCAATCTCACAAAACAGTGGCATGGAGCAGTCAAAAATATATTATCCAACAAAAATTACTTCAGGTCCTGCTAACAGCTTTGGAAACTGCTCAAGTACAAAGACTGGCCTTTCACATAGAGAAAGCATTTCTGAATAGCAGATAATATGGGGAAGACATAGCAAAAAAGCATCACTGTGTGGGAAAAAAAAAAAACAAACCAGAAAAAATAATACACATAAATCATTCACAATATTATTGGCTCTTCATGCACTACACAAGAAAGATATAAAAGGATGTTAATGTTTAAAGAGGCAACAATCAGTGTGAGAGAATAATGAAGACTAGTATGACTTGTAAAAGCTCCCAAAGGCCCTGTTCTGGATGGGAGTCCCACAGTGCTATGTACAGCAACACAGACGAGTCCCCACCTCAGAAACCACACACTCCAAAGGCAATTAAGCTAAAATAAAATTAACTAGGATATTCATCTGATGTGTTTAACAGCTCTGGTTCTTATATGTTCTTATATGTTTTTGGACTCTGTGCCACCACTTCAGCCTAGAGGAAAAGAGGATTACAATCCTTTTTCTGGCAACCTGATTCAGGAACAGTAAGGGATGCTAAGGAAAAAGAAACAAAATATTCACCCTCTCAATCATGAAGTGGTTAGCTCACACAAATGCTGCTTATCCTGCAGAAGGGGAAAAACAGACTGCTTTCTAAGAAGGAGATTCCTCAATTATGTAACTTTTGTTCTTTAAGAAGCTGGTACTGGGTATTTAGTTTCTATAAAATGCACTTCAATCTACAAAGAAATTTTCAAAGTCCATTTCCATCAAAATATTAGCCCTTCCTTTGCATTATGTATTCTTTACAAACTACATATTTTTAAGAGGATGTTGCAGGAAAATGGCTGGAAGTCATCCCAGAAACTACTGCATTATATATCCTTTCTGTAATTCAGGTGAAAAAGATAGTATACATTATTCTAGACTGGAAGACAGAAAAGAACAAGTCATTGTGGATTCAGCATCTGCTGCCGGAACAGCAGAAATTATTTTTATGCAGCAAGAATGTCCCTTTTAAAACATATACACAATTCTTCGTAAAATTTAAAAGATTTAATCAATTACCTACAAGTTTTCTGTTCACTTTTGCTGTGTTGGAGGTCAAAGGGAGACTATAATCACAGTTCATTCACAAAGCAATTAACACAGATGCATGAACTTATGCAAATATTTGGTCAAAAAGTTTTAAGAGGAACCTTGTTCTTCAACAATCAATACAGCAGCAATGTGGAAAAGTCTATTATGGTTATATGGTCTATTATACTTCCTAAGAGGAAAGACTAAGAGAATTGGAACTGTTTAGCCTGGAGAAGAGGTGGCTTTGGAGTGACCTAATTGTGGCCTTCCTGTATCTGAAGGGAGCCTACAAGAAAGACAGAGAGAGACTTTTTACAAGAGCATGTAGTGATAGGACAAGGGAGAATGGATTCAAACTGAGAGTAGGTTTAGATTAGATGTTAGGAAGAAATTCTTTACTGTGAGGATGGTGAGGCATTGGAATAGGTTGCTCAGAGAGGTTGTGAATGCCCTATCCCTGGAAGTGTTCGAGGCCAGGCTGGATGGAGCTCTGAGCAACCTGATTTAGTGAGAGGTGTCCCTGTCCATAGCAGGGGGGCTGGAACTAGATGATCTTTAACATCCCTTCCAACCCAGGACATTCTGTGATAGACACAGATAGAAAAAGGAACCCAAAAATAACATAATGAAAACAACCTTGACACTTATGCTGCTTAAAGATGCAAATACAGTAACATATTACAGACTGCTTTCAGGATCACTTCACTTCTAAAAGCTCTAAATATGAGCATTTCTAAAATCCCACTATTCAATATTAAATACTGAAAATTAAGTTAATATATCCTACTCATCCTTAATCCAGTAATACCTTTAAGTTCTGATGCACCTAATTGCAAAGTACTGCTGTAGCTAAAGATTATCCCCAGCCAGATAGATCCTAAGAAATCCCTTAAGACCCCTTTTTTCCAGAGGGATGAAGCAAGATCGGAAGGTTATAACATATGGAAAATGCATGAGAAATCGCAGCCTAACAGAGATACTAGAAAGGAGGGCAGCACCCAGAAAAATACAGCTCTTAATGGCTAGTTTCTATTTAAATGGCATCCAGTGTCAGCTTTCAGTTACCATGCATCATACAGCAGCTACAGCCAGAGCCAAACCCTGTTTGCACAGCTTGGAATTCAGGTGCACAGCACAGAGCCCAGTGTAGCCAAGAGCCACCTTGAGGACAAAGCTGATAAAACCAAATGCTGATTTTCTTGCTGGGAAGAATAAGCATGTACAAAAATGACATCTTTTTATGAACAACTAAACACTTATATAGCAACAGAAGTGGCTCTGTGCATGTGTGTCTACATGCCCAACCTGGTAATACACACTGGTTGCAGAAGCCTGTGGTCCCTGGATACTCTTGTGCGAGGCATTAGGGGCGGGGACAGGGACAGGGACACAGGGCTCTTGCTGCACTTGGCAGGATGTTCTCAGAGACTGCTTCTAATCTACCTCCACTTGTTTGCTAAGACACATTGCCCTCTCCACTGCCTAAAGCACAAGCTGGTCTAGTGCCCAGAGAACTCAGTGGAGCAGACATGAAATCACCACCACAGACCTTCCTAATCTTCTGCTACTCTCTGAAGTTGCATAGCCTGAAGAGCGGCTTGAAGCCTGGAACCCCCAAACTGCAGGTATGTCAAGTTGCCCACAACTAAATGTCATATATCCATTAATACCTTTGAGGTACGTTGAATCCCTGGTGCCCTCTCTATCTTCAGCATCTGTACAACTGTACCCATTAACAGTCAAAAGTCAGATTAACCTGTTTAGCACAGCTAATACTAGTGTTAACACTGTAGGAACGTGTTTAAACTTGACACTGAGTAATTAAAGTAAATCACATGTATTTAAAGTACACTGTTCCAAAGGCACTCAAATCACTGCAGCGCTGTAGATAATTATGTATAGCAGTCAGTGCACCGAAAAAAGAAGATGAGGAAATGTTCCTGACAAAGTGAAGGGAGCTGGTGTGCTCTGAACACAATCTGAAGAAAGAATACGGGTGTTGCATAGCATATAACCTATAAATTAAGCTGTCAATAAAAAGAGAGAGAGAGACTAGGGAAAATAAAGGCAAAAGAAAAACAACTATTTCTTCAAATGAACCTCAGTTGCTGAATCCCTCTCTATAAATCTAATTGTATATATTTTAAAATCCAATATCACTTTGTTCTAAACATTATTTCCTAGATGTCAAAATCAGCACAGAGGACCATGTATTTCTCGAAATAAATTTGACAGGCTACTATATTATACTTTTCATGCTTACTGGTATACTACAACAGTTAATTTATAAAAAAATCAAAGCTCTGTAAAAACAAAGTTATATCTCTAGGATATTTTCATGAAACATTGTTTTGCAGCTAATAGTCTCTAAAAAGGAAAAAAATTGATGGATGAGAAAGGGTTCTACCCAAAATGACTAATGAAGAAGAGGAAGGAAAGGGTAGCATGTCAATCTGCAGCAAAATATAATGTAACTATTGATCTCTGCAATCAGTAGCAGGTTGTCTTTCAGATCACAGGTACTTTTATAGTTACACAAACGTCCTTGCTTGCTCAACAGTGAAGGTCTTAAAACAACTGACCTGATTTTTGGGTTTTTTAAAGGGTTAGGGGCTCCTATTCAATCTGTTTATTGGGTATCAATTAAAAAGAAAAAAACCCCAGAGAAACACAGTAAATAATGAATGATGTTATAATAGAAAATTACAGCATTAGCATAAGTAGAATAAGCAGACCTATAGCAGCACAGCAGATTAATGACAGTTACATCAACACGAAACCTGGTAAAAGACAGTTTTTAAATGCTCTTACACAACAGAAAACCTGAAAAGGCAGAAGGCTCTTAGGAAGCTGAACTTATACACAGAAAATGAACTACGGGTAACGCTGCTGAGAGATGTATGCATCTTACCCGTGAGTACAGCTTTTGCTGAAGGGTCTGCCAGATCCAGCGCAGATTTCCCATCGGTGTTCCGAATGTTTGGATCAGCTCCGTGCTGCAGCAGCACTGTGCAGGGAAAGCAGAAACAGTATCTTACCTCAGGTATACACAGGTTATTTACTGTTAAGTGTCTCCTCGGCATGATGTAGGCATAAACACACATTGCACAGTTTTCTTTATTTTTCCTTCTGTTTTTTTTTTCTCTCTCTCTTTTTTTCCTCTTTTTTTTTTTTTTTTTTAAGCACTGCAGCAAAGGATCTTCTCTGGACTAAGGCTAAGTTGGCAAGTTGAGATATAGTAAGACCACATGACTTCGCATGGTAAACATAAACCCTGAATCTCTTGCAATACTCGGGTTTGGGTTCCTCCTCACAGCTATAGCTGGTATGCTGTGCAGTCACTGACTCACACTGGGAAGTCTGCTGAGGAACCTGCTTCTGCCTTTACTACCACTACTGCTGCTTGTTACCACTCCTGCTCCTTTTCCTGCTGAATATCTCAAGTCACTCCGCCTCTGTAAATCAGTAATACCCCAGTCTTCCAGTGGCTCATCACTTGCACAGAAAATCTTAACCATGGCACACTGGCTCACCTTCAAAAACTGTAACAAATAAGGTAAGATGTGTAACCTAGTACCCTGCAGACTGGATATTCAGGGGCTATTATTCTCACTGGTGTTTCTTGTCCCTACTAAGCCTATAAACACATAAAAGTTCAAGTACATAAAAATACTTAGAATGCAATACGCAGCCATATGGATAGGAAGGCACTGATACAGTAAATTATCATCAACTAGAAAATCTCATTTTAAAAAAACCAGTATTTCACCTGTAAACTCTTTTGATCAGAAACAATATAAAGAAATTCAGATCACCATCTCAATATCAATGCATTTCCTACAGAACCGGAAAACAAAGCCCATGGCAACATTAGAGGGCTGACAAAAAGGGCGCGAATGTCATGCAAAATAAGCACAACATATTACAAATTCAGAGCAACAGCTACGCACTAATTTTGCACCAGTGTGAAAAACAGGACAATACACAGAGACTCAAGGTGAAGGAGACAAGTAATAAAAACCAGCAGATATTTATGGTTACTCTTATAAATACATCTGTTGAGATATAGAGGGACTGAAGAAGTCAAGACAAAGAAATACTTGCAAACACTTTTTGTAACTAAGGGTGCAAAAACACTTCATAGACAGGATTCTGCAGGAAAAAAACATAACCAATTCAGAACAAAGTAATTACTGATATTATATTATATATATATGTATATGTATTTCACTTTAATCAGCAAAACACTTGTCAGAAATATACTTTTTTCTAAATTAAAAATTTAACTGGTAGTATTGTTTTTATTCAAACCTCTTTTCTTATACATTTCTGACTGTAAATTCTTTTAAGATTGCCAAATTTCATATATTTTAGCTTACAGGATGCAATGCTACATGCTTGCCCCTAAGCTGAATTTTTGGAGAAGTTTGGTGTTTCAGTGAAGTAAATTGACTTATTTTATGCTTTGTCTGATGTTTTTGAAAGAAGACTCAAGTAGGAAGATTGGGCTTTGCTGGTTTTTTGTTTGGTGGTGGGTTTTTTCCCCCCACGTCAAGACAAAAACATCAAAATGGGGAAAAAAACAGCTAGCACGTGCTTACAGAATCTTGTTAGGCTCTGGCACCTACGTTTCTGAAGATACCATCTGTGCCATACATGCTACCACCCCCTTCGAGATCTTACTCACAGACAGGTTTGAGACTGAGCCAGCCTCTCAAGCCAGTCAGGCACACTCCAGCAGGAAGAGGCAAACAGGACAGTAGAAAGTACAGGAACTAAGTATGGAGAGACAGACTCAGTATATTCTGTCTCTATTCTCTTGGACCCTACTAGTGAATTTATATACTTGGGGAGAGGGAAGCCCAAGAGGCATCAGGGTAAGAGAGGACCCTAAAAGAGGGTACCAGCAACTAAGTGTCTATCAAGAGAAAGCAGCTAGTACAAAATGATGAAATAGCACAGCACTGGATGAGAAAGCAAAGAAGGATTCACACGCCAAAAGGCCTGGGACAAAGAGCTGGGGGAGAAAACTGAAAAAGAAGATGTGGCAGGGGAAAAGATAATAGCTCACATAAAGAGTCCATGAAGAAAGACCAGAAGAGAGGAATGACTGGGATCTAACCACGGTTTGGAGGTTTAGGCTAGCATGTGAAGTCAAGTTGAGGTAGGCTAGGGCAAGAAAGGTGACTTTGAAAAACAAGAGGTAACGAGCATATAAATCTCAAAGGGATCTGCAACTGCCTGAGCCCAGTGTTAAAACTGAAGTACATGTTTTCAAGTCTCTTCATTCTTCAGTCCTGAGCAAACAAACCAAGAGCACTTCCCTGCTACGACACCACAGTACTGCTTTCAGCTCCTCTCCTGGCTAAAATGACAAAGGATTATGCAATCTATGTAACCTGTTCATACATGCTAATGAACCATGAAGGGTTTGGGCATGGCTTACAACATACAATTTCTGTGTCCGGTTTTTAGTTTTTTAAAACCCTAGATGAATACATTAAAAATTTACTAAAAAGACTTAAGCTGGTTGCCTGCAAACACCTTGAATTACTGACAGCCTGTGGAACATACACTTAAAGTGGTCAAACTAAGTTCAGGAAAAGAACCTATCAGAAGTCAATTGCTGTAACTATGAGACTTATCCTTCTTGTCTCTGCAATCACTCATCCCACTTGACATAACGCTTCCAGCCTCTCCAACAGCCAAGGGTATGGTCCTACAGATTCAGCCCTAGAAACCCTGTGAAATGAAGGCAATGGCATCTTGAGAGAAGAAACCAATCATATAAATAAAGACCGTATTAGAATGCATATGAATAAAGGAAGAAAACTCGGGTCACAAAAGCAATCTTACTCTTGCATTTCCTCTACTGACTATTTGATTCTAACCTTTCCATACTTTTTAAGTACATAATCTCACACAAGAGTATCCCAGTGAGCAATGTTGTCATCAACAAGAATTAATGAGAGAAATCTGCCATTTGATGTTTAGCCTATCGGTGTAACACAGCTGTACTTCTATACCTGGCAAACCACAGGTAGCTTCTAATTGAATGTTCTCCTGCATGTTCAAAACCTTTAACACTTTAGCCCAACACAAAGTCTCCCCTAACCACAGGGTATTTGAGATCTAGACACAGTGTGTCTCTCTAAATTTCCTTTTCAGTACACTAGGGATGTGTAAAAATGTCAATGTGTGGAAAAAAACATTCCTTCTATAAAGAAACACAGCAGAACAAGCCATTCTAACTAATTGTAACTATTTTGGATTTCAAACACTGCACACTGGTTTTAGAGGACGGTTTCTGAGTGGCCTGAAAAGAGAATGTGCAAATAGCTTATGTTAAGAAACTGCTGTTAACAGGCAAGTGTAAGGATGCTGTGCACAAAAATTAACTCCTGGAACTTTGTTAATTACCATATTTGGATATGCTGTTTTATTTCCTCCTGACAATGGGGACATTGGGGTGTATTTTTCTGTACTGCAGGCAGCATCCTTAATGATCTAGCAATACCATTACCTGGCTATCCCTGCCTATTCTACAGACCACTTTGTACAAAGAGTATAAAGAAGCTCTTCTTTTTACTGTATCTTCATACTGCATATGGACATCAAAGTCCTGTAAGTTTAACTATAGTACAAACATGGACTGGTTCAGAGCTGTATTTTTATCCTCAGTGCAACTGCTAAAATACTTCAGTTTCTGATCTTCACATACCATCTGAAATGCCTTATTTAATTACACTGCTATTATACCAGATCAGTGCTAGAGACAAGAAAGGCCATATTCTTCCCACATTAACAAAAAAAAAAAAGTTACTGTATTGCACAGAGTATATAATACAACCACTAATCATTTCAGATTACTGCCAACTCACTACAGCAGGATGAAAACTAAAATTGGCTCACAGCCTCCTGGCATAGGTATTTTGAACTGTGAAGTTAACCAACACAACCTCACTTGGCTGTCAAATTATAAACCCACCAAGAACAAACATTTCTACTTTTAGCAGTTTCAACCTTCACATTTTCAGCAACAAGGTATAGCAAAGACTTCTCTGGCAGCTATACATCAACAAGTAAGTTTTTAAAATCTAAAACAACAGAAAAAAGTTTTTGTACACAGAAAACATCACTCAAGTATTTAGTCCCTCCTCCTTCATACTGCCTCAGTTAAAAGTCTACCAGAGGAAAACACTTTTGATTGAAAAACATAAATAGAAAGGGAAAAAAATAAATTTGTTTCAATATTAGGTACAAAGATCAAAATAGTTCAGTTATGACTTCTCTAGGCCCAACATCCACAGCTCCCTGACTATCCTTACAGGAATGCTGATGGAAAAGTTCACATTTGGTTTTGAATCAGAAGCATGCAAATACGAAAAAAAGGGCACATCCAAACTTTTGACTGCTGAGTGAAAAATGCAGGAACAACAGGCAAACCTTCCAGAAGCATCTGTACTTAAAGCTGCCTTCTGCTTTTAATTACATTTCCAGTGTTCCTCACAGCTCTACCACTGCCTCTTCTCTGTCTTGTTCTTTTATCACTGTGTCCCATTGCCTTGTGCTTGTGGTCCCTTCTAGCTATCCCAGCTTTAGTATATATTCTTTCTTCCCCCTTTTAAACTCCAGCTTCTGGAGAAGAGCTTCAAAGATCCTTTTCAAACCATTTTACTGTAGCTTTATCTACTTACTCCCAAAGAATCAAGGTACAGAGAAAGCAGCCTAAGAATAAGGCCTGCTTTTGACCTACAACATAGGTACTATCTTCCATCTCCCTAAAGGACACCTTTGGGGCAGGTCAGTCTCTCACTAACCTTAGGTCCCAGGAACACACACACCTCTCAGTCCCTTGTAGGACATGTTTCCAACTTGATGAGAAATATGATGTGCTCATTCACCTCCACATTCCAAAAACATCTAAACAACACACTGGAATCCAAAGCATTAATTTTTTTCAGTCAATGCTAAATGCATCTTCTCCCCTAGCTACCTCTAAATGTAAATCAAACCACTGAGGTTTTGAAGCTTTTCTCCTGTTACAAGAGCAAGTTTTCTGCCTAGATAGTATACTTCCTTAACTGAGAGTCCATAATTCCATTTTGGCAAGTTAACCAGATACATAAGCCTTTTTGCTAAATGGCCCTATATAACAAAAGTTGTAGCACCCAACTCTTAGCTTTATAAAATTGAATAGATGAGATACAGTTAATAACATTAACCACAACTGTATCACTGACTAACTTCTGCCTCTGTAAGCAAACCCAGACTTGGCCTTGTGATTAAGAAAAAGGCTATATTCATCAGCCTTCGGAATTACAAGGTGAAAACATGAGAGGCAGCATCACTACAGAGGCTGCAAAGAGCTCTAAAGGTTTAAGTATCACTACTAGACCTGATGACATGCATGGCCTCAAACACCACTGCCAGCTCAGTCAAGAGGAGTTGGGGAAAAAAAATAGAGAGAAGCAGGTCCTATGCTCTTGACTGTCCCTCTATAGTGAAAGCCATCAAAGCTGAATGAAGAGAGGATTGTGGAGAAGAGAGGCTAAGCACACCTAAGAATGTAGTTCACAATCAGAATAGGGTAGAGCCAATAACCAGACTTATCCAGGAGCACTGCAGATAGTTCATTGGTAAGAAGACATGACAGCCAGGTGGCAGATCAGGGACAGGATAGGAATGCATTGGCTAGGAGAATGACAAACATGAAGCAAAAATGAAAAATAAGGGCAGGGTGCAATTAAATCCCAAAGGGAATTTGGGGAGAAATACAGTAGAAATGCTCACGGGTACAGGCTGATCAGGTAAGGAAAAGTTGCAGAAAACTGAATCTCCAGCAACAAAGGTGTCTGCAGACAGTTAACTGATGAAGACTTCAAAGACCTGCATTACTGAGTTGCTCTATAGGGTTTTATTGCTCAGGTGACAAACTGGAGTGGACTTTTCCAGGTTGAGAGCTGCTTTTTCTGAGGCAAAGGCTAAGGATCTCACTAAGCAGAGAATGCCCCGGGACAAAGGGGACATGCAAAACAGTGCTTCGCTAGAAGGGAAGTAAGGAGACTCCAACCACCTAGCTTCAGGGGAATAAGGAGCACCTCTAGTACGATGAGAACAGACAACTCTTCAAGCAAAAAGCAGAAGAACATGCAGCCTTTATCCCACCTTTACAATAGTTAAGGGGGGGAAAAAAGGACTGCAAAGAACTGTAAAGCTGCTCCCCTGCAAAACAGTACTTTCACAGGCTATAGTTTCACAGAATCACAGAATGGGTCAGGTTCAAGGGGACCACAGTGGGTCATCAGGTCCAACCTCTCTACTCCAGCAGGGTTCCCTAGAGCACTTTACTTAGGATTGTGTCCAGATGGCTTTGAGCATCTTCAGAGAAAGAGACTCCACAACCTCTCTGGGCAATCTGTTTCACCCAGACCACACCGGCAGAATCACCACGCCCACCCCCTGTGCTTTGGGCGGCTGCAAATGTTTGGTCAGGCAACAAGGTAAATTAGAAAAGTGATCACTTGCCCAATCCACTTCCTCATGCAATGACATGGCATACTCTGGGTGGCACAAGAAACTATGGTACAGGGACACGTGCTGGTGACAGGAGTTGAAAAGGATCATTTTGTGTTTCTAATTAAGAGTATATCTAGCATTACCAGCCAAAGCCCTGGTGGGTTAGTGTCAGCTGCGAGCACTTCCCATCATTTTGCCTTCTCTACTTCCCTCGTTCAGGGCATCCCAGTTTCCCAGACAAGGGTTTGTTCCCAATGGACCAGCATGTTGGTTTTGTTCTTTGTTGGGGCCAGACAAAGCAAGAGACAAATACCTCGACTGTAGTAGTACGAAGCAAAAGCTTACAAAAGCAAGGCTAGGCTCCACTATGCTGAAACAAAACATTTTTAAGAGAATTAGAATGGTGTTGTCCAATAGCTGAGACAGAAATAAGAGTTCTGACAGCAGGAGAAAGCAGCAGACAAGTAGAGGGGAAAAACTGACAGAGTTTTGAGCAACAGTAAAAAGTCAGGGACTGCTGATATATTAGGAACCAAGGGGGAAACACCTGTGAAATGCCTCAAAGGAATTAGTGCATGGTCCTCCAAGAAGGTGACAAGGTCACTGACACAGCTCTACCAATGAACACAGCACGGGTATCAAACGTGAGGAGCTGGAAGCCACTTTGCATCTGGAAAAAGCTATGATCTAATTGCTATCACCGATATATCGTGGGAAGGATGACACAACTGGAGCACTGCAATCAACAGCTAAAAACTGTTCAAGAGGCACAGGCAAGGAAGGAAAAGCAGGTGGTTACCCTCCGTGTAAAAATAAAATAAAATACAAAAAAACAGATTGGCTCTAGAGAGCCGCCTTGGAAAAACAGGAATGAACAAGTTGAGAGCTTATGGGCAAAAATTAGGGGCCAAGCCAACAAAGGAAAGCTCATGGTTGGTATTTACTACCGGCTACCTGATCAAGGGGAGCTTATTGATAAAAGAGTTCTTACTTCAGCTACAGGAGGTGTCATGCTTGCAGGCTCTGATCCTGCTGGGGGACCTCAATCACCCTGACATCTGCTGGAAAAGTGGCACAGTAAGCTATAAGCAGTCTAGGAGACTCTTGTAGTGTGCTCAGGATAATTTCTTAATCCAGGTGACAGACAGTGCAATTAGAGGGGAGGCATTATTAGACCTGTTGCCTACCAATACAGATGAACTATTTAGGGATGTCAAGATTGGTGGTGGACTGAGCTGCAGTGGTCAGGCCCTGGTGGCATGAGGGGTATGGACCAGGTGAAGAATAGAGTAAGGACTCCAAATTTCAAGAGGGCACTCTCAGTTGTTTAATGAATTAATGGATGGGACCCCCTGGGGAAGTGCCCTGAGAGACAAGGGAGCTCAACAAAGCTGGAAGCCCCTTAAGGACATTTTTCTTAGAGATCAGGAGGTCTCAATTCCCCAGGTAAGAACTCAAGCAAGAAAAGCAGGAGATGCTGAGGACCTCCTGATCAAACTACAGTATGAGAAGGAAATGCATAGGCACAGGAACCAGGGACATATAGGCTGAGATTAGAGGGATGCTGCCGGGGTGTGTACAAATGGGATCAGGAAAACTAAGGCACAGTTAGAGCTGAATTTGGCACGGGATGAAAATAATAAGGGCTTCTACAGGAACACTGGCTAGAAAAAGGAAGATTAAAGTAAACATACCTCCCTTGATAAGTAAGACATAAGAACTAGTAACAACTGATATGGAACAGCTGGTAGGTACTCAACAGTTTTTTTACCTCGGTTTTGAACAGTAATCCCTCTTCCCACATCTCTCAATTCCCTGAACCTCAAGGCAGGGACTGCAGAATGAAATTATGTCCATTATAAGGGAAACTAAAGGTTGAAGGTTCAAGACCATTAAACCTTCTGAGATACCTGAACATGAATCAGTCCATGGGACCCAGTGAGATGTATCCCAGGGTCCTGAGGGAATTGGTTGATGTTGAGCCATGCTCAATAAAACTGAGAAGTCATGGCAGTCAGGCAAAACCCCAGTGACTGGAAAAAGGAAAATGTCACATCCATTTTTAAAAAAGGTAAAAAGGAGGACCTTGGGAACTACCAACCAAGCAGCCTCACCTCCACGCCCAGTTAAATCATGGAACAGATCCTCCCAGAAGACACATGGAATATAGGGAGTTGCTTAGAGACAGAAAGAGCAAATCATGCCTGACTAATTTGGTAGCCTGCTTTGATGGAGTGACTGCATCAGTTGGCAAAGGAAAAGCTACAAAAGAGCTTTTATCAGCATCTGCCTGAACTTCTGATAGGCTGGAACAGGTTGTCCAGAGAAGCTGTAGATATCCATCACTAGAAGTGTTCAAGGTCAGGTTACCCAGGGCTTTGAGCAACCTGATCTAGGTAACATTATCCCTACCTGTGGCGGGGAGGTGAACTACATGATCTTTAAAGGTCCCTTCCAACTCAAACCGTGCTACGATTGTAATCTTGCAGGCCAGTTCTTGGAGATACAGAGTTTTAAAATTTATACAAATACATGGTTTAAATGGTTATTTCCAAGTAGAAGAAAGCTACCTCTAGTAAAAAAAGGGGTACTTTGGCCAAATGTGGCATAATCTAGATAAAAACATAGGAACTGCTTGCACACTTCCGTTACCTTGTCATTAGATAAACAATAGCAGCAGCTGCTGGGGGCATCAATATACACACAGACAGCTTGGAATATGGTTCTCCTAGCAGAGGCATTTCTTGCTTTGTACCTGAAATGACCATTTGGTCCATCAGGGTCAAGGACAGCCATACCAAACATCTCCCTTTACAGAGATAGAACTGATCTTTGAAAGGCAGGTTCTCATGCATCCATGTGCTGCAGAAATGGCACCAGTTCCTACAGTAATAGGATGCAATACCAAATTGAGCAGAGGCCCAGTAAAAGATGAAATGGAGACAATGCTTAGAGGTCAGGTTCCTTCAGCTGAAGTGAGCAATTCACAGAAACAGGCTTCGAGGCAGCAATAGGAAAGCAAAGAAGCATCACGAACAAGGTCTCCCAGTACTAACTTTTTGCTTGTTTGTTTTGAGGGGAGAAGGATCTAGACAAAAAGAATATTACAAAGCATCACTTTAAAAGGACTTGATTCTATTTTCATGCAAACTCTGATTTTTCAAAAAGACTCTTTTGTCTCAGTCTTTTCGTTGTTTACTTTCAGACTTTGCTGAATGAAGTTTCAACCTCTTAGCAAGACGGCCTGACTCCCGGTCTATATATACATACTGTAACCTTACCTCTCAACATACTACAAAAGACTTCAATGCATTCTAGAATTCAATTGGCAGTAGATGTTCCAGAGATCAGATTTATCTAATTGAAGTAAAGTAGAGGGAAAGCATCTGAACCAAACAACCAAAACCACAAGTATGATTGCAACAGTAAGAGCTCTTTCAGCAGCGGAAGAAGATACCTTTTAAAAGGCTCCGTCCTCCCCCAGTGATTGCCTTCAACTCTGTCCCCATAAGTAGGTGCATCCTGAGTTACACAATCCTGAGCAACATGCTCTAGGAAACCCTGTTTGAGCAGGAAGGTCAGACTGGATCACCTCCAGCGGTCCCTTCCAACCTTACCCATTCTGTGATTTTAACTAAGAATAGTTTTCTATGCGTAGGAAGCACTACAGAATTGCTCCCTGGTACACCAGTTCTGCCTCCCTCTAATTAAATATGCATAGAAAGAAAGAACATGAAGAAAGTTCCAGAGCCTGTAGGCAGCACAGCAGGCTGATAATATCCTTCTGCCCTCAGAGAAAGAGCCAGAGTTGGTAGATTGCTCAGCCTACATGAACAGCAATTCAAATCCTTGATCTTGCCTGAACTTAATGAAGTAAATATTCCTGTTTCCTTTTTTGGATATAATACTTTTCAAGTTAAAATTTTTCATTTCAGCTAACAATGAGGACAAAAGTATATGCAGGTTATGCAGAATGAAGTCTTCTGGGGAACTTCTAGAAGTGTAACTGCAGTTGTTTTGTTTGTTGGGGTTTTTTTTGCATCACGCCAGAGACAGCAAGTGTTCATTCCAGAACACTTCCCCCAAGAACACTATCTGCACAAAAAGCTGTGTAATATAAAGGAAACTTCAGGAGTTCCACAATGAATCTGCAAAATGTAAGAACTCTAGAAGCTTCAGTCACCAAAAAAACCAACAACCAAACAGAAAACTTTCTTTGCGCTAACAGGAAATGAAAGACAGTACACTAAGCATTTATTTAATCCCATTTATTTGCAGTCATGAACCATGAACATGTACTCCTTTTTCATGGAATCACACTGAATCATGGAATGGTTAAGGTCAAAGGGACCTCTGTAGATCATCTGGAACAACTTCCCTGCTGCAGCTGGGCCACCTATAGCCAGTTGTCCAGGACTCTGTCCAGATGGCTTTTCAATATCTCCAAGGCAGGAAACTCTACAACCTCTCTGTGCAACCTGTGATTAGTTGCTGTGATGGTAAAGTGTTTCCTGGTGTTCGGAAGGATCCTCCCAAGTTTCATTTTGTGGCAATTTCACACAGGGTCTTAAGAATCACACCTAAGTGTGTTCAAGAAGTCATCTGGAACTCACTTGTTGTTAGCATGCAAAATCGAACAGAAGACCCTTTAATCAAAGAAGCTTCCAAAAAAACCTAACAAAAAACATTTAGCCTATTTGTAGATGGAATGGGTTGAGGACTCACTATGCGACAACTAAATCACAATCCTTTTCCTTGCAAGCAACAATTCTGAAACTACTTAAGTTTCTAAGCATTTGGTTTAATATACTATTTATTGAACAGCTAGAAATCTTTATTGCTGCCCTACTGTCTGAGCAATTTATGTTTTCATCTGTATGCCTAAACGAAAGCTGCTTTAAGGACAAGTCTTCATTGCTTGGTCCCAATTTCACTTTTCTCTGAACAAATTCACCTTTCTACTTCAAGTTTTATTCAAATAAATGTCAGCTATAATCCTGACATCCCATGTGACAGATTAGGAGCCCCGCTTTCAGAGTCCTTGAAAAGCACAAGCAGTCTGTGAGGCAAATCAGGTCAACATATAGCATCCTAAGAGGAAAAGAAATTGAGGAGAGTTAAGAGAAACCAAAGATGAATTCCCATCTCTGGCATATGTTAACCATTTCTTCCAGGTGAAGTTTGGGGGAAAAAAAGTCCTAGTGGAAGTCAAGTTACAGATTGCATGTGGAATTAGCTATGTGGCTATCAGAAGGCATTATTTGCCAGTGCACCAAAATCTAACCCTTGTGAAGCAACATCAACAGAGAAATCTTAAAAGTTTCTTAGAATCTGTCCTGGATCTACCGTTTTTCCAAAACACAAAAGGTATGTGCATAATCAAAAACTGTTTCTCTTTTTAGTACCTTAAGAAATATGGATTGAAGAGATTCAAGCCCTAGCAGCAGCTCTCAACCCGCCATTCAGTGAGGTGAGCACAAGACAGGGGAAAAAACCCAACCACCAAAGCCCAAAACAACTATCACATTCCACAAGTACAGCCTTTTCCAGAGGTGAATTCAGTGCCTACCAGCTTTCAACAGCACACAACTCACATATCGTGTCTTAGTCACACACCGTATGGAACACACAGAGTGACATTTTGATGTGATTAAGAGCTCAAACTCTTTAGATTAAAGAAATCCCAACATGACAAATAACTTTTGTGTATTTTGCATAAAACTTTAACCTTGCACTAATTTTGTAAGCTCATTATTAGTCCACAACATAGCTACCAAATATTTAAGAAACACAAGTAACACCTGAAATCTTAGGAATACCAAGCTGATCAGTTAAAAAAATTGTGGCTAAAGCTGAGTTAGCCGGAAGACAGAAGTATTCTCAAAAATTCTGTTTATGATATAAAATGAGGAAGCTAAGAATACACTAAGTTAAAGCACACATAGAAGTCTAGTAACAACTGACTAGCTAGCAGTACCATATATATCACTCTTGTAAACTTCCCCAGCAACTATCTTAGATCATATTATTATGTAAAAGTAACATGGCTGTAGATTTTTAAAGCCCAGAGCTATATCCATTTTTTTTCTCCAGTCCTAGAACTGCTCACCACCATGCCCTACTGACACAGAGCAGCACAAGTCTTCACGTATTTAGCACTAGGTCCTTGACAAGCAAATATTCTACACTGCAAAAATGTCAATCTGTCAGGTGAGATATCGGTAGTCTTGAAGGTCTCACGCTAGGGAATGGTGCATGTTACATCAGTCTGAGTGGGTTCTTTCCCTGGGTCACCTGTGTTCTGGGCCATTCTTGTATTAACCTCCCAAACAAGAAAATAAAAACAAATTGTTGCAGCCAGTTCCCTCATCAAGTAAGTTCTGTATCCAACACCATAGCTAGGTCAAGAGCATTGTGCTTAACCAAGGAACTGCTCAGTACTGCTTGCTTGGACAAGACATCAGCAAAACATGAAGACTACACACAGCAGCACAAATAGCACAATTCACATCAGACACTTAAGCCCCTCCTAGAAAGAAATACCTTCATCAAAGCAACATGGTGCATTTGTAGAGGCTGAAGTGAAGACCACCTGGAACAAGAGGCGAGTGCTCAGTATTTTCAGTAGGCTTCAAGCACTCATAGTTCATTTTGCACACTTGCTTTACATCGCAGAAAGACCACATCATTAAAGAGAAGACAGCTTCCTTTGTTCACTATATGAGAAAGATTTAATTGCCTACACATTTTTACAAACAAGACCTTTATATCCTGTAGCAATACTTTCATCAATATTTTCCATTAGTCTAAGAACACATCCACGAATTCTGCTGGAATTTGCCCCACTCATTTTTGCTTTAACATCTACACAAATATCTAGAGATTGTTTATAAACCACATATGAAGTGCATTAAGACCACATGGTTCCGCTGAGAAGCTAAAAGCAGATATTGCTACAGTAATCAGAAGCACAGTCCCATAAGATTAAGTATTTCTGCAAGATATTTAGAAAGCTGCTCTAAACTAGTATTGGACATCTGAAAGCAGTTTCTGTGTCTGCAAGAGGACTATCTGTTCTGTTCCTCTGTTCTGAATAATATGCAACTTCCTCTTCCCCTCCCTCTCAATTTGCTAATAGTTAACATCAGTACAGATTTCAGTACAGTACAGTTCAGTACAGTACATCATCAGATTTAACAAACACTTGTAAAGGAACATCGTAAAATAAATTACTCTTTTCTCGTCCTCCACAGATTCTCCTGTGCCAAGCAAGCAAACAAGGAAAAAGTAGTTTTCTTGATACTTTGAATTTTGAAAAAGAAATAGGACTGGGAAAAAGTCTAAAACCTATAGATAGGTTATTAACTGTCAATACAATTCAAACCTAACAGAAAGACAGACAGCTTTCAAATCATATAATGTTTTCATGAGGTTGAATTTCAGTTAAATTTTAGCAATACAAGTACCATAATACAAACCATAGCCTTAAGGACCATAAGCAATATAGTAACATGACAAGCTTTACAAGCCTTCAGCACCATTAGCTCCAGATACAAAGATAAGACATTTTATTGGCATAACCCTGCAAACAAGACTTCCTCAGCTGAAATAAGGCTTCTTTTCACCCCATTTGTACAAAGCATCATGCTGTTCTAAAAAGTTTACTGTTGATTTTATTTCTGAACAGGATTTAACCTGAGGATTAATACAGCTCAGTGATTGGTTTTCTTAGAAAAAAAAAAAAATTGTGGTAGGGTACTTCCACCTTACTTCAACGATCCACTCATTTCAAGGTTCCTTGCACTCCAAGACCTTTCTTTGTTGGGTACACATGGGTGACTGACACTGCTCAGACAGATTTCTTCAAAAGGCATCTCTCATAGCTACATGTGCACAGACACAAAACATCAGCACACAGTAACTCCTGTCGACTGCACTATACCAAAAGACCTGTCTGCACACAGATGTCACATACTGAAGAGGTATCCTTCACATACGGAAATTTATCCATTTCCCTCGTGTCCTTCTGCCAAAGTCCACCAGGGAGCACTGCAGTTGTATATGCTATGGTAGTGCGTCCCAAACCATTTTCTGTAGTCACTTTTGACAAAAGCCCTGTTGTCTCACACTCCAGTCCATTGTTACTATGACAACAGTATTACAATGCCTTCCAATTACCAACGTATGATTTCAGTCGTGGATTCCTCCACCCCCACTAGCTCATAGAGAAGGCAGCCTTATTCTCAGGTCTCTTTCAAAAGGGGAAGTCCAAACTACAGAGCAAGAAATGTAAGATTCAGCCCTAGAAGCTCTCACTTCTATGATGAATATTAACATTTAGAAGCTAACATAGCTTAAACAAGTGATTAGAGGACATGAAACTATTTAAAACCATAAACAAGAACTTTATTTAGAAAGCAAAAGTATTCTTTCACTCAACCTAAACCATCAAATTTTCATCCTGTATTTCCTATCATGCAAGGTTCCTTTGAGAAAGGCCCCATGAAGAAACAGTATGAGAAGAGAAGCATATCAGGTGTTTGAGCCACTGTGCATGCACAGGATTTGAAACCATTTGCTACTTAAAGCAGGGTTCCACACAAATGACATCACTCACAGAGCAGAAACAGACCAAAAGAATTCATAACCCGAACAGTCTGATGAGCCTGCTTCCACAACAACAGATTTGGCTTTGAACAAAGAGTAGCTGAGTAATAAAATAAATACAGCCAGGATTTTTATTTTGCATATCTGGACAGACAATAGATGCTATTAACAAGGACTGCTTGGCCTTAAGCATATCAAATCACAAGGTACCTTTTCTCTTATGTCAATATTAACTGCAACCAACAGACAGAAAAGCTCCACACTGCAGGGATTATTTCATGTCCTCTTCATGGAGCAAAACTAACATTTCTGGTAGACAAAAACAGTCTAAAGTTCTTTAGATTGTCCTACAGCTTAAAAAAGTTCAAATACAAGTCACTGTCTTACCATTACACATTATGAGCTGTCAGTAACAGTAGTGCTCCAACTCTGTAGTTCAAAAGTCAAAGCAGGAATATTAACAATATTGAAAATCTTCTGATATAAACAGCAGCAATAGTTAAAACATTTTACACAAAGTATTTGAAAGTACTTACTTAAGAGTATTTTCCAATGATTTTACAAGCCTCTGAATATCAGATACCTGGGATGTCTCTAAGCTTCCTTCTGGAACACCAGTTCTCCAAGAGAGTCTTTAGGAATTCAGTACATCTCTCCAGCAAACAACATGTATAACCAGATCCCAAAGGACCTCAATTACCAATATCCCCTCTAATTCTTATTAAGAGGCTACTAGTCTTCTTACAGGCTTCTGTCAATCCAGCAGCTAAATCTATAGTCAGTATAATTATTTTTCAGTTAAGGTACTAAAGCTTCTCCCCGTCACCCTACCCTCACCTCCAAAAAGAACAGGCTTTCAAAGAACAGAACACAATTCTGCTCTTTGATAGCACTTCCTATGATTTTTTTTTACTATTATTATTTTCCAGGTAGTAAAATCAGACATTGCTTTAACTTTTAGAGCAATAAAGTTCCTCTGCTTGGAAGGCAAAACACTGTGAGCGAAGAACAAAAATATCATAAATTGCAATAATTTCACTATTTGCTGTACATGCCTTCTCTGCAAGAGGACCAAACAGACAAGTAGTTCAATGATTGGGCACATTACCATTTCTACAGTTGTTTTAAGATTTGTTGTGCACTAGTTCTACTCATAAACTACCTTCCATAGATTTTTTTTTTAATCCTAACAGAAGGTTTATCTGCCCTGCAGGAGGGGTCACATGATATTCCCTCCATATCTTTCAACCTAAAGATGCATAATAACAGAAGGTAATAACTACTGGATTCTTCTCATTCCCCAGTTGTGAGGAAGCACAAGCAGGGTGGGGAATGTCTTGACATGTCTACAAAGAGGCATTTAAATAATAGTGATCCCTATATTAAGGACAGGACTATACACTAGAAAACCTGTTACCTTAAAAATGTTTTAGCTTGCTTGCTTGCTGTACCTTTCAAGTGCAAAAAGGGCAAAGATAAAAAAGAAGTTACACAGAATTCCTCTGGTCAAAAAGAGACAAACTGCACCTTGACAATACCATTAGGTCCCTTCATAGCACTGGGACAATAAATTCATCATGCCACAGGATCTTTGCAGTATATTTTGTAAGTAGCCCAGAGGAAGTCAGTAAAAACACTGGTCTAAAGTCATATTAAGTAATTCCTGATGAGTCCTTAGCACTGCATGAACTAAAAGTGATTTTTAAAAAACTTTTACAGTTTCATACAGTGATGGAGATTTTCAGCGGATAGAACTTTTTATTTCCCTAAAATTACTAGAGAATCCTGTATGTCCAGATCCATAAACCACAGCATCATCACAGAAGATGTTCACGGTTTGCATATCTTGAAGGATGCCCTTAGAAACTAAGCAGGTGTATGACACCTGAGATAATATTTAGCCTAGCAGTCCTTTACATATCACAACACTTAACTGGAGATCTACCTGGAAAAGGAATAAATCTCTGCAAGATCAACTACAGCCTCTGCAGAAACAAACACACTGAAGGGCAAAGCAAACCCAGACAAACTACATAAGCACAGCTTCTGTAATGTTATTTTTAGCCTAGTTTTCTTAAAAAAAAAAAAAAAAAAAACAACAAAAAACAACCAAACCAAAACTGTGCTGCACAAACAGTTTTAAAGGAGCTGTTAGTACTCAGGAAATAATGGCCAGTCTTCGCGAGCAAAGATTTGGGAAAGGTCATTAACCCTTCGAGCCTGCGCAGTGGAT
This sequence comes from Lepidothrix coronata, assembly GCF_001604755.1. NCBI lineage: Eukaryota > Metazoa > Chordata > Aves > Passeriformes > Pipridae > Lepidothrix > Lepidothrix coronata. Next base: position 2,877,111 of record NW_016690193.1, read on the forward strand.
TTTTTAGGTGAGACACAGCGTGCGCTGAACTGAGCCCACCCTTTAATCCTGAGGTTCATCTGCCCCTCCTGTGCACTGCTCAGCAACCAGAAAACCAAACCAGAAAGAACATTAGGCTACCCTATAAATCTACTTCACCCAGTTTTGGTGTCTGTACCCATCATACCAACCACTCACCTGTAAAAAAATGAAGGGGAAGGGGAGGCAGGGGGCAGAAACACCAGAATATTCAACAGGATTACATAACAGAAGACTATGTTTTTCAGCTTGGAAAAGAGACATTTGAGGGGAAAAAAAAGACAGAGGTCCATAAAATCATGAAAGATGTGCAGACTGAACAGAAATGACCATTCACTAATTCTCACCTAAAGTCCTGAATCACTTACAATAAAAGTCATCAAGAAATCAAGAATAATGTTTTCAAAAAGAGGGTTGTTTTCTTTCAGCAAGACTATTAAACTGTAAAATTCTCTTGTCACGGAGCACCTTCAAAGCCAAAAGTATAGCACAATTTAAGTGAATTGGAGCTTTCAACAACTTTGTATACAAACTGCTATGCAATACAGTCCAGATACAGTCTCTACCAAGTTCCTAAATTGCTGATTGCTATGAGAAAAGAAGGATACATTCAAGGCATTTATAGTATCTGAGCTTCATGGGCTACATGTTATTTTTGGAAAAAAGTAAGCTACCTTGATCTTCATCTGAAAGTCTGTACTACATACAGTCAGACTAAAGAAATAGGTAATTCTTTCTCCCCAGCCCAACACGCAGAACAGTCACTACCCCAACATCAAAGCATTCCTCCAAACACACTTTGCAGAGTTCACTACTCGTTCATTATTCCATGAGCAAATACAACACTGAGAAACAAAACCACTTTTCATTAGCTCTAGAAGCAGTTCACAGGCACTGAAAATGCATCTTCCTGACAGATAAAGCAATCCTAGAAGTCATAAATACTGGAGGACACTAACAACTGGTTTCAATGCTTCAATAAATTTAGTCCAAAAACTGATTATATAAAGCAAACAATGATTTCAAATGGATTTAATTACTTAGCAACTAAACAAATCTGCACTGACAATATATTGTAAGAGATGGCCAGCAAACCAGCTGCTTATCAAGATCTACACTTCCAGACCCAGAAACAACAGCAACTGCCACCCAAAAGAGCCACAGCCCGTGTTGTTCCCAAACTCAGCACACTCACATTCTCTCCCTTACACTCTCCTATGACTGTGATATGCAACCAGTAAAACAGGAGGAAAGAACTCGTATCAGCCATTTGCTGTCTTAGAGTTTCCTGGGTGGAAGTTTGTGCACTGTCTGACGAGTTTTCACCAGTTTCTGTATAGTCCTTATTTCTACATAAGCTTCCCAGTGGCAGGGTTTGTGCCCCCTACTCTAAACTCGGTTATACGGCTGAGCACTCACAGTACCTTTAGCACAAATATACGCTCTCCATTCCAAGGCTAATGTTAGACACAAGTGTTCTATTGCTGTTGCATAATCACTACCTATATTTTGCTGGTCTTCCCAACCTGCTTCAATGCCTTGAGTTTTCCTCTTAGAAATCATTAATCATGAATGTGCTCCATCTCTGTTCAGTTATCACTTTTTCCCTTTTTAGCCTGTAAAGTGGCCCAAAAAGTGTTCTATGCTAGAAATGATAAAGAAAATGTGCAGCCTGGGGTGGCACTAAAGAAGGAAAGGAGAGAAGATTAAGTGGAAAATTCTCACCCATTATATCATTTGGAAGAAGATGCCAGGAATAGGTACCCAAAAATGAGGCTAGATGACTGATTTCTACACAGTCTATCACTTTTCAGACAGACATCCAAGTTCAGCAATAAATTCTAGTTTGTGCCAGGATTTCCAGACACTGTTCTTCAATCAATGCTTTTTAAAAAGCATGCTTTGCTTGTTTAAAAAGGAACACTCTAAGGACATGTTCTTTGATTTTTTTTAATTTTATTTTTTTTCTATCCTATCTGCTGCAGCAGTCTACACTTAAAGTGTAAATAGCACTACTGTACAATGTATTCCAAAAGCTATTCAAGTATTCCTAGTCAGAATTCATGTCCTAGACAGTCATTATTCCATTATCCCTGTGTATAATGTATTCCTTTAAAAGATTTTGAGATTAAAGCTGAAGATTTTAATATAAAAGTTTTATATATAACTGTTAGAAAGAAACAGGAACTTTGTCAAAGCCAGCAAAACATGCTTGCCCACTAGATATAAACTGGAAAGAAACTCACAGCAAACATGAAAGTACAGACTTCTTTGTCTATACTCATATCCTATTAGTTTTATGGAATCAACTAAATCCCAAAGTAGCATCACACTACGGTACATATTAAATCTGGTCACGGTGACACTGCCTTCAGTAATAATTCTCACCTTGACAAATAAAATATCTGACTGAAATATAACATACATGGATAACTGTAACTAAACTGAGCACAACAGCATCATGCTTGCTTGTTTAAAATAAAATTCTTTAAAATGCCCAAAAATCCTTACAAAGCTACTTGCAGGCAGATTGGAGAACAGCATCTAGCACTGCAGCCCTGCTCAGTGCTTCCAAGGAACCCTATAACTGCAGCAGACAGCTGAAGAGCTTTGGGATTTGATCAGCAAGTACCACATGCTGAACTTTTACATATACATGGATCATCCCCTAAGTCTAGCATCGACATTTAGAGTCACAGATCTAATACTTGCACAGAATACCGAATGAAGTTCTGTGCAATACAAGCCATAAATTTAATCCTACACTTCCTCTCATCAAACCCACAACTGAATCACACTGAACTTTAAAGGTACCATCAGTTCTTTGATTATAAAAATTAGATCTAAATAATCTCAAATTACTGCCAGCATTGTACCTCAAAGTTGATGTACCACATAATCTGTCCCTCGATCTGACCTGCCCAAACTCCTCCAGAGAGTATGAGTCTTTAGACAAACCACCCAAAGCAACAGTTATCCATGATGCCCCCCACCGCCAAATCCTAAAATCTTCTCTTGCAACCATCTTTCAACTTATCACCCTATAAACACATATGTGTGCTGCTGCACCCTCTCCTACTTTAATATAAGGTTTTAAAAATTGAAAAAGACAAATCTTTTCCAAAGCAAACAAACCTGGTACTCCTTTAAGGTCACTTTTCTAATCAGCCTCTTACTGTCAACCTTTCTCCCATTTAATTTGTATTTTCAGACAGCACTTCCCAAAACTAGGCAGATTCCAGCACTGAACAGACCAAAGTAATTACTTCCTTTAAGTTCCATACAAAACTCCAGTTACTGACTGGAATTAAGCTTACTTTTCCATTCAACATTAGCATAGTAGACTGTTACTGGAACCTACTATATCAATGGATGTCCTTCCACAGTACTGCTAAATAATCAACTATACTCAACTTCTAAAGAATGTTCTTCATATGTTTTACTTTGCACACAGAGATAAAATGGGGTCCATCATATCCCTTGTAAAAAAGAAGAAACAGACTGAAAAATTATATTTGTGGTTCCTCCAATTTTCTTCCCTCAGTTTTTGATGTTTATTTTTAAGTAATGACTTAAGTATTGCAACAAAGCTAATGCCAGATTTTTTTCTATAAGTTTTGCAGGTTTCTCTGCCGGAATGTAATAAAACCTTCAGCAAAAAAATCTTTGAAATTCTGAGAGTTGTGACTTGTTATCTGGATAACATTTAGAACATATAGTTCAGAATCTTAACTAAAGTTCCTAAAAGTCAGGCTTTCCTTTACACGTTTGATAAAAAACACAATGCCGAGCAGATCATTTTACTCAAGTCAGAAGATGTGAGAAGAGCCAGAATTTCAAGAAACTGATCTGAGTGTAAAAAAATAAAAATAAAAATAGAAGTTCCCATTTAAAAACTGAGTAATACTAATTACACTGCAAAACCCCACAAAAGTTATAGACAACCTGACTGAAAAGCTCTTTATATGTTCTCAACACATTTAAAATGATTGAAGTGTTCAATTTTATTTGAAATTGCTCCTGCTCCAGGCTACAAAACACATACTGAAGATAGATCACCACCGTGAATAGCGGTGTCCTGTAACTTGTATTGGAAAGGTCCAAAGGACTGGGTTGTTTTTCCATTCTGTACATAATGAAAGGTTAACCATCTTCCTAACCACTAATACAACATATAGAACAGCTCAAAAAATAATTACTTTATCTAGTAAAACTAGTTTTCTTGAAAGCAACCAAGAAAGACAAACTTATATATTCATATTTTAAATATTGTAATTTAACAGGCAAGAAGACTTCACCCAACCTCTCCAGGATTGTTTTTCAGATGCAAGTTCTGCAAAACTTGTATTATATACCACAAAAAAGTAAGCCTTAAATTACTACCACTATACCCACTTTACCGCTATACCCACTATACCACTACACTTTCAAAGAAGCTAGCTTTTAAGAACAAGCAATATTTTTCATCTCAAGTTCAGCACATAAACAATTACAACTGCACAAAACATATCTGGTAAAACTGCAACATAACCAGTGGCAGATACTTACCAATGCACACATCTATCTTCCCCTTGATGGCAGCTTCATGCAAAGGAGTGTAGTTCCAATTGTCTCTGGCATTTGGGTCGGCCCCTTGGCACAGTAACAGACTGACCACTTCCGCGTGACCAAAGGAGCAGGCGTTGTGAAGGGGGATCAGCCCTCCGTCGTCACGAGCATGAACATTGGCTCCTGTCTGTAGCAAGTGCTCTACGACATCCTTCCTTCCAAAACCTGTAAGAGAACATATTTCTGTTCATTCGTCTGGCAAAACAACATGATTTAATATTTAAAACTGTTCACTGTTCCAGTGCACAGATACCAAACTACATTATTCATGTCCTTCTTACACTTCTAAATTCATTCACCATGAAGTGAAACTATACTCACCTGCTCCAAAAACAGGTGGACAATTCACTTACACTCAAGACAGAGTTGAACTGTGTTGTATTATAATTACCTGCCTAGCTGCCACTCTATCTCATTAAGAAGTTCTACAATAGGCTTGCCATTTTTTTTCCAGAAAAGCTTATTGTGAATTTTTAAAAAATATATAATCTGTATGTAACTAAAGCAACCATCTTACATACTATCTCTTGATATAGCTCTTCATCTAGGAGAAATCCTCATATTAATAAACCCCGAAGGACAGTTCCAGTGCTCAAGCAGAACAACCTTATCTCAACCCAAAATATGTTCTTGCTCTTTTACAGAGTCTGACAACTTCCAGCTGACGGATAAGTTGACTTGAGGCCTCAGCTGGGACACAATGCCTCAGGAAGGTCTCAGCCTAGGAACACAGCCTCTGTTATGACCAGGGAAGGCAACACCGCAAAGCCAGCATTATCAAACTAATACACTTCAAAACTTGGCATCACTATGCCAGGCCCCAACACCTTTACCTTGTTGTCTACAATGAACCTGGAAAGGTTCCACTGCCCAAATCTGCTTCCTATTGCCCCAAATGCCTTAGTACAGCAGTCTCTAAATTTCTGATTACACATGCTATCAGCAGAAAAATTTATAAGTCACCTACATGCACTGCTGCACTATTGCGTAGATTATAGACATGCACAAAAATAGAAACTTTAAAAGGCCGAGATAAAGATGAAATAATAGCTGTTTTTAAATTTCCATTATATTTTTTAACAGTACAAGATATATTTTCTTCCTGCACCCCAATGAAATATTTTGCACACTCTACTTTGGAGACCACTGCTTTAGAGGACGGGGGGGGGAGGAAATCAAGCTCAAGAGGGACACTTTAAACTAAAACACAAGTGTTCGTTTTCATACTAGGTTATATCTCAAAGGCTGGACTGTATTTCCTATAAACCTCAGGGCTAAAAGCAGTATCACTGTTGATTTTAAAAGACTGTCACTTTAAGAGTTATTGTGTCTTCTGGTAATCATGTATACCAACCAGCTTAGGGATGAAGAATCCCACATGTATGAATTCTGTTTATGAAACAGCTGAATTAAATGCCGCAGCTTATAGATTGTATTAGTCCACAAAACACTATCAAAAACATAACTAAAGGCATTATGTCACTTCCGGAAGACATATATAAAGTTCAAGGGGTGCAAAAAAGAAGCTGTCAGCTCTCCTCCAGATGACCCTGTAACACAGCACAGCAAAATGCTGCTGAAACAGAGACAGAAATGGTTCTCAAAAGTCAGCACCCTCCGTCGCAGGCAACAACTCACGCACAAAGACCTCTCAAATTGCAATGTTTTACCCCAGAGTTGCAATCCCTGAACAGGACCTCCATTTCAACGAATTAAGGCCCCTTTTTGCCAGAGCAGTGCACTGGTTACAGCTATGCAGACGTGTAACTTGGAATTAACATGCTTTTCCCCCACAGTCCATACGGCAAGATCTCAAAGCCAGATCTAGCAGCTTTGCACCCACATCAGCTTATCCAGTTAAGGCTAATGTTACAACTTGACATCCAGCATTCAGTCAAGCTGCAGGCTAGCCTTTCTTCAGGAATTTACTCTGTCTCTTCAGTGAGGCACCGAGTCCTTCAACACGCTTTGAAGGACAGAAGTTTTCTACAAGCTGACTAATGCAGAGCCAAAACAAAAAAAATACCCTTTTACCAAGGCTTACCATGGCTTGAGAATTCTGACGACAGTTTAACAAAATCTTTATTTCTGCCTAAAGAAGTTTTCTTCTATAAAACACAAACAAGCAGATGGAAGAAGCAGCTGGGGAATACACCATGGATACAAACACAGACACACACATCTAGTAGAGACTGTAGCAGTCCACTCCTCGGTTAATCCTGTGTGGTAACATAGCTCCGGGGCTCCAGCTAGTAAGTCCAGCCTGGTTACTTTTCCATCTCTGTAAGCACTCCCCCATTCCCACTGTACAGAGCCCTCAGCTGCTTCAGCAGTGATGCTGGACCACTACAAGTTACAAGTTAGCACACTGGGCAGAGACCAAAGTGGGTTTTCTTTAATGCATGGGGCTAAACAGCAGTTCAGCAGCTGCTCAACACGCTGCTGAGTCCCAAAAGCTGCACAGAGGGGCCCACAACCAGACTGACACCCCACTCAGCAATACAATTTTAGTCCACCGTTGCAGATGATTCAAAGCTTTCTGGTACATTATATAGAGATCATTGCGCATTAGAAATTACACTACAGAAATGGAAGCATGTGAATCAAAACCAGTATTTTTAAAAGTGATATTTACTTATCATGACAAAACTGCTACCAGAAGACCCGCCAGCAAGGCCACTGCTACTGTAAATCACTGCAGCTTCCAGTATGAAAACTCTTTCGTTTGTTTGTTTCTGTTATAAAGCAGTCAAGGAACATCACCTGCAAGTTTCTAAATGCAAATTGACGGCTTAAATAGGTGCAACAGCAAACAAAGCATATCTGGTCCCCGAGTAAAGCTAACAAGCCTGGGACATAAAGAACAAGAACTTAAGCCCTTGAAGCTCCCACAGTTATACTGTTTGTTTGACTGGCAAAGGAAAACTGAGGAAGACAAGAATTAGGAAAGGGTGCTTTCAACTAAACAGTGAATCAACAGATTTTATTAGCCTTTAGTTTTTATATACTGAACTATTAAAAACACTGCTGAAACCGCATAAGCATTTGACTTACATGTACCTCTTGTCTCTCAAGGAAAAACCACCTGAGTATACCTGAAAATCACAACTCCTTTTCAAATTGTTCAGTGTTGTTATTTTCAGAACTATACACATACTTCTTCAAGGTACTGCTGAACATGGGGTCATTGATAAGGGTATCTTTGAAAATGCCAGAAATAAATACTTTACAGTTTTGGGGAACTACCTCTTCTGTTCAGTCCTCAAAAAGCACTGTGAGGCTGTAAAGGCTACTGTGATTTCATCCCACCATACCACTCATCTTTCAGAGAAACAATTATGGGAACAGCTTCCACACCACCATCTGCAAACCTAAGATGTTGAATTGATAAAGTGCCAGAAAGTCTTTAAAATTATCACATTACCCAACCTGATAAAGCAGTTGTAGTTACCAAAACTCCTGCAGTGTCAGGTTCATCTTTCATTAAAAAAATAAAACACATGCAAAGCCATTTGTGACAGATGAAGCACATATGATTCAGTTTAAACTGAAGCAACTTATGTGATGACACTTAGGATGACTTTCAAAACACTATTCTTGCATATTTCCATTGCAACTTCGTAAATTAAAGTCTAAGGAAGAGTTCCTAAGAAATTAAGTGCAATCAAAGACCCCAAAAGACAACCCGATAGAAGGTTCCTACAGAAAACATCCAAAACCAGAGAAACCACAGAGAAGAGTCCCATTTAAAGGGCCAGCATGCAAACTTGTTTTGATGAGATTCACCTGTCAGCTTCAACATGGACAGAGTTCCTTATCAGCTTGGCTATTTCACACAAGTAAAATGCACAAGCTTTGCCCTCATTTTAGCTTCTTTACACAATTCAGAATTTTCAGGCAAGTTGTAGTACCTCAAAAAACATTGTCCAGGAGAGAAAGGAAGCAGAAATCCCAATATAAAAAAGGAGCAACAAGAGAACATCTGAAATTTAAGGGTGAAACAGTTGCCAGTCAAATCAAAGAAAAAGGCAAAAATTCAGAGTGACTGACAGGCTCTTCATTTCTCCAGTCATCTCACAGAAACAACTGATGACTAAGGCTTAGTGAAAGCCAAGAGCTGGACATAGCTATGATAGTTTTATATAAATTAAGAGATGGGCACAACAATTCACAGAAAACACCACTTAACTAGTTCTCTGCCAATGCTGTATTCTTGTCTTTTTTTCTCACTTTCAGCCTAAAGCGACAGGTACAAACTGGAAAAAGGCTTTAGTTACCAAACCGGCAGCTTGAAAATTAAGCTAAATAAAACTTATGAAATGCCATCAGACAAGATGAACACTACTTACTACTACTGCCATGACAACACATCCTGCTTTTCTGTCACAACCTGCTTTGAGGCCACAAGCTTGTCATGTCCCATCTCTTTTTGTGGCATTGAATCAAAGGAACAAGAGGCAACAGGCTGAGCAGGCAGAATGACTGATGGGAGAGGCAACACAAGGAAAGTAACCAGAGCACCAGTTGATACCCTCTGTTACACACTCCTATTAGGGCTTCCACCTTAAACCTCCCTTCAGTTAGTCACAAGCTTTCACATGGTAACAGTTTACAATCAATTTCTAATAGATTGTGACACAATTCCCTTCCCAATTCCAAGACTCATTTTCAGAAAGTTTGGTAAAAAAACCCTAACAAATAAATAGATGGACTCCCCTCTAGACTTGGAATAATGCTTTGCCCAGAGAGCATGAGTAGTCAGTTTGATCAGTTTAAGTACAGCTGTACTGCTTCATCTGCTGCCCAACTAATGTCACTTGATCACCACACAGCATGAATTCCTCCAAATGCCAATTTCAACCTCTGCAAAGCTGCTGTTATATGCAGAGTTTGACTTATGACATGGAAGATTTCTAACTCTCATCAGATATTTTTCTTCCTTTCACCCGCTTAAGTCTTAAGAACACAACTACTCCAAAAGGAGTTAAGTTTCATAAAAGTGTAACACGCTTGTGTACACTTGTAGGTATTAATGTGACCCTAAACAAAGCAGGAAAGATGCTCTTATGAAATGTACCCCCCCTTGTTAGAGCACTAAACAGAGCTTATATGAGAATATAAGCCCTTGAAGTGGAAGAGAGTGTCTTAGAGACACACAACCTTTTGAGACAGAACACAATTAAACTGAGTGATTTAATTAGGTAAACTAAAAAGCCTTCAAGATGGGGAAAA